>NC_092113.1:23393022-23698578 GCF_045679555.1 Salvelinus alpinus
TTCTGTGTGGTGCATTCATTGATATTTATCAAACGTATGCATCAAGTTGTAGCTATGTTTGACAGAAATGGTAGCAGAAGGTGAATGTTGAACTTTTCTTGCACACATATCAAGATGATGCTGCGTACAATTTTGCGTAATGATCCTGTATCATTAGCTGTCTACCAGGTGATGCACACTCACTCACACAAGCTATCACACACAGCCAATGTTATGTGTTAACACTACTGCCTGTGGCTAAGTAACAACTCAAGGATGATCAATGGAAGCAGGATTCACGTGAGCTCAATTTCGAGTGTCATAGCAAAGGGTCTTAATACTTATGTTAATAAGGTATTTCTGTTTTTATCTTTTAATACATTTGCAAAAATGTCTAAAGACCTGTTTTTGCTATGTCTTTATGGAGTATTGTGTGTAGATTGATGAGGAAAAAAATATATATTTTAGAATTTCCTGATGTCATGCCCTTATGACTGCTACATGGTCCCTATTTTACAAATACATCATCAAAATGTGTCGTAGACAAAATAATGAAAATGGCTGTCTGGTAGCCTCAATAAATAGATAACAATTTGTTGTTGAACATGTCATTGCATATATAGATTTTTTAAAACTTGACTTGTGACTCAACTTGCTATTAGAATGTTCTACTTGGGACTCGGACCTTGTGACTTGCGACTTGCTTGTGACTCAAATATTAGTGACTTGGTCCCACCTCGCAAAGCGGTATGGTGTCATGTCAGCCATTTTGCAAGCTTCGCCGTTCTGATTTATGAGAGCATTAGGTGATCCTCATATTAATGTTGTGTTGCATTGGAAATTATGTATTGCATTATCATCAAAGCCAATGTATTGCTTGATCTAGTGCGGTTTGAGTAGGTCGGTAGCGCAACCCCTACAGTATAATATGAGGGTAGAGCCTTGCAGCTGGGTGAGTATGCTGCAGTGGTTCACTGCATCTCATTCACATGGCACATTTAGAGCAGATTATATTCAAGTGCTTACGGTAAACCGCAGTGTTAGCCTCTTGAATAGACAAGCCAGGCTCAAAGAGCTTGTTGTAAACTGTGGTGCGACATGAAATATTTGCCCAAGCAAATTGGGACATGCATGGAACTTCTGCTACTAGCTCGTCTTGCTAGTTGCTTCACTGGTTTCCCACTGGGCACAAAATGGTTGAATCAATGTTGTTTCAACTTAATTAGTCAACGTATTTCATTGTGGAATCTACGTGGAAAATACATTGGATTTGAAAAAAGTCATCAACGTACAGTGAACAGTTGTTTTGAGTGTGCAATTTCAACTACGAGATTGTCATCATGGTAACCAAATGTCAACATAGACAAACCTTAAAATATGTTGAATTTGTACCTTTAAAACAACATCAGATCTTCAACGTTATATCCACTACCAGACAAAAAACAACAATAGGCTGGGCAGCACCTCGTACTGAATTGATCTATCTACATCTACCCTTTGATCTCCCATCCAGGGTTTAACCAAGGCCAGCGCTGCTGTCACTGACTATTACCAATATGCTACCATGAGAATGATTGTTGAGAGATCTCCACTTAAAAACTAGATAGATTCACTGTTACTATCGAAGTCTTTCCAAAGGGTAGGTTTAACAGAGCAAATGAAATGTGACCATACTTTATCACGTATACACCATCAATGATGCTATTTAGTCCTATAGCATTTTTCTAAATCATCAACAGCTATTGTTTCAATTCAACCAAGAATTCAAGACAATACAATAGGCCTAAGGTTTCAAGCTGGTTGATTACAAATGTAATGATATTTAGTGATATTGTTTGGTTGTCAACACGACAATATATCAACATTTGAAGGTGCTGTATCTTCTTATTGGATGGTTCCACTGAATTAGTCTGGCTCCAGTTGTCTACAAATTAATAATTGATATGTTGGATTCACGTCTCCATCTCAACCAAAAATCATCTCAACCAAAAACCAAAGTGAAAGAATAGTACTAAATCAAATCAAAATGTATTTAAAGTGCATTTCAAGTTTGATTTGATTCAGTCCTGTTCTTTAACTTAGATTTTTGGTTGAGATGGAGTTGTGAATCCAACATATCAATTAATAATTTGTAGACAAACTGGAATTAAAGTCATTGAGAGATGTGAAAAATTCTTCCTTAGTTGTTAATTTTCTCAACATCTAAAGGCTCAACCTTGATTTGAGCCAATGTGTTAAGTAGTTGAACATTTTATTACTCCAACCTCGTGAAAGTGACAAACTGATACGCTTGAATTTTTTTGTCAAAAACAACTTTACACTGAGTGTACAAAACATTATGAACACCTTCCTAATATTGAGTTGCACCCCCTTTTGCCCTCAGAACAGCCTCAATTCGTCAGGGCATGGACTCTACAAGGTGTCAAAAGCGTTCCACAGGGATGCTGGCCCATGTTGACTCCAATGCTTCCCACTGTTGTGTCAAGTTGGCTGGATGTCCTTTGGATGGTAGAACATTCTTGATACACACAGAAAACTGTTTAGTGTGAAAAACCCAGCAGTGTTGCAGTTCTTGATTCATTCAAACCAGTATGCCTGGCACGTACTACCATACCCTGTTCAAAGGCACTTAAATATTTTGTCTTGCCTATTCACCGTCTGAATGGCACACACACAATCCATGTCTCAATTGTTTCAAGGATTAAAAATCCTTCTTTATCCTTCTTTTTCCTCTCCTTCATCTACACTGATTGAAGTGGATTTAATAAGTGACATCAATAAGGGATCATAGCTTTCATCTGGATTCACCTGATCCGTTTATGGAAAGGAAAGAATAGATGTTCCTAATATTTTGTCCACTCAGTGTATATCGAAGGAGTGCCTTTAATTTGATGACCTGCACATTGCGCAGTTCGGCGCGAGAGGACCGTTAGACCCGATGATCTGTTTCTGTGCATGAGCTTAGCTAGCCAACATTGCCATGACATCGCCTACAAGCGAGATCAGTGATTTCAATTGGAGAAGTAGTTTTTGCCTGTCTTTATACTGTACTATCATTGCTTATACCACCAACACTAGCACCAAGGACAGCGTCAACTAGAAAGACACTTCTGTGAAGAATTTTGTTAGCCGTTATCAACTCAATATGCCGTTTATAGTTAGACATTCCTGGTCTAATTGTCGGTGTGACATAGTGTTGTAATCATGTTTGATGTGGAAAATAGTTGTTGTTTAGGCTCATACTGGGTCCCCCCACACTGAGAATCACCAGACTAATCACACATCGTATCATCCTCTATCTATAGCCCGAGGAAGCAGGGCAGACTTTGTTTGTTAATGAAAATTGCATTTTTCATGAACTGTTAATTAGTGAATACATTATTTTTCCCAATATCCTTCATCCTTGTGTGAGTCAGCTTATAGAGGATGGAGGGAGTCTATGAATAGGGCAGCAGACCCGGGAAGGGAATTAGCTTTGAGGTGAGTGTCTGATGTCTATTATAGTGGTGGGATGAATGCAGATAGCATAATACGGAGTTACAATGCATGTAATGAACATGGTGCACACTCCATGGGGCTTTCCATCTCTCTCTCTCACCTCCCCTCCCTTCTTTTTCACTACCTCTGTTCTGACTCATTGTGCAAGGAACATATTCACAATAAATTGATGTGATACTTGCCAAGATTATTATACATCATTGTAGTATACTGTGTGTAATTTATTTTCCTTGCCGGTCATATTCCTGAAAAAGATCCTGTGTTGTGTCCCAGATTGACCCTCTGGCATGTTACAGATTCATTAATAATAGATTAACTGTTAGGTAACACAAATCTGGCTACATCTGCTGCAATCTGACTTTATTCAGTGTCCCCGGGGAAGGATGAGATATACAATTTACAATCTGCAGGGATTGACTTTTATTGAGAACTATCATTAAAGACAACACCATCTCTCACTTTCTATTTCTTTTTCTTTTTATATTTCTCTCTTTTAATTTCATTCTCTCCGTCGCGCTCTCTCACTTTCTCTTTCTCTCTCTCTCAAAATTAGAATTGCTTTCCTCAATATGTACATCTGTTAATGCTGGTGTTTAAAAAGCATCCTTTATGCAAGTAAAGATACAGCGTTTTCCGCACCTGTCTTATACAAGTGACCACATGCTGATTTAAGATTGCTTTTACATGTCTGTACTAGTTCAGGATATGTCACTGCTAGCAGTCTCTGACAGTGAGGAAATACTTTCTGTCTTTCTCCCACTCAAGTGACAGTCAGTCATAGCCAGCATCCAATGCAACACCAGCGGTGGTTGATCTCACTGGCTTAGTTCTATAACCTTTAAAGTATCTGACATACTTTTTTGAGATTCCTCCATGTCTGGTAGGGATGAGATCTTCACCCCATCTAACATTTCTGAGTTTGGATAGCGATGGATACAGGTTGTTGTATGTGTGTTGGTGGATGTATGTGGGTGTATATTTGTTTGTATGCCAACAAAAGGGTTGTATGAGACCTTCCTGATAAAACAAGGCAGATATGTTTGTCTTCAAGGCAATAAAACACTTGCTTATCCTATATTGACACTGAGGAGCATTATACACCAGTACTGTGTACAACGAGACAGAAAAGCCTATTTGTGCTCTCCCCAGACACAATATTTAATCTTTGCTCCCCACTGTGATCCTATTGCCCATTTGGGGCCTAAGTATGAGTGCTGGCGAAGCATAACGGCCAAACAGCAGTCTCCTGTCAGATAAGGATATCACTGTCACACGCATGGCTGCCCAACCACACTCTGACGGCTCTATTAGCACAGTGCATGGCATTACCTGGCATCAGCGAAGGGATCTGAAATTTAACAGTGTTGTGTCCCCTGCTCTGGCTCCCTATTCCATCCAGACAGACATATTGGTCCACGGGCCATTTGTTTGCAGCTAATGCATTCTGTTTGTATCTGTTTGTATACACCAGCCAGGGATTAAGACGGCCCATAATGGCACAAACAGTTCAATTCCCACTGAGTTGCTGTGTAGAGTCAGCAATTTCCCTCTATACTTCCTAGTCGTCTTGGACAGAAAGACAGCTGATGTTGATCTCCTCTCCCTATCTGGGTCCTGTGACTAGGACATCTGGTGGAGATGCCAACTTGCGTGTAGTCTCCGACGCTGACAACGAAGGGCACGGCCCAGGCGCACGACTGTTGTGTCCACATTGGCTAAGAGAGAGAGGGAGAGAAAGAGAAGGGGGGGGGGGGGGGGGGGGGGTGAGAGACTGAGGAAGAGGGAAAGGGATAGATATGGAGAGGGAAAGAGAGAGTAAGAGGAAACTCAGGAAGAATCAGCAGTATTCAATCTGATTTATTTCCTGCGAATGGGAGATGGGGGACTTTTCCCCGCCTTGTGCCATAGTTCCAGGGCTTGTTATTCTGATCTGGTTTCTTGTCATTTTACAGGAGGATTGTCCTGCGCTGAAGCTATTTATTTGTCTGCATTGTTTGGCCACTACGCTATATTTACCTTCCTTGTTACTTAGCTTTGTAATCTTAACGTGGGGGGAAGGAGATTTGGAAATAATAACTGGCCTGCAGATAACTGGCCTGCAGCTTCTTAAATGATCATTCGTAGATTATGATTTCATAGAGAATTATCCAAAGAGCTGATTACCCTGGGTAGAGAGAAAGACAAATATATTCTATTTTCAGGCCACCCAGATAATGTTGTAATTCTGTTCGTAGCTGAGGCAACAAAGTACAGTTTACTAAGGAGGATCATTACTTTCTGGGTACAGATTTGTTCAGTGGTAACAGGACTCACAGCCTTAAGGGTAAGATGCAACAGGAGGCAAAGTAAAATGTGTAAAATCAGGTGTAGTGTTATTTATTATGTGGGAGAACATTAAGGATGTAGAAAAAAAGACTAAACAAACAAATCAATAGAACTACATGACTACAGTGGGCCTAAGTAGTAGGCCTAACCAGATATTACTGCCAATATAACTATCTTGGCACAGGTGTAGTCTACCAGGCTCTGACCAGCCTCCCTATGAACAATTCCAACACTGGCAAAAGCTGAAGAGCAGCACTTACACACAGAGTGAGTGGAGTGGCGCCCCTGTGACCACAAATACAGGCAACCTTTTGCTCTAGGACTCACAGCTGAGTGGAGCACGTGACCGGCTGGAGAAGACGCAGCAACACAAACAAAATAACAGCAATATGAAATGAGATTCAATGAAATGAAAACAACCTCTTCATGATCCCCTTAACACCGCAACCACTCAGAGGACCAAACAGCAGATACATTACATTAAATAAAGATAGAAACAAATGTTTTCAACAATATAAACTGGCATAAGCGAACTGAAACCATGGAACTTAAACATGAAACTGGGCTGTAAATTAACGTTAGGGTTTTAGGAAAGCGACATAATAAATACATAACTTGCAAGGGGAAATTAATAGTTTGAAGTTTCAATTTTAAGTGTTATTAATTGTATGTACGGGATACACATGGTACACAGCAGACCGGTAACATTCCCAGAACATTAACTAAGATTCCCATTAAGTTCTAGTTAGATTTGTATCTAAAATTAGGATGATAACATCAAAAACATTTATTATTTGATGTTTTATGTTCCCGAAACACAAAAACTCTCCAGTTGCGCTGACGTTCAGATAATGTTTGTATCAGGGTGCACAAAACATTTATTTGATGTTCCAAGAATGTTGACAGAATGTGTTTCATAAAACTTTCAATACGTGATGAAGAAGGAAAATCATAAAACACAGTGTTACAAGTACACAGCATATGAAGAGAATGGGAATATTTCAATAACTCAGAAATTGTGTTCTGTATCCTGATTAACTATATTTGACTGAAAACACCCCACAACACCACAGCAATCCACTAGAGGAGGGTTAATGATGTGAGTTCAAACCCGACATGTGCAGATTGTCAACATACTGTAGGAAGTGTAAAAAATATTTATGTGTTTGTATGATTAAATGCAGTTCAAATGTCATATGAATGAAATTAACATACCATGTGTCTCCATTTAACCTACAATAACAGTCCTCAAATGCAAATTGCCATTAAATCTGGAGAGAAACAGAATGGGGATGTATTCCAATCTGCTTTAAAGAGATAAACATTTGCATGCTGAGAATGTTGTGGTAATATTAGGCAAAACTTAAATAGAACATTTTCTAAGCGTTCTTCAAATGTTCTGAGGAAAAATATACATTGCGTGAACATCAGTGGAATATTATGTTAAACCTACAACAAATATGCTATCAATATCATAAAAACAGACTTTTAAAATTCTTACAACATTAAGGGAATGTATTGTGCAACATAACTTAAACATTTTATGAATGTCATCACATCTAAGCATATTGACATTATAACGCTTGCAGAGCTGATTTTGAATCTGAGCTTCCTGGGCGTGAGACAAATAAATACAACTTGCTCTCGTCTTTTCCTTCTTGTAGCCTGCTGACTTTACTGATAACTTCTTTATTGAGAAAAATGTACTTATTACGACTATGATAATGTCATTGTCTTACCTAGCTAAAGATGAATGTAAGTAATCTGTAACTAAGTCACTCAGGATAAGAGCAACTGCTAAATTACAAAAATGTAAATGTAAAATGTAGAAGGAAGTGAGTAAGTGAGTGTCCCCCTTAGCCAGCCTTATTATCCTCCATGGACCCTGTGCTGCATCTGTTTCACTTGCTTCATCTCTCTCCATCTCGCTCCATCTCTCTCAATCTCTCTTCATCTCTCCCCGTCTTTCCTTAACAAAAGCCTTGTACGTTGTATCCCCCCCAGTCCTTAGTTCCCCTCTCATCCCTCTCTCCATCACGCTCCATCTCTCAGTCCTTAGTTCCCCTCTCATCCCTCTCTCCATCGCACTCCATCTCTCAGTCCTTAGTTCCCCTCTCATCCCTCTCTCCAGAACTAGATGTTGTGCTTCAGCTGAGCCGTCATCCATTATGGATGCTGTGTTTTAGGAGGCTGATCTGAGCGTGTCGATATAAATATCTCCTTTTGGATCCCAGCAGGACAGGAGAAGCCAGCGTAAAGCAGCTAGGCCTCTCTCTGTGTCTACTTACTGTACAGTTACTGGAGCGGGATGTCCTTACTATTTGATGGCGAAAATAACAGAAGCTGCATGTGCCTGCAGTGCAGTCTTTAATTCACGAGGCATGGCAGCAAGCTAAGGCAGTTATATTTCAATCAGCCATATCTGCACATCTTTATCCAACCTCAAGCCCCAAATACTATATACTAGAAAACCTGTTGGCTGATACGGCTCTGGAGAAAGCATCTATTCCCTTAGACCACTCTCTTCCTCAGACTCTCTAGTACTGTCCTGTATCTATAATCGGGGACATCAAAGCCACAACAGAGGAACCCTACTACCCATTGTTGGGGTTAAGGAGCAGCATGTATCTCCTGTTATGTTGACCTGTTTCCTGCCAGGTGCCCTTCCTATCCTCCATCACAGGACATGCCAGCCATGGCTTAGAGCAGTATGTGGGAAGCCTGTTAGGCAGTTGCTGTTGGACTGATTGGCTATGCCTGGGAAAGTCAATGAAAGAGAGGAAGAGAGGGATGGAGGGTGGAAAGAGAGAGTGTCCAAATAGTGTCCAAATAGAAACAGAAGTCATACAGCTGAGATGATGGGTTTGGAGAGGAGAACTGAGCGAGGGGAATGTGGGGTGCAAGCAGATGTCTTCATCAGTCAGGGAACATCCCTCCTTAGATTATGAACATCCTGCATTCTCAATTTGAAGCAGGATATTTTATAACCCTTTGGTAAAACACCATGGAGAGACTTCCCACTGGGCACAGATGTCAGTTAAACGTCTAGTTTTGATTAACATTTGGTTGACTTGTCAACATAACGTGAATTCAATGTGAAATCAACAAAAAATTTCACCATGCAATTGGATTTAGGTAGACTAAATGCCCTTAAGTTGATGACTTTTTGCAAATCCAATCAACGATTCAACGTCATCACATAATTTTTTTGGTTGAAATGACGTTGATTCAACCCGTTTTTGCCCAGTGGGTCTGCTCTCCACATGAAGAGATTGGGACGTGTTTACGAAGCAGCCTATGCACTCGTGCCAGCTAGGCTCTGAATCAGTTATGCCCATGGCCTTCATAACAGTGCTCTAAAAGCAAGTGAAGTGAAGGTGTAAAATGGAAATATCCCAACAGGCGTTTCTACTAATGCAGTAGGCTTGGGTATTTTTCTGCTTGAATATTTCTATCCACTATCTGATAGAAACCGTGGCCCTCCAGTGCTGTTGCATATCCTCAGATATGTTTATGAAATGTAAAAGCAACGAAGAAGTAGACTCTGCTTCTTATCTGCCTTTTATCATAGAAGAAAGTTTGTGAAAAATTTATTTCATGTTTCATTGAACTGAAAGCAGTGCGTGGGAGTTAACAACAATTGAGAGCCTCAGTAATTGTTATAAGGACCATGTGGGAAAGTAATATGCAGCATATCCTTTCAAAGCCGTGCACGCTGGGAAAAATCTATTGTTGATTAGACCCAATGAAATCCCATTTCATCTCATCCGTTTTTTAAACAGAGCTCTCTCTTACTCCTGTCTTTTTCTCAGAATCTCATTCCTTTCTCCTTTAATCTTTCAGGAGTCTGCTGTCTTTCTGAGCTCGAGGTGGGAGGCCATGTCTGAGTACCTGCAGGCTTGCTTGGGCTGACTCTAGACTTTCTGCCTGCTCCAGGGGGGTGAGAGAGAGAAGATAAACACCCCTGACTGGCTCTGGAGGAGCAGAAAAGAGGAGGCTTATATCCCACCTTTGTTCTCCCCAAGATGTCTCTCCACGGACCCACTCCCGACTCACCCCAAACTGTTTAGTAACTCCACACTGTCTATATTCCCCAACAGCCAGGAGAGAGAATACCCCACAAGGAAGTGGATAGAGAGAGAGAGAGAGAGAGAGAGAGAGAGAGAGAGAGAGAGAGAGAGAGAGAGAGAGAGAGAGAGAGAGAGAGAGAGAGAGAGAGGGGGGGGAGAGGTGTCGCAGCTGTAGACTGCAGCAGCACCAGCAGAGAGAGAGAGAGAGAGAGAGAGAGAGAGAGAGAGAGAGAGAGAGAGAGAGAGAGAGAGAGAGAGAGAGAGAGAGAGAGAGAGAGAGAGAGAGAGAGAGAGAGAGAGAGAGAGAGAGAGAGAGAGAGAGAGAGAGAGAGAGAGAGAGAGAGAGAGAGAGAGCGAGAGAGAGAGAGCTAATTAGTATTACTGAGATGGTGTCAGAGCTGAGAGACATGAGAAGTGACTTCTGAAGAGAGTTCTGTTCTCTGAAGGATATTGCGGCTGACCTACAGGACATTTGTTTGTGGTTTTTTTCCCCTTCATTTTTCAAAGGGACTCAATTTAGTTGGATGCAGGTTTAGCTTAGCCTTCTGTCATGAATCTTCTGGGTAGCTGTATGAAGAGGGGGCAGACTGGCTGCCACAGAGGTGGTCTGGCTGGGCCCTGTCAAGTCCTGCTCCTGGCCTGCTGTATCCTAGTAGTCCTGGGGGCCAAGCCAAAGACACCTGGCCACAAACACCTCAACTCCATCCGCATAGATGGGGATATCTCTCTTGGTGGCCTCTTCCCGGTACACGCCAGAGGCAGCGACGGTAAAGCCTGTGGGGAGCTGAAGAAGGAGAAGGGGATCCACAGACTAGAGGCCATGCTGTTCGCACTGGACCGCATCAACAACGACCATGAGCTGCTGCCCAGCATCACTCTGGGTGCCAGGATCCTGGATACCTGTTCCCGGGACACCCACGCCCTGGAGCAGTCGCTCACCTTTGTCCAGGCGCTCATCGAGAAGGACGGGACGGACATCAAGTGCCTGAGCGGCGGGCCGCCCATCATCACCAAGCCTGAAAGGGTGGTGGGTGTCATCGGGGCCTCCGCCAGCTCTGTGTCAATCATGGTTGCCAATATCCTGCGGCTCTTCAGGGTAAGTGCCTTTCAGTTTACACTTACTGGTTAATGGATGTGAATGATGGTGGTGGCTATGAAAGTAGTGTCTCCCAACAGGCGTTTGTAGGCTGGCAGCACACTTGCTCTGAGATTACATACTCTACTATGAAAGCACTGTGACTGAGATCTGTGATGCAATTGGCTGAAGCATGTATAATTATTTGTGATGGATGTCAATAAAAGGTTAGGTTGCTTTTTCTGGTAAAAAGGGTTTGCAAGTGTTTTCATGAAAGGAGAAAGGTTATATCTATTGTCCCATTTTCCAACAATATGGACATGTTGATGTGATAAAATGTGCAAAAACAATCACCGCTTGCTATATTAGTCTTTTTACCCCATGTCTTCTCTCTTAGGTGATATTACATAGTGTAGCTTGGGGCGTATTCAATATCTCACATTTCACGAATTATCGGTATCTGTAAAAATGCACAATGTCCCTCTTGTATGGGCAAATAGGTTTACACCCTTCATTAAACCAATCAAAACTCATATTCCTAAAAATGTTTGCTTCTCAAACCAAAATGTCTGGTCTTCTGAATGTTGGAAATCTGTGTCTGTGTTCACCTCAGTTGGATGTGGTCTTTGTGGTTTGTAAGTCCTACAGAGTCCCATTGAAACCAGACATATTTTGGAGGCTCCTCATTAGTACTCTGCCTCTCTCCATAATGACATTAATTTGGTAAGAGTCCTTAGTGGTGCTTTGCCTTTAATTAAATAAACCAAGTCAATCATGTGACCATTTGAGTTTGTTCAACACTTATTAAAGATCAGCATGTGCCAGAGTTAAATCAAAACACAACACAACAGGCCCCTTTCATAATGCCGACACAAAGCTGTCATGGGAATGAAGATGCCAGGCAGACCAATGGGCAAATATGCTGGCTGTGTCATAATGTCGCTAAATTATAATGATGTTCAAAGAACAAAAGCATGCTACTGTTACCATATACTGTACTTCCAGTCCAAGTGCTAATGCTAATGCTTCCTTCAAACTGCACGCAGACACGTCAAAATGGTATCCACAAGTTCATCTGACTCTGGGGAAGTAAATAAAGGGCCAAATTGCTCAAATCCCAAAGTATCACTTTAAAGTCAAGATGGACCATCAGGAGATACTCTACTGCAGTAGCTGGCAGTAGCAGTCCTCTGTGTCTGTTGTAAAGATATAATAACCAGCATTATATTTAAAGGGGGATCAAAGTAAGTGTGGATAAATAGTGGGTGGTACAGAGTGGGGCCGATCCCCCCCCCTCCAGATGTTGGAGAATTTTGTAGTTTTCAAACAGATTTTTCCAGCAATCTAGAGACTAATTCTATGCAATCCTTATGCCTCGTTCTATGTAAAAAAGAAATATATGTCTAGGTTAGCTAAGCGTACTTCAATATCTGTTCAATTGTCCTTTTAATGAATGATGCACTTTGATTATTTAAGAACTTTTATGCCTTGGGAGTTTAGTTACCACACTGGTATATCGTATCATAACCCTAAATATGCTTCTATGTATCTCTACTAAACTCTCGGTAAAAGATTGAAAGGAATGTGAGTCTCTTTCAGTACATTTAGAAATTGCTTGCTTTTCGAAAGTCTAGCAACCTTGCCAGCTAAGATAGTTAGACAAACTATTCTAACTTGATTGATAGCATGAAATGGCTTGGTAGCTAGTTGGGAGGTTGGGAGATTGGGAACGTATCTAGATGGCTAGCTAAAGTCAACTTCATGAAATTGCTAGTGGCTAGTATTACAGAAAAACAACTAAACATTTTTATTTTATTTATTCATCAAGGAGGAATCAATAGGCTACATAGCTTGATCAAATCCATTTACAAACATACGTCCTGCGAGTTCTGCCCATCACTGGAAGATCAAACCAAATCAAACGCTGTGTGTGTCACTCAACACTCTCTCCTCCTCCACTGACGATACTGTCTGCACTCACTAGAATATCTAGGGTCCTGCCTAGCATATTTTTGCTCTGTGGTGCACCTTGGAAGGAACCACTGACTAGGAAGAATAGGGGAGGTACTCTTTTGCCTGGTAAAGTCAGTGTGCCCCCTCCGCAAAATACAGCTGACAGATCTTTTTTATAAATAATTATGATAAAATGTGGTTAAGTTGAGTAATTAATTTAACATCTGAAAATGTTTGAAACAGGACAAATCTGAGGGGGCATGTGCCCTTGTGCCCCCCATATGGGCATGACGCCTCTGATAACCAGTGCCATGCTCACATCATGCTGGCCTGCCTCAGCCTGCCTGGCGCTGGATCACGTCACTATAATTAGCTCCATATAAGGACTCCTCTTCTTTAGTGAATTAGGTGGTATTGCCGCTCCACAGATAGATACTTCTCCTGTTTCTAATGATTTCAAGAGCTTGACCTGATATCTTTCATCTGCACAACCTATGTTTTTTCCCCTTTCATCCAGGAATGAGTGTGTGTTCTTCAGATGATTGGAGGATGGTGGTGAGAGGGTTGATCAAAGTGGGAGGCAGTCTACAGAAAGATGTTTGGAGAAGATGGCACTGGTTTCTAATTCAGTGCAATGATGAAGGGCTGATGGCCAAGTAATACACAGCTTAGTGCAGGTCACTAGGTGAGCTCTGAATAAAGATATAGTCTGTACACTTCCTTTACAATTCGATATAGGTCAGAGAGCCTTTACTGACTGTTTCTAGTTCCACATGGACACTTGCAGGTTTTTGCACTTCAAAATGCACTTGATTTATTTTAAAACTAGAAAGTAAGTGAGCTTCTCAGCCTTTGCAGACTAGCTGAGGATAGGGCTGTCCCAGCCTCACATACTGTAAGCTATACCCAGGAAACTCTTGGTGAGTCAACTATTTCCCGTACATGGGTTAGGGGATCTGACTCATCCATATTTTGCTTGGTTTGAACACGCAAGGCAAGCTCAACACTTACATATCAATGTGGGTTACAACCCTTCTTATTGCTGTTCTTTGCCATGTCCTTTATGAGCCTAAGGGTAGTGGCCATAACACACTGCATGCGTGCTGTTGTTGTCAGAATGCTTCTTTCTTTCTTCCCTACTTCCCTCTCCCAGTCTTAAAGTGGCTGAGGCTCGGTAAACTGTTAACTCAGCACTCCCGAGCAGTAGGCAGGATCCCGTCCCTATTGTGCTGCATGAATATTTTACTTCCAGATTACGTAATGTCCGCCTAGGGATCCAGTTGGGGTTTGAAAGCTCCCTCCCTCCATGGTTGGCCCTGTCTGCTCATGCTCGGTGATGTTCTCATCAGTTGGGTCTTTTACTGCAACATAAGCAGGAGAAAAGTGTGCTAGCGCCCAGGCTAATTAGCACAGGGCTGGTTTTGACTCTGTAGCGAATGCGTTTGATAACCCAGTCATGACGTGCTACCTGTCCCAGACCTGCTGTTTTCAACTCTCTAGAGACCGCAGGAGAGGTAGAGATACTCTTAATGATCGGCTATGAAAAGCCAACTGACATTTACTCCTGATTATTATTTGACCATGCTGGTCATTTATGAACATTTGAACATCTTGGCCATGTTCTGTTATAATCTCCACCCGGCACAGCCAGAAGAGGACTGGCCACCCCTCATAGCCTGGTTCCTCTCTAGGTTTCTTCCTAGGTTTTGGCCTTTCTAGGGAGTTTTTCCTAGCCACCGTGCTTCTACACCTGCATTGCTTGCTGTTTGGGGTTTTAGGCTGGGTTTCTGTACAGCACTTCAAGATATTAGCTGATGTACGAAGGGCTATATAAAATAAACTTGATTTGATGATGAAGCTGGCTTTAGTTAGGGTTCTAGCTTTGTGATCATGTCTTGTAGATGCGTTTCTGGCTTCGTGCATATCAGCTTTTCTCTTGGTCTTGTGTAGGCTACTTTATCAGCACTGTAACTGTCACAATGTACATGGGCAGTCATGATTGTGGGTTATGTTGTGTTGCTGAGACAAGCATATGTTCTCAGAGAAGGAAAGGGGCGCTTCGCCTACCTCCACTCAGGTGTACAGTCTGCTACGGCACAAACAGCCTATACACATGTCTACCTCTGCCTTCTAAGCAGAAGGGAGGATGCCTTCAGAGATGAGAGGGGAGGAAGGTGAGAGGAGCTTAGAGGAGAAGACGGGGGAGCCTGTAGGTAGCTGTAAGAGGAGGGTTAACTAGCTGTCTGTTGTGCTGTCTGTGAAGCAGAGAGACCTTGCGGCCCTTTCTCTTCCCTCATTAGAGACAGAGATGGGACACCCTCAGGCGCTGTACCTTCCTCCTCTCAGCATCTCAACATGTTGAGACACCGTCCACTCTAGATTACCGCAGCAACCATCATGGGCTGTAAAAGACAAAAATAAATACATTTAGAATATGTGATGAAAGGATGACTCTGCTCTGTGTGCAGGATGGCTCTACATTGCTGTGCAGACTTTTACAGGGAATTGTACAAAGACCTTGCTGTAGGGAACGTGTGGAATCAGAATGATTTTCAATGATATGTCTTCGAGAATTTTTGGGTCAAGACAGTAGCTGAGTATTTGGCAAACTAGACTGAATGAAGATGAATACTGAAGCACAACTACACCACAGCTAGTGAGTAGTATTCATTAGCTCCGCTCTCAGTAGCTACCTCAGTAGCCTGTAGCTCTCTTTATCACCCTGAGACAGGCCTCCCAAGGTGTGACCTGTCACCTTCACGGATCCTCAGCGCCGTAGCTCTGTGGCAATTCAGGAGAGAGGCCTGGCCAGGAGAATCGATTCTGACTAAGTGGAAAACTATTCTGCACTAAGTGTAATTTGGTGCAGCCACACTACATCAGGTCATTCAAGCCAACCATTGCATCCCTTTACCCGCCCATCCATCCAATTCCAAAAAGGGAATTCTCTACTCGCCTGTGACTTTCAAAATCCTGTGCAAGCAAAGCAAACAAGGGAAGCAAACCAAAAGGCTCAAAAGACTTGCAAGCAATTGTTTTCAGAAGGTTTACAGGCCAGTGGTTATGCCAGGGTTTTATCCATGCCACTCAACAGGACTTTTACAATTGGGGCAGACCTGATCCTTGCAGCTGTCTTTCTCACTGTTCATTGCGGCTGTTCCCATCCATGCAGAGCTCCGGCCACAGCAGAGCAGCTCCTTCAGTCAGGATTAGTTTAGACTCAAGTCGCTTAACCGACCCTGGCCCCAGTTGCCAATTCCCAGTACAGCCATAAGGGATGAGTGCCCGGAAACATGCCTCTTAGTTTTGCTCTGTTTTATCTTCATCTATCCGAGTCCCACTACAGGAAGCTGGAACACCAGCTGCTAATCACCAGCCGTAATGGCGAAGGGGCACGGTGCAGTGGTCTCCACATGTGTGCTGGTCGCTGTGTGGAGATGCCGGGTTTCACTCATTAATTTCTGGCATTTCATTAGTGTAAGTTTGCAGGTCTACTGAGGAAACCCGGCATGGTGGGGAGGGGAGGATGTCAAGTTAGTTTTTTTTAAAAGCGGATGGTTTAATTTTCTGGGTCTGTTCCTCTTTATGAGAGAGGTAATTGAAATGATCCACTACACGTCTGTAAAGACTAACACCATCAGCACTGGTTTTAACAGCAGAGGAGATATATAGTGCTTTGGAAGACACACAGGACAAGCTACAACTGTGATAACAGCTCCAATGTTGTAACCTTCAGCATAGTCATGGGCAATTCCACACTATTATATATTTTTTACTTTAAAATGTATGCCAAACAAAAACAAATGATTGCAAAGTTAACAAACAATACAAATCTATGCACATAAAAACACATTTAATTAATGAACAGTGCAGATGCAAAGTTTGGTAACAGAATTACGGTTTGTGCTATTGGTGCCGTCATTCTGTTAACAAACTTTGCATCTGCACTGTTTTTCAAGTTTAATAGATTTATTTTTGTAAAAATGTCAGTAGACATTGTTGAAAGTCATCTTTGTGCATAAAGCTGTATGGTTAGTTTAACTTAGCAATCATTTTAAAGTGAAAAATCAGAGTCTCAGCATCACTCTGTTATGGTGGAATAGCCCCGATTTGACATTGTGTATTCTCAGGGCATAATACCTACATTCATTTATTCTTTAACACATTCGACATACAACATGAATAATGTACAACACTGTGTGCTTATCGAATAACCTCATACCCTTCCCCTTGTGAAAAGACAGGATTGTTCAGGAGAAAATCCAGTGTTACAATCATGCTATTAATATACTGAATTTTCTCCAATTACTGTACACGGCTTCTTCAACTCTTCTTGAAGCTCACTCTTTGAATTTATGACACTGTAAATTATCAGTAAATCTTTTGATTTAACTCAGAGTTACAATTCATTTACTGACAATTTACAGTGCCACAAATTCAAAGAGTGAGTTTCAAGTATTCCTCAGTACCATTGATGCCATCTGATACATTGTGAGCATGTCTCAGAGCTGCGACTACTGCTTTCCCCCTGTCTCCAAATCTAACACCACTAAGCCTAGGTATTACCCTGTTCAGGCTTTTCCTATTACTCTTTAAACAGCCACATCTCCAAAACAGAGCCCAGCTATCCCACAGTTCCCTCGAAAAGAACTCAGGATTAGTGGCTTGCAGCTGCCCCCCCCGGAAACTCTGTCTATCAACCAAATCAAATTCTGTGACCTGCTGCCTGGAGATATATCACATATACGTAGATGTTTTGTTGTACAGATGGAGAGACAGACCAGACGGTTGTTGGTAGGTGAAATATATTTGAATTAATGTGATCGATGACTGTTAGAGTCTTGGAGTGGTGACATTTTAATGGAGAAGTGACCAGTGTTGGGGTTGTTACAACAACAAAAAAGGTAATATATTACCTATTACTTATTTTAACAGTAACAAATTACTTTCCATCCTGGGGAAAGTATTTAGTTACACTACTCGTTATATTACTTTTGCATTACACCCCAAAACGTTGCGCTCAATGTAAACAATGTCAACGTTACACTAGGTAAGCCTATTCACCAACACCACTAGCCTCCATACCAAACTACAAGCTTGTTAAGCTCTCTCTGGGTTACAGATTTTCCTCCTGAACCATTAAAATCAAGCTTTGGTTGCTTGTATGAGGTAGGCCTACAGTCATCTTCAGCAGCAGTGGTCAGGCCTCGGGGGTCTTTCGCTATGAGTTTTGTCTTGGCATGTTGCTTTTGCAGGTGCTTCAAGAGATTGGAGGTTGTGTTTCTAGCAGTGGAGAGGTGTTTTTCGCCTGGGCACAGTTTACATTTTACAACTATATTCTTGTCATTTTGTTCTCCTACCAAATCAATGTAATAGGAATACTTCCACGCCGAGAAACTCAATGCTTTAGACGCTTCTGCCATTTTTAATCTCCCTCACTAAAGCAGTTAGTAGTAGTGCATGCGTGCTTTAACAGGAACTTGGTGAGAGGACATCAGACTCAAGATTAAAACAATTACAATCTGTGGCGGGGGGATTTTTTATATTGCGTCAACAAAGAGGGAATAATAATCATAACAAATATTTTATTTGGATCAATAAATGTAATAGGAATAGAATGATAAAAAAGTAACGAACTAACAACAACCTATCTTTGATCAGTAACTGTAATAGTATTACTCGAATTGGAACAGCACTCTGTTATATTATTTGTTACCGCAAAAAGTAATATTATTACTGTAATGCGTTACTTTGTAATGCGTTACCCCCAACACTGCAAGTATTGCATCAGAGTGACGGTATCAGCTAATATGCTATATTGACATACTCTCTGTTTTAATCCCTGCACACATTCAAACATCGCCTGAATTATGAATGTAAAAACATAACCACTAACAAATGTAAATGCACTGCAATTTTTGCATAATGAGGGTCAACTTGTGTTGATCTAAGATTTTCTATGTCGCTTCAATTCCCTCCTGTGCCATCCCATGTCCTCTACCTAGCCTGAAGCAGTGACAGAGATGGTGGATATCCATACAGGATTTACCCAAGTGTTTAATCCTAAAGGCTCAGACTTTTCTGTTTCCATCTACGTGGGCCGGGACCCGGCGGACATGCTCTCACCTGGAGCCTAATCCAGGCCACTGGTACTTTTCAGCCTCAATTTACATAACAATGGGTAACTGTGAACTTTAACACCTTCTCACAAAGGAAAACTGTTTTGATTATGCAGTTGATTCTGCTCTTCACAATTCCTCACTGTCAGCCCTAGCTATGGAAACAGAATTTCCCTAGTATAACATAAAGTTTTATAAACTAGACAAGTGTGAGTTTGGGCTCCCCCAGGCTACCGTAAGAAGCTTGGACATCATCCAGTCTATGAGCATACCACCCTGCATACCACTGCTGGCTTGTTTCTGAAGCTAAGCAGGGTTGGTCCTGGTCAGTCCCTGGATGGGAGACCAGGTGCTGCTGGAAGTGGTGTTGGAGGGCCAGTAGGAGGCACTCTTTCCTCTGGTCTAAACAAAGATCCCAATGCCCCAGGGCAGTGATTGGGGACACTGCTCTGTGTAGGGTGCCGTCTTTCGGGTGGGACGTTAAACGGGTGTCCTGACTCTCTGAGGTCATTAAAGATCCCATGGCACTTATCGTAAGAGTAGGGGTGTTAACCCCGGTGTCCTGGCTAAATTCCCAATCTGGCCCTCAACCATCACGGTCACCTAATAATCCCCAGTTTACAATTGGCTCATTCATCCCCCTCCTCTCCCCTGTAACTATTCCCCAGGTCGTTGCTGCAAATGAGAACGTGTTCTCAGTCAACTTACCTGGTAAAATAACAGTAAAATAAATAAAAAAATAAAAAAAATGAGCACATCGGACAACATGGTAGCTAGCTTTCATGAATCATCTAGCCTCCATCACACAGAGGAATTCTCTCTCTTCTCTGAGGCAGTCACGATGTTCCGTTACAAACGACCATTTGAACATCAGATAACTAGGACACAGAATATTAATTCAAAAGTTTGAAGATTTATCAGCTTTGTATTACATTAGTGACCTTCAGCATACACAATGTGTTAAATTGTTTTTTAAAGTTTCACAAATGTTGTCTTGAAACTAAATGCTGAGATATAGTAACGGTATTACATTTTCATGGTATTTCTGATATTACATCATAATAGAGAACAATGTCAGGACAGAACAAATGGAAGGGCATAAACAATAAGACACGCACCCGCTCAAAATATTTGTACGTACACACCAACATTAGCAGACAGTCAGAGAAGGATTACTTCTCATTTACTGGCTAATGATCTCTTCCCAGACCTCTTTCAGTCAGTAAAAGAGACAAAGCCTCTAATAAAACCCTACACAGAACACAGACTCTGGGCTTGTGTTGTACTCCTATGTCACTTGTATTATTTGTCCCATACAATTATTAAAAATCAAGCTGTGAGGACCCCCTCCCATACAAACACAACACACCTCGTAGGTATTGAACCTGGGGCTGGGAACTGTTGTGACAGCATACTCTGTTTCCTGAAATTGTACCCTCGTCTTTTTCCTGCTGTTGAAAGGCAATGTTTGAAGCTACACGATGGAAGGAAAGTTGGTCCATATTGGTATTGATTTCACACATGGTTGAGGCAGTGACAGTTACATTAAGATACATGTACCAAAATGCTGTTTGTTTTTGGTACATAGGCTATCTCATCTGGGCTCTTGCAGACAATAGTTGAGAAGTTTGAAAAAAGGCGTCTGTATCCACTATGTCCCTGACCTAGGATGCCACCATACTCACTGTGTCGGACGAGGATCCATTCATGCAAGAGCACCAGTATGGTAGCCTGAAATAACATGGTACCTGGTTTTGGCTATCTATAAACACTGCAACACAAAGCATAGACCACTAGGAAATAACAAAGAATTCAGCTGATTACAGTGCAGTACATGAGTTTTTGCTAGGATTGTGCCCTGACCCACTAGCTGTAGCTATACTTATTTAATCAGACCACAGCACTTGCCCAGGTAAGGGGTTTGTTGTCAAGCGTTTCTCAGTTAAGTGGGCCTGAAAATATGCTAAACATTTCTTGGAGGCTGCTAGGAAGGTCATGTGTGAAATCTTGTTCCTAAGAAACTCTGTTTTGTGTCTTTTCAACGTTGACCCTGTAGTGGTGTGGCACGTCCTGAGGTGGTTTATTGTAGTCAGGTCTACTTCATTCACTGTACCTTTATTTGACTCACATACAGGAATAGATAATCTGATCTGATAGTTATTGTGATCACTCTATAGCTTGGTCTGAAATGGCACCCTATTCCATATTGTGTACTATACGTTTGACCAGAGCTCTATGCAGGCTTTGATAAAAACGTAGCGCACTATGTAGGGAATAGGGTGCCATTTCAGACGCACCCTATGGGTTGGGTAATTATGAATGGAAGGTCTCCAAGTACATCCAGCGACAGTGGTGAAAACATACTGTATGTGCAGTAAGATAAATGGTTATCTACAGGTTGACTCCCTACTGCATGGGAACTGTCTGTACCTTACTGCCACAACTATCTCAATCATAACATAGTAGCTCTGGGCAGCTATGTCCCCTCAGAGATAGCCTGCTACAATCAACAGACCCTTTCACCTTTGAGATGATCGATCAAACCTTTACATTCCCCTCCAGATCTAGTGCTCTAAACATTCTGAACCCCTCTTTTCTGTGTTTGCTGTCACTGCTCCAGCTGTGGAGAGGCCATTAGAGGAAGGTGAAGTGAGTGTGTGGCCGGCTAGATATGTCAGCCCAGTAGTCCTAGGGTCATCCTCAAGGACACTGCAGCTCCTCAGCCCTGCTTTTAATGATTTAATATGCCAGGTTGACATGTTGGCCAGTCCTCTCCTCTCTATAGACCAAGGCACGCTCCACAGGCTCAGAACCACAGAAAGCACTGCCTAGTGTCATTGGCAGCTGTCCTAAACACAGCAACTGATGAGATATATTCGCAATGCCAATCAAGGGTCAGTTTAATCATTGCAGAAGGGTTACAATTAATTTGACTGTTCAGGGTTTTCTAAATCAGGTAGGTTGTTTCCAGGTGTTCAAAGATGGCAAGCTGCTGTCTTCTGTTTGACCCCTGATTTACTTCTAAGTCTTTTAAATTATATGGCAGAGTCTAGAGCACACCAGATCAAGTCAAATGTTTCTATTGACCTCTGCTAGAGATTGACTGTACAGTAATTCCAGTGCCTAACATTGCAGAAAGGAAAGCACAGACAATCTAAAGAAGCAATGTACTTCTCACCACTTCCAAAGTCAAACAAAAGGTATTTTAATAACCCATTGAATCTCAGTCTTATTTATTAAAATGCTTGTGCAAAGTATTACATTTATACCTGACAACCCTTAAATTAAGTTTTATTTAGGATAGACCAATTGTTACATGCCACTCCTGTTAAACGTGCTGATATTTTGTGTTTCTAGAAAATAACATAAAATTAGTGATACTTGACACACTTTATTTGGATTAGACAAGTTCTAAGAACAACTTGAGGATGGGAGAAAACCCCTCTGATCAGATACGTTATTATCTGAATCTTAAGGGGATTTGGTGATAATCTTGTTAATGCCATCTCAGTTCTCCCCAGAGTTTCTGTGTAAATAGCAAAGGCATGAGTCATTTTCCAGAGAAAATATGAAAATATGGTCACACCCTGATCTGTTTCACATGTCCCTCTTATTGTCTCCACCCCCCCAGGTGTCGCTTGTTTTCCCCAGTGTATTTATCCCTGTGTTTCCTGTCTCTCTGTGCCAGTTCGTCTTGTATGTTCCAAGTCTACCAGCGTTTTTTCCCGTACTCCTGCCTTTGCTATTCTCCCTTTTCTAGTCCTCACGGTTTTGACCCTTGCCTGTTCTGGACTCTGTACCCGCCTGCCTGACCATTCTGCCTGCCTTGAACTCGAGCCTGACTGCCACTGTGTACCTCCTGCACTCTGAACTGGTTTTGAGCTTTTGCCTGTCCACGACCATTCTCTTGCCTACTCCTTTTTGGATTATGAAACATCTTAAACGACAACCATCTGCCTCCTGTGTCTGCATCTGGGTCTCGTCTTGTGTCATGATAGTACGAACTGGCCATGGCAGACCCAGCAGACTTGGACCAGCCTCACCACGCTGTCTCCCTGCAGGGAGCTATGATTGGGAGACATGAGGAGCTGTTACAGGACCTTCTGGAAGGGCTTTGTTCTCTGACAGAACGCCACGACCAAGGGTTTAAGGCTACTATGGAGCTAATTAAGGAGTTAACTCATAGGCTGTCTGCCATCCCTGAGAGACCCAACCTCCCAGTGCATTTTTTCCTTTTAGTGGTGAGTTGGTACAGCCTACCCCTGTTCCCCTAGAACCCCGCTTACCTCCTCCGGAGCGATATTCTGAAGATGCTGGTACCTGTTGGGGCTCCCTTTCTCAGTGCTCGCTTATTTTTGAGCTACAGCCATCTTCGTTCCCTTCGTACCGATTGAAGATAGCGTATTACGTATTATTATTACGCTAATGTGGGGAAGAGCGCTCTCTTGGGCCACGGCTGTTTGGGAGCAGCAATCCACCCTTTGTTGTCACCCTCTGGAGGAATTCATGGCGGAGGTGAAGAAGGTATTCGAGTCTCCGGTATCCGGGAGAGAGGCGGCCAGTAAACTTCTTGATTTACGGCAAAACTCCCATAGTGTGGCAGACTATGTGGTTGATTTTAGCACGTTGTCCGCCGAGAGTGCCTGGTATTTGGAGTCTCTCTTCGATACCTTTCTTCATCGATTATCCGAGTTGGTAAAAGATGAGCTGCTTGGGAATTGCCGGTGGATCTCGACTCCCTCATCGCCCTAACCATTAAAATTGATGGACGCTTATTAAGGGAACGCAGGAGTGAGAGGAGGTCTGGCCTCGGGCACACTCGTTCACCCGCTATGGCTCACTCACCTTCGAAGGAATCCGGAAGTTCACGAAGGCAGTTTTCCCGAGAGGATCCGAAGCCACCTGAGCTCCCTCGTGAATTATCAACGACGGGTGAGTTGGATTCTCCTGAGCCTATGCAATTGGGAAGAGCTAGGATATCGGTTGGGGAACGCTCACGTAGGCTGAATTCCAACTGTTGTCTGTACTGTGGAGGGGCAGGACATAGCTACCTGACTGTACAGTAAGGCTTAGGATGTTTCTGTCATTCCCACTGAGTACCATGACCTACTTGAAGGTTTCAGTAAGGCACGTGCAACTTCCTTACCCCCGCACCGTCCTTATGATTGTGCAATTGATCTTATCCCAGGCACCACACCACCTCGGGGTCGGCTATATTTTCTATCCGGGCTGGAGACCAAGGCTATGGAGGAGTACATAGAGGAGTCTCTGGCTACTGGGGCTGTCTGTCTGTCTGCATCTCCTGCTGGCGCAGGGTTTTTCTTTGTGGAGAAGAAGGACAAGACCCTGCTTCTGTGCATTGACTACCGGGGACTGAATGACATTACTGTATGTGGAATATCTCCGTACAGCCAAGCGCTTTAACTCTAGGCAGGCCCGGTGGGCTCTGTTTACCAGATTCAGCTTCACCATTTCCTAACGCCAAGGGTCCAAAAATGTAAAGCCTGACGCTCTCTCTCGCCTATACAGTTCCTCTGCCATACCCTCGGTCACCGAAACCATTCTCTCGAAACCATTCTCCCTACCTCATGCCTAGCAGCCACTGTGGATTGGGGTATTGAGGTTCGCACAACGCTCCCAGCCTGGACCTGAAGGGGGCCCGGCCAACCGGCTGTTTGTCCCCAACTCAGTCCGGTTCCGGGTCCTGGAATGGGCTCATTCCTCCAGGCTAACCTGTCATCCTGGTTCTCGCCATACCCTAGACTTCCTTTGACAACGTTTCTGGTGGCCCACAATGGTTCCTGATGTCTCTGCCTTCGTCGCCGCACGCATGGTGTGCGCCCAGAACAAGACTCCAAGGCAAGCTCCTTCTGGCCTTGTTCAGCCACTACTGGTCCCTCATCATCCCTGGTCCCATATTTCTCTGGACTTTGTCACTGGGCTTCCCCCGTCTGATGGCAACACCGTCATTCTAACAGTGGTGGATCGGTTTTCTAAGGCCGCTCATTTCATCCCTCTCCCTAAACTACCCTCTGCCAAGGAAACTGCCCAGCTCATGGTGCAGCACATCTTCCGGATCCATGGTCTCCTGGTGGATATGGTTTCTGACCGGGGTCCTCAATTCTCATCTCAGTTTTGGATGGCATTCTGCACCCTTATTGGGGCATCGGCCAGTCTATCCTCTGGATTCCATCCTCAATCAAACGGCCAGTCGGAGCGAGCTAATCAGGACCTGGAGACCACCTTAAGATGCCTGGTCTCAACCAACTCCACTACCTGGAGCCGTCAACTGGTCTGGGTGGAGTATGCCCGGAACACCCTTCCCTGTTCTGCCACGGGACTCTCCCCTTTCGAGTGCTCCATGGGGTATCAGCCTCCACTCTTCCCGGAACAAGAGCAGGAGGTCAGCGTATCCTCGGCCCAGATGTTTGTCCGGCGCTGTCGACGTACCTGGAGAATAGCCAGGGTGGCTATTCTCAAGACCAACTCCATGTATCGTCGACAAGAGGACTGTCGCTGGACCCCAGCTCCCAGCTACCGCATTGGGCAGAGGGTATGGCTTTCCACTCGGGATTTGCACCTTCAGGTAGAGTCCCGCAAGCTGTCTCCCCATTTTATTGGTCCTTTTCCTGTCTCCAGAGTCCTGAGATCCACTGCTGTCCATCTTGTGTTACCCCGTACCCTCCGTATTCACCCTACCTTCCATGTGTCTCAGATTAAGCCCGTGTCTCACAGTCCTTTGTCTTCTGTTTCCAGGCCCATCCCTCCCCCCCAGGTCATCGATGGCCAGACAGCGTATACGGTGAGACGCCTCCTGAGAGTTTGACCATGGGGCAGGGGTTTCCAGTACCTGGTTGATTGGGAGGGTTATGGCCCGTTGGAGAGGTGCTGGGTCCCTACTAAAGACATCCTGGACCCGGCCCTCATCGCCGATTTTCACTGCCGACACCCCGGTCAGCCAGGTATGCCCAGGTAGGACCAGGTGGCGCCCCTGGGGCGGGGGGTGTTCTGTCACACCCTGATCTGTTTCACCTGTCCTTGTTATTGTCTCTACCCCCTCCAGGTGTCGCTTGTTTAAAAAAATATTTTCCCCAGTGTATTTATCCCTGTGTTTCCTGTCTCTCTGTGCCAGTTCGTCTTGTATGTTTCCCAGTCAACCAGCGTTATTCCCGTTCTCCTGTTTTTTGCATTCTCCTTTTTCTAGTCCTCCCGGTTTTGATCCTTGCCTGTTCTGGACTCTGTACCTGCCTGCCTGACCATTCTGCCTGCCTTGACTTCGAGCCTGTCTGCCACTCTGTACCTCCTGGACTGGTTTTGACCTTTTGCCTGTCCACGACCATTCTCTTGCCTACTCCTTTTTGGATAATTAAACATCTTAAACTCCAACCATCTGCCTCCTGTGTCTGCATCTGGGTCTCGCCTTGTGTCATGATAAATATACAGTATTTGTGAAAGACGTAGCTGACAAAATGGTAAGCTATTGCTTTTTAAAATGAAAACAGTTTCCAATAGTGGAAAGTACCTGTAGGTAAAGGTCAACAGTATTTGCAGTATTTCATAAAATTTTATAAAACAAAACCAACCGACAACCAACAGAAATAATCGATGTGTCTTCATAGCAATATAGCCGTAGAAGAGGATGCCGTTTGAGGAGGTCACTGAATCACCCTCAAGAGTTCGCAAAGCGATGTAACGACATCTGGTGAAACAATAACAATCTTTCTGACTTGATGTTAAGTAGCATTGTACATGTATTTAATGCAGCTCTCACAGAGAAATTGCTATGTATTTTCCGTTATGCAGTGCATCTGGACCATTTGGAGGTGTAATTTGATTATCTGACATGAATTCAGTAAAATACAGCAGATATCAGAGTCACAGGGTAAACATGAGAGGCGTTATAATCCTCTTTGAATGGCACTTTAAAACCAGATTGAAAAGCGCTTAAGCTTTACAGTGATGTTTGCACAGTGGGAAACTGTTGCCCTTCTAGCTCTTTCTCAAGTGTTAAACTGAATCAAGAGGTTGGCTATTAGGTTATTGTTGCAAAATTAAATATTTCACTAATAACAGAATCAGAGACGAAGAGACGAAGTCCATTCATTTGCCCATATGCCATTTCATGCAACTGTAGGCTAACCCCTTTTAAACACAGTATGGAGCTTAGGAGAACTGCTGCCGAGTGCACGAAGGATATAGGAATATTTGCATAAATAAAGTGATTTATTTGTTAGTGAGCTTTACACGGCTGGATTTTTTAGTAGTCTCTGTTGCTTTTGAGGTCGGGTGACTGAAAAATCCCTCACTGTACAACAATGCTATTCAGTCTGTTTCTTTAGAGAATAAATATTTATCAAATATACCTGGATTCTTTTTAGGTTCAGATTGAAATATTGTCCTCCTTGCTTTTCTTTTTTTTTAGCTGAAGTCTCATTAATAGCTAATTGTTTTTGTCTGGTGAGTAAGTCCAACAGCTGTCATATATCTCTCATCCAGTCTCTGACCCTCTCACTACTTTTCCCCAGTACTTCAGGAATAGTGTACAGTATATAAATTATTAATTGGATACAGTTCCTCTCCATTTCTCCATTTGCCTGCCCCTGTAGGATCTTACCTCCCACATACAGTGGGGTCCGAAATGATTGACACCCATGATAAAGATGAGCAATAATGACTGTATAAAATAAATGATTCAAAAACTGAGCTATATTGTATGCCCTTTTTTGGGAGAAATTATATAATTTTATAATAATACAATTGCTCAGAGAAAGAGATTTTGTTTAACAAGTACTATATTTTTTTCTCAAAAAGGCAGGCATCAAAATTATTCACACCCCTAAAGATATTGTCACGCCCTGGCCTTAGTTTGTTTATTATTTTAGTTAGGTCAGGGTGTGACATGGGGGATGTATGTGTTTTGTATTGTCTAGGGTTTTTTGTATGTTTATGGGGCAGTGTCTAGTCTAGGTGTATGTATGTCTATGGTTGCCTAGATTGGTTCTCAATTAGAGACAGCTGTCTATCGTTGTCTCTGATTGGGAACCATATTTAGGCAGCCATATTCATTGGGTAGTTCTTTGCTTATTGTCTATGTCTGTGTGTAGTGTTTAGTGTCAGCACTATTTTGGATTATAGCATCACGTTTGTTGTTTTGTAGTTTGTAAAGTGTTCTTCGTTTTCGTGATAATAAATAGAGAAGAATGCATTCACTTCACGCTGCGCCTTGGTCCTCCTCTCTTCCACCATACGACGATCGTGACAGAATAACCCACCAACCAAGGACCAAGCAGCGTGGTAACGGGCAGGAGCAGAAGAGGCAGCGATGTCAGGATTTCTGGACATGGGAAGATCTGGACTATACAACTTGGGAAGAGATAGACAGGTGGGCGGTCGACCCAGGGAGAGTGCCGGAGCCCGCCTGGGATTCGCTGGAGCAGTGCGAGGAGGGTTACAGGAGAATGGAGTTGGCGAAACGCACACGGCAGCGCAACAGGCACGAGAGGCAGCCCCAAAAATGTCTTGGGGGGGGGGATCCCGGGGAGTGTGGCGAAGTCAGGTAGGAGACCTGCGCCAACTCCCCGTGCTTACCGTGGAGAGCGAGAGTACGGGCAGACACCGTGTTATGCGAAAGAGCACACGGTGTCTCCTGTACGTGTGCATAGCCCGGTGCGGTACATCCCAGCTCCTCGTATCGGCCGGGCTAGAGTGGGCATCGAGCCAGGTGCCATGAAGCCGGCTCAACGCATTTGGTCTCCAGTGCGTCTTCTCGGGCCGGTGTACATGGCACCAGCCTTACGCATGGTGTCCCCCGTTCGCCAGCACAGCCCAGTGCGGGTTATTCCACCTCGCTGCACTGGTCGGGCTAAGGGGAGTATTCAACCAGGTAAGGTTGGGCAGGCTCGGTGCTCAAGAGCTCCAGTACGCCTTCGCGGTCCGGTATATCCGGTGCCAGCCCCTCGCACCAACCCAGTACCACCAGTCCCAACACCACGCACCAGGCTTCCTGTGCGTCTCCAGAGTCCAATATGCCCTGTTCCTCCTCCCCGCACTCGCCCAGTGGTGCGTGTCCTTAGCCCGGTACCACCAGTTCCGGCACCACGCACCAAGCCTCCTGTGCGTCTCCAGAGCCCTGTACGCCCAGTTACTGCTCCCCGCACTAGCCTTGAGGTGCGTCCTTAGCCCGGTACCACCAGTTCCGGCACCACGCACCAGGCCTACTGTGCGCCTCAGCAGGCCAGAGTCTGCCGTCTGCCCAGCGCCGCCAGAGCTGTCCGTCTGTCCTGAGCCGTCAGAGCCGCCCGTCTGTCCTGAGCAGTCAAAGCCGCCCGTCTGTCCTGAGCCACTAGAGCCGTCCGTCAGTCAGGAGCCGCTAGAGCCGTCCGTCAGTCAGGAGCCGCTAGAGCAGTCCGTCAGTCAGGAGCCGCTAGAGCCGTCCGTCAGTCAGGAGCCGCCGGAGCCGCCCGCCAGTCAGGAGCCGCCGGAGCCGCCCGCCAGTCAGGAGCCGCCGGAGCCGCCCGCCAGTCAGGAGCCGCCGGAGCCGCCCGCCAGTCAGGAGCCGCCGGAGCCGCCCGCCAGTCAGGAGCCGCCGGAGCCGCCCGCCAGTCAGGAGCTGCCTGCCAGTCCGGAGCTGCCCCTCAGTCCGGAGCTGCCCCTCAGTCCGGAGCTGCCCCTCAGTCCGGAGCTGCCCCTCAGTCCGGAGCTGCCCCTCCGTCCAGTGGCGCCCTCTAGGATGGTCTTCAGTCCGGGACTCGCTGTAAGGGTCCCCGCTCCAGAGGCGCCACCAAAGCAGGTATTGACTATGGTGGAGTGGGGTCCACGTCCCGCACCCGAGCCGCCGCCGTAAGAAGGCCCACCCGGACCCTCCCCTTCTGTGTCAGGTTTTGCGGCCGAAGTCTGCACCTTTGGGGGGGGGGGGGGGGGGTACTGTCACGCCCTGGCCTTAGTTATCTTTGTTTTCTTTATTATTTTAGTTAGGTCAGGGTGTGACATGGGGCATGTACTGTATGTGTTTTGTATTGTCTAGGGTTTTTTGTATGTTTATGGGGCAGTGTCTCGTCTAGGTGTATGTATGTCTATGGTTGCCTAGATTGGTTCTCAATTAGAGACAGCTGTCTATCGTTGTCTCTGATTGGGAACCATATTTAGGCAGCCATATTCATTGGGTAGTTCGTGGGTTATTGTCTATGTCTATGTGTAGTGTTTAGTGTCAGCACTATTTTGGATTATAGCGTCACTTTTGTTGTTTTGTAGTTTGTAAAGTGTTCTTCGTTTTCGTGATAATAAATAGAGAAGAATGCATTCACTTCACGCTGCGCCTTGGTCCTCCTCTCTTCCACCATACGACGATCGTGACAGATATTAATAAATCAAGTAGTCAAAAGTTTATAATTTTGTCCCATATTCCTAGCATGCAATGACTACATCAAGCTTGTGACTCTACAAACTTGTGTGTTTAGAAAGGTATTATAGAAACATATTATGTTCTTATTTACAATAAAAGTGACTCTAAAATACACAATACATTATTTATCATTCATTTATATTGGACACAAAATAATCTGTAACACAACCAAAACGAACTGCAAATGCATCCATCAAGTTTGTAGTCATAATCTCTATGTAGTCATTGTGTGCTTGGAATATAGGACCAAATACTGAACTTTTGGCTACTTTATAAGAATCTTTAGGGTGTCAATAATTTTGACACCTTCCTTTGTGAGAGGAAAAAAAGTGTTACTTGTTAAACAAAATCTCTTTCTCTGAGCAATTGTATTAGTGTAAAATAATATAATTTCTCAGTTTTTTTTAGAGCATACAATATAGCTCAGTATTTAAATAATTTATTTTATTTCAGTCATTATAGCTCATCTTTATCAAAGGTGTCAATAATTTCAGCCCCCACTGTATATATGCACAGCTTCTTGCTTAATGTCAGTTCTCACTGTCTCAATACAGATATTAACATTGTAGTCACTTAGCAGACAGACACTCTTATCCAGAGTGACTTACAATAAGTTAATTGAAATAGGTAGACAACAACATACCACACTCTTTGCATGTAAAACTGTAAAACCATACCGCTCAAAGGACCATAAAAAAACCTTAAAGTCATTGCAGCTGTACCACATTTCTTGTGAGGGAGCACAAATGTTATTACCAATAACCATTACGCTGATCGACAACAAGATGAAGGCTAATTTTCTACCGCCCTGGTGGATAACCTCTGTTTATAAACAGGACGGTCCATTCTTTACTTCCACCAGGCATGCCCTCTTGGGACAAACTGCCTCCCTTAACAAGACAGATCTTAACAGCCACTCACTCGTCTCCTGTTTGAGACCATCAGTCTGGTCTGGGGCCCCTCTAAAAGCAATTACAGTGTGTGCCATGGCGGTGAAAGGGGCAGAGGCATTGACTCACTGAATACATTACCTGTCTGTGTACTGTTCTCACACTTAATCAATTACTGAGTCTAAATAGAAGCATCAGATCTTGACACTGATGCTTTCAATGGGGCTGGCTGCTGCTGTTGCTGCTTCGGGCAAAAACAAACACGTGTGAAACAGAGTGCTCCATATCATTGGCCGAGTCCTCTGACACCTTCATTGATTTTCATCTCAAAGCCTGAGAAAATTAATATCGGACCAAGATATATGGGATAAGTGGAAGGGGAATATGAAAACTCAGCAAGTCTAAGACAAGGTAATCTTATAGACTGGCTCAGACGGAGCTCAAGAAGCTACTATATCAACTGGGCTTTATTTGGCAAACAATTAGTTATTGTGAATTAATTTTAGTCTGAGGGAGACAGACTGTTCTGCTAAAAGTCCAAAGTCAACCATGATGCTTAAATACAAGTAAATATTAATTTAAATTGAATCTGTACTACTTTTCCAAAACTGGGGAAAATATAGGCTACACTAAGCTTAGAACAGTGGTATTTATGTTAAAACATGTATTCTTACCTCTACCCATACATTCTAAACCACTAGAATGTCTTCAAGAAAAATCTGATAAAACCCTACTGTGTATTTATGGTTTCCAGTCCGTCACCACGAATAACAAATAAGAGAAGATTGACGCAAAAACTGTTTCCTGTCAAACCTAATTTGACTGAGCAATAGCATTGACTACATCTCCCGTCACTGCCCATAATGGGGTTAGTAATGCTATGTGACATGTGTCAGTGCTCTTAGGGAAATGTGTTTGATATGGTCCTATAGGAGGCCTGGTAATGGCCACATTATGTGCATGCCCATCATAATCTGCTGCTTTGATGGATGGAACACAACATGAAGTGTCCTGGTACATGCAGGTTTCTAAGAACCATACCTATTTTTTGACAAAATTCCGTGAAGAGGTGGACTCAATCAAATGTTGCGATGACATTGACATTTTTTTTCTTCTGAGAATGGATATCTTGGATCTTGAACTTGATCTTGACCTCCAACATATTGATGTTGATGTTCAAGCAAAACCTCCCCATCCGTAAACCAGTCCATGTTGTTCTTTGCAAAAAAAGAAAGTCATAGAGGAGATGACGAAATACTAATTACTAAGTGGGATTTTCTTATAATAGTAGCTTCGTAATGGAAGTAGGCCTATAGCTGGTGCATTTTTCTCTTTAGACATTACATCAAAAAAGCTGTCAAGAATACTTTCCTGTTAAAATGTTTACAGATGCCCAGCCAGAGGCAGAAGGAGATGGCCATCAGTTTCTCTAACAAACAGATACACCAGTAACTCTTATTCTGGAGATACAGATTGCATCATTACATTTTCTATCTCACTCTCCTTCCAAACAGATTTTAAACTTCGAAGATCTGCTCAGGTGAAAAGGGCTGGTTTGCTGGGACATTGAGAAGTGAGCTGCCTGTGTGCATCAGCGTCAAGAGGCGAAGGGGAAAGGAAAGGGAAAGGTAGACACAAAACCCAGAACCAATCTCCCTGCATGGCTTAGAGACGTTAGCAATGTTAGCTGGCTCAGAGTAATTGTGAGCGGGAGCGTACGCACACATTCTCTCTCTGTTGCCCCTTAAATGGCGTGCACAGTGATGTGGTACCGGCTCCTTTCACCGCCCTGCTTCTCTTTTCTGCAACTTAGCTGACAAAATAAGGGGAATGAACTATTTAACTAGACTATTGGGGATTTAAGCAGTGCCTTTTTCTTTCTCTTGATGAGCTCCAGTGAGAGACAGATATGCAGTGTAGGTGTGAGTGGGACCAGGTAGCGGTGTAGCCTTTTTCACGTGACAGCTCACTTTTTCATTTTAGGTCTGGCTCTGCAGCCTGTGCTTCATACAGAACGCATTGTCCTCATCCTTTTGAGAAAGCTTGCAGCATGTTTTTAAAAGCTCCTGTATGATCATTCATGACAGGGAGTTCATTGGGAAACCAGTGGCGTTGAGGTTCTAACTAATGGAGACAGGACTTTAAGAGGTTATGGTCATACAAGGTGGACCAGGGGAGTGTAGTGTTTATGAGGACTGAGAGGGAGTCTGCAATGTACTGGTGTTTTAATAGTTGCAGTTTAGCTGGATTTCATGGGGATGGATTATAATTGGCACAGATTTATAAACTACAGAACTATTTACATTACTTTATGATGCTGCTGTTCAATGCAAACAGTCCTTGGCAAGTCTAGTGTTTAGTGAGATGACTAAAGAGCACAGTTACACCAGACACTAAAAATACCATCTGTGTAGTGTATTCCCTAACAATCTGTTACAACTGTTTTCAACAGATCAATGTTTCAGAGATCTTATCTTAATTTAATCCGTGCAAACTCATGCAATTCAATTTTAAATGTCATAGTCTGATTATGTATTTGATTACACATTGTTTGGCTAATAACAATGAGCTTATATGAACTGGAACAAATGTAAAGGTAAATGCATTTAGTGCCAGACTTTACTTGTAATAGATAGGACATGTTTAGTAGTTGATTGCAATTGCAAATAAGATAAGAGGCCTGTCACACACACAATGCATTTTTTTGTGAGTGTTTCAGTAAAAGGGCTCTTAATTGCTTTTTATAGATAATTAAATGATGGTAATCAGTCACCCTGAAGTATTTAAAGGATATCCAAGATGGATTTAAATCTCATGATATCGTGGGGATAGCTTTGAACTACCAGGAGACACGTTATCCTAGATTTAAATTGGGATAAAAAATAAGACATGTCCTAATGCCAATGAGATAAAAAAAAAAAGTTAGATTTGAAGTTCCATTTTGACAGAAGTGTTTTTATGTCAAAGAAGTACCAAAACCATGCACCGTCATCTCTCTTGTAGAGCACATCATCTTGAGAGACATCTGAAATGCATATGTGGAAGAGAATAATCCGGATATACATCTATCTTTGAGACCAAAGTTATCAAAACAAAAAACAGGAAACTCTAGGTCAGCAAACTCTAGGTCTACCTCTCCCTGTAAATGTGATGATCTGATTCCAGTGATTGTAAACACATCTGGTGTGGCCCAGCCAAAGCACACAGATCAATAGCCTCCGTCAGAGGCTTTTAAACCACAGAGGGCAGATGAACGGCCCAGGCTGCAGAGTGCATTGAATTATTTAATGTTGCTGTGCATTCCTCAGTCTCTTATGCTTCAGATGAAAATATGCCTGGCTTGAAGATCCACTCGTTCTTGAGTGTTTTAAGTTTTCAGCTATCAACATTACAGGCCATATCAGTAAATGCAACTGTGGATTTTTTTTTTAACCGGCATTATGAATTATCTGGCTTTTCATTTCATATTCAAAGGCCCCAGGTACAGTAGACTAAAACATATTCAATATCTCACTATACTAATGAGGACATACTCAGAGAGGAAGAGGTGAAGCGAGAGAGTTTCTGGAGGTCAATGAGAGAGTGTCGAATTTGGTCAGCAAAAAATGTCATTGCTGATTTTCTTCATGAGGCGTATTTGATCAAAAATAAGTTTCATAATGGTCAGGTTGTTACGAATGACCTGACATAAGTGGACGCAGATGGCCCTTTGGCAACTTTGAAAAAACAACATTATATTGGAGCCTGTTGTTCACACGCGTAATATTGGCTAGAATGGTCCAACCTGATCTCGCCTCCTCCTGCCTGCCTTCCATCTTTGAGGACATGTATTTCCATTGTTAGAGCGGTCACTTGACTATCTTTTCAATATAATAGATCATCTTTGACATACTTGAGCCTCTTTGAGTTTATCAAAGCGCTTCCTGTGTAACCCACTTAACCGGTCAGATACCTTTGAAGTGGCTTATATGGTATATAAGATGTTCATTAGTGAAAGGGTAAATGTAGGACAGCCCTTACAGACTGATGCATGCAAATGGTGGAACGTAAGCACAGAGGCCGCTTGCTCTGTGGAGAATCTGCCTCTTCACAACTGTCACTTGCAAACTCATTCTGTCTGCATCTAGAAATACCCCTGGGCTTAAGGCTGGTTGGACATAATGAAAAGAGAAGCTATTACCCACATTTATATGCTTTCTTAAGCAGAGCTCCTATCACAGTAGCATGTGATGCAAGGCAACCACAAGCCCCCAAGCAGATTCTACATCACCACTCACTCCCTTCAATGACAGAAATCACTCAACTCATGTATGCGTGGGTGTGCTGCAAACTCAGTTAGAATGGCTTGGAGGAATATGATGTGTCCTCATATTTAGTGTTATGTGATGCTTCTGCCATAAAACAAATCCTTACTCTGTGTGCATTTATGTCATCCTTACACTACACATCAATGCTGAACTCCAGATGATGCATAACATAATCATATATGATAGATTTCCGTCATCATTTGGTTGATGACACAAAGTTACACATAGTGTCCATTTTAGGACATCCTCAGCCTCATACCTAACCTCCTTGACTCAATTCCCACACCTCTTACCGTTCACAAAAAAGGTTTGCTACTTTCCTCTGTCTAGCATCTTTCTATTCATGCCATAGATTAGACAGAAGCATTCAGTTAAAGGTGTTAACCAGAGCTGAAGAAACGTAATTTGGTTTTCTTTCATTCCTTGCCTGTTAGCTCAATGCCCTCTTTTCCCTTTTTTCTTAAAATACGCTTTTCCTCATGTGACCATGTGCTACTACCCCTCATTTCCAGACCCTCCCCCGCGCTATATTCATTATCAACTTCCACATTTTATGAGCTATCTGTAATGGCTCTTGACCAATATTAAAGCATTGGCGTAATTAGTTGCTTGGGCGAGTGAGTAGGCTCCAAATGGTTTGTACTCAAGGGGAACCTTGGGGCAGTTCTGACACTGGATGAAGAGCAGATAATAGAGAGAGAGAGAGAGAGAGAGAGAGAAAAAGCACAGCAACAGGGAAGGAAGGACCACTCAAGTAGATCCATCTTGCACTCTCTGAACTTTGTTGAAATAGTCAAAGAAATTGTTTTGTTGGGCCATATACTCTATCCTGCTCTTGTTGAAGCTCTGATGCCACTGAACAATAAAGAAAAATAGCTTGGATCCTACTGCCTGTACGTCTACCCACCTTCTCTTCCCAAACCTCCTCCAGATAATGCCAGGGAATAATACATAAATGTGGGCTGAGTCTTGAGGCTTTGTTTCTGTTTGTGTGTATTGGTCTCCCACTGATCCCCTACAGTGTAGGCGTCTGGGGTAATGGATTAGAGCGCTGGTCTCAGTGATAGCATGGTTGAGAAAGAGCTGTATATTTCAGGGTCTGTCATTCCCTTTTTTTGTCCCTGTGTAAGGCCTGTGTTTTTCCACTTGTGGGAAAGGAAAGAGGACAGAAGAGTGCCACAATGCCAGTGTTATGCCCATCGGCACAAAGGTCCAGTGTGGACACAGTGTACAGTGCTGTACACTAACATTAGGAAAATACTGGGTGTTAAACGTGATAGTGCAGTACAAGGCAGACCAGACCAGTCAGGATTTGTCTTGGTGTGTGGTTTGGGGAATAGGAAGGGTAGCGTTTGCTCTGCTGGCAAGGATACAGTGGAATGTTTGTAGATAAGATCCAATCTGAAGTCTGCCTGTATACCTGTTGTACACCAGAAGGATGTCATGGTTTCATATTTTGGGGAATTTAGTATCAACTGTACAGAAAAATGCCAAGCGGCAACAATAACTCTGACTCAGAGTTGGAATTCAAAGATTCATGAATTCCAACACTGATCCTCAATCTGGGAGGACTCCTTACCCCTATCCCCCTGTGCACTTCATAGCAAGATGAAAATAGGATTCTTCCCCTCATCAATATTTTCCTGCCTGGATGTAGAGATGGGAGGAGAAGGAGACTTGATTCTCATGCACTGAGAGGATGATATAGCTTGTTACTCTCATAGCTGCTTCTCTGCAGCGCGGGCCGATTACAGGATGTAGTCAGGGTGTCCGTGCTTTTTGCTTGTGTCCTCCTGTGTCAGGTTAAATGGATGTGAGTGCAATCAAGAACCCATAGCTATCTGAGTAACACTGCTTTTTACACTACCCTAGCCATGCAGTTAAATGACAGGATGAAATCCCCATGCTATGGTATCCCCACAACATGTCATTAGCTGACATGTCATCTTCCCATTCCCCAACTGCCATAGGTTATAACCATAGAGTATGATAGATGCCTCTAGTGGCCAAAGGCCGTATTTGCACGCGCAGCACCAATGAGGGCCTCAACCATTTTAATGTAGTCAACTGGGTGGGATTTCCAACATCCAACGATTTCCAACTGTTGGAGTCATGTCCAACTGGGTCATCAGGAGAGATCAGCCAATCATGAAGAAGAAAACGGCCTACTTCAAAGAGAGATTGCCTCAAAGGCGCTGCCCATGCTGTCACAGACGCTATAATGGCACAGATACAAAGATGTCCTTTATCTTTATGGTTATAACAGAAAGGAAGAGGTAAAGTGAGATGATCCACTCAGGTCAAAATCTGTCCATGCAGGAAAACAGCAATAAGCAGACCGATGAGCAGACCGCCTGCCTCCCCACATTTAGGACAACTATTCCCATTGTAAGGGCGGTGACAAAACTTCCTAGTCATTATATACAATATCTCTGGTTATAAACAGCATACATATACAATTACAAACTCAGAGTTGTAAGATGTGTAAGGCTGCACTAAGACCCATGTTAGCAACTAAAGCCTTTGCATTAGATGTGGACTTATATGGCATTAAGTTACGCCAGATGCCCCATATCTATACCAGTTTGGTAACAAATGCCTCCAGCAATATGCTATGTTTGATTGTGAACCACTAACCGTTGAGAGCTGCCAACTCTGGCTTTCATTCTCTTTCATTCATTCCTAAACGGTCACGACATCTGTGTTGATGAGTAAGCAGAAAAGCCAGGCTCCTTTCAGTGCTGCTAGTATAAACACTGTTATCTTAACGCCCTCATGCTCATTATTGAGACACAGAAAGGATTTTCCTAATTTATTCAGTGTCTAATGCTTTAGATAACCCAATCAGCTTCTGCCTGTCAGTCTCTGAATATTTGTTTTCTACAGTGAAACTGACCTATTTCAGAATATGTGAGCAACAACGTTTTAATCAAGAGAAAAAAGGATAACTTAAGAGTGATTCAGCAGGAGAACTGCAGGAAGTGATTTTCTTAGAATGGAGAGAGAGCGTGACTCTGGGTTTGATCATTTTTGCTAAACTGTTTATCCAATCAAAATAAAAGGATGCCCAATTTGCTGAATAAACTACACATTTTAGTGGAGGGTTTATCCATGGAGGAAGTTAATAAATTCAAAGCTCCCCTGTGCTTACTGTACAGAAATAACTATTGAAATGCAATATCCAGCCAAACTACCAGGAGGAAGGGAACTATCCTCTCCTTGTTTATCAGACTGTTCAAAACACTGCTGATTTGATGGGTGATGGAATGGTTATGCTCTGTTTTTTTCTCTTCACCAATCTAGCTGGGAAAAGGACACAATGTCCTGCAAAAGCAACTCTGCAACTGCTTGAACATAAAGCATTATAGCGGAGAGTGAGAGAATAGACTACCAACTAAAACCACTAGGATGACTAAAAGCTTGGCTGGTCTTGAAGTTGGCAAGGCTGCTGTGCACCAGTGCATGTTACAGGGTATCGACCCAGATCCCCCTTGCTGTGGCCCCTTCAGCTGGGAGTCTGTAGCAACATAGCTAGGCATCTCTCTGTAGTGAAGAAAATCAACTAAACTACATCAGCTATGTGTCAGCAGGCTTAGAAACAGCACCACGAGAGCAGCCTTTATAGGGCACCATACGATATATGACGTACTGCAAGGTGATATAGGGTGTGTACATAATAACGTAACATCTTATAAGGAGGTCATACACGCATATATAAATTCTAACCACATCATAATGCACTATACCTGTGGGCTTTAAATCAAGTATTAGAGGGGATTGAATAGGGAAATAATGACTCTCCTCCCTTTGTTTGCTATATAATTGTAGGTTCTACATTTTTAACAACAGTAATATTGCGCAAACCCTTGGTGTTTATGGTCCATTGGCGGCAGGGGCAAACAGCTAACAGAGGATAACAGAGATGAGGAAGGTAGAGTAGGTTTTTGTCAGTAACAGGAAGTTGTCTAGAAGTCTCAAGAACATGTTGTGACAAATCTAAAAAGACATGAGAGTGGACCATGATTGATGGCTCAGAAAGTCATTGAGGAGACAGTCGTGCATTTATGATCCAATGCCATACTTTAACCACAGCGAGGAAAAGGAGATAGATGAAAAGTACTAGCTACAGGATGGATTACTTTCTTTCTCGCCATCATGATTCCTGTCAAGACCGCAGTATCTGAACAGCTAGAAGACTAGAGGAGAGTGAACATGAATTGCCCAGAGCATAATGTGAGGGTTGTGGTGTGGATATCAATCAGGAGTGACCAGTGAGACCAACAGTTGGTAAATATTCAGCAAGGAATCAGAGACCTGCTCAAGCTCAAATACCCTGTATTTGGACAGCTGATTGTCCTCTACTGTAAATCAAATCAAATCAAATCAAATTTTATTAGTCACATACACATGGTTAGCAGATGTTAATGCGAGTGTAGCGAAATGCTTGTGCTTCTAGTTCCGACAATGCAGTAATAACCAACAAGTAATCTAACCTAACAATTCCACAACTACTACCTTATACACACACAAGTGTAAAGGGATAAAGAATATGTACATAAAGATATATGAATGAGTGGTGGTACAGAACGGCATAGGCAAGATGCAGTAGATGGTATAGAGTACGGTATATACATATGAGATGAGTACTGTAGGGTATGTAAACATAAAGTGGCATAGTTTAAAGTGGCTAGTGGTACATGTATTACATAAAGATGGCAAGATGCAGTAGATGATATAGAGTACAGTATATACATATGAGATGGGTAATGTAGGGTATGTAAACATTATATTAAGTGGCATTGTTTAAAGTGGCTAGTGGTACATTTTTGGTCTCTCGGTCCCTGCTTTGATGCACCTGTACTGACCTCGCCTTCTGGATGATAGCGGGGTGAACAGGCAGTGGCTTGGGTGGTTGTTGTCCTTGATGATCTTTATGGCCTTCCTGTGACATCGGGTGGTGTAGGTGTCCTGGAGGGCAGGTAGTTTGCCCCCGGTGATGCGTTCTGCAGACCTCACTACCCTCTGGAGAGCCTTACGGTTGTGGGCGGAGCAGTTGCCGTACCAGGCGGTGATACAGCCCGACAGGATGCTCTCGATTGTGCATCTGTAGAAGTTTGTGAGTGCTTTTGGTGACAAGCCGAATTTCTTCAGCCTCCTGAGGTTGAAGAGGCGCTGCTGCGCCTTCTTCACGACGCTGTCTGTGTGGGTGGACCAATTCAGTTTGTCCGTGATGTGTACACCGAGGAACTTAAAACTTTCCACCTTCTCCACTACTGACCCGTCGATGTGGATAGGGGGGTGCTCCCTCTGCTGTTTCCTGAAGTCCACAATCATCTCCTTTGTTTTGTTGACGTTGAGTGTGAGGTTATTTTCCTGACACCACACTCCGAGGGCCCTCACCTCCTCCGTGTAGGCCGTCTCGTCGTTGTTGGTAATCAAGCCTACCACTGTAGTGTCATCCGCAAACTTGATGATTGAGTTGGAGGCGTGCATGGCCACGCAGTCGTGGGTGAACAGGGAGTACAGGAGAGGGCTCAGAACGCACCCTTGTGTTGAGGATCAGCGGGGTGGAGATGTTGTTACCTACCCTCACCACCTGGGGGCGGCCCGTCAGGAAGTCCAGGACCCAGTTGCACAGGGCGGGGTCGAGACCCAGGGTCTCGAGCTTGATGACGAGTTTGGAGGGTACTATGGTGTTAAATGCTGAGCTGTAATCGATGAACAGCATTCTCACATGGGTATTCCTCTTGTCCAGATGGGTTAGGGCAGTGTGCAGTGTGGTTGCGATTGCGTCGTCTGTGGACCTATTGGGTCGGTAAGCAAATTGGAGTGGGTCTAGGGTGTCCGGTAGGGTGGAGGTGATATGGTCCTTGACTAGTCTCTCAAAGCACTTCATGATGACGGAAGTGAGTGCTACGGGGCGGTAGTCGTTTAGCTCAGTTACCTTAGCTTTCTTGGGAACAGGAACAATGGTGGCCCTCTTGAAGCATGTGGGAACAGCAGACTGGGATAAGGATTGATTGAATATGTCCGTAAACACACCAGCCAGCTGGTCTGCGCATGCTCTGAGGACGCGGCTGGGAATGCCGTCTGGGCCTGCAGCCTTGCGAGGGTTAACACGTTTAAATGTTTTACTCACCTCGGCTGCAGTGAAGGAGAGCCCGCAGGTTTTGGTAGGGGGCCGTGTCAGTGGCACTGTATTGTCCTCAAAGCGGGCAAAAAAGTTGTTTAGCCTGTCTGGGAGCAAGACATCCTGGTCCGCGACGGGGCTGGTTTTCTTTTTGTAATCCGTGATTGACTGTAGACCCTGCCACATACCTCTTGTGTCTGAGCTGTTGAATTGCGACTCGATTTTGTCTCTGTACTGGGACTTAGCCTGTTTGATTGCCTTGCGGAGAGAATAGCTACACTGTTTGTATTCGGTCATGCTTCCGGTCACCTTGCCCTGGTTAAAAGCAGTGGTTCGCTCTTTCAGTTTCACGCGAATGCTGCCGTCAATCCACGGTTTCTGGTTTGGGAATGTTTTAATCGTTGCTGTGGGTACGACATCGTCAATGCACTTCCTAATGAACTCGCTCACCGAATCAGCATATTCGTCAATATTGTTGTTGGACGCAATGCGGAACATATTCCAATCCGCGTGATCGAAGCAGTCTTGAAGCGTGGAATCAGATTGGTCGGACCAGCGTTGAACAGACCTGAGCGCGGGAGCTTGTTGTTTTAGTTTCTGTTTGTAGGCTGGAATCAACAAAATGGAGTCGTGGTCAGCTTTTCCGAAAGGGGGGCGGGGGAGGGCCTTATATGCGTTGCGGAAATTAGTATAACAATGATCTAGGGTTTTTCCAGCCCTGGTAGCACAATCGATATGCTGATAGAATTTAGGGAGTTTTGTTTTTAGATTAGCCTTGTTAAAATCCCCAGCTACGATGAATGCAGCCTCAGGGTGTGTGGTTTCCAGTTTACAAAGAGTCAGATAAAGTTCGTTCAGGGCCATCGATGTGTCTGCTTGGGGGGGAATATATACGGCTGTGATTATGATCGAGGAGAATTCCCTTGGTAGATAATGCGGTCGACATTTGATTGTGAGGAGTTCTAGATCAGGTGAACAGAATGACTTGAGTTCCTGTGTGTTGTTATGATGATCACACCACGTCTCGTTAATCATAAGGCATACCCCCCCGCCCCTCTTCTTACCAGAAAGATGTTTGTTTCTGTCGGCGCGATGCATGAAGAAACCAGCTGGCTGCACCGACTCCGTTAGCGTCTCTTGAGTTAGCCATGTTTCCGTGAAGCAGAGCACGTTGCAATCCCTGATGTCTCTCTGGAATGCTACCCGTGCTCGGATTTCATCAACCTTATTGTCAAGAGACTGGACATTGGCGAGTAGTATGCTAGGGAGTGGAGCGCGATGTGCCCGTCTCCGAAGCCTGACCAGGAGACCGCCTCGTTTGCTCCTTTTACGGCGTCGCACAGGGTCGCCGGCTGGGATCAGATCCATTGTATTGGGTGGAAGGCAAAACACTGGATCCGTTTCGGGAAAGTCATATTCCTGGTAGGAACGATGATGAGTTGACGTTAATCGTATATTCAGTAGTTCCTCCCGACTGTATGTAATGAAACCTAAGATTACCTGGGGTACCGATGTAAGAAATAACACATAAAAAACAAAATACTGCATATTTTCCAAGGAACGCGAAGCGAGGCGGCCATCTCTTTTCGGCGCCGGATGTAGGTGACTGTACCGTCAACATCCCTGTGGTATTCTCTGTTTAGAGGAATTCTAGGGTACCTGCTGCTGGCTTAGGCAGGCTCTGATATAGTGAACCCATTATTTCATACAGTATGTGGATAGCGCTCCTGGACAGGGGAATTAGAGTATAAATTGTCCCACCGGCACACAGTACATCTCAGCACTGTCCAAATACCTCTGGCAAATAAAGTTGAGCTATTAAATTCTAGAGTAGGTCTAAGAGCCAGCAGTCACAGGTGTGGAGGTGATGCTGTGTAAATCAGTGTTACATAACTTATTCATCTGCGATTTAGAAAATCCAGACTGTGACCAACAGGGGGGGTGCCTTTATCTCTGAGACATCTCTGAAGTTTTTACTGATTTGATCATTCCAACTGAGTCAACCTTGACAACGGTTTCTCTAGCTGGGAGGAGTTAAACCAGTAGCCAGCTATGGAAAATGAATCATCAATATTTGATGACTAACTCAACTCAGCAAAAAAAGAAACGTCCCTTTTTCAGGACCCTGTCTTTCAAAGATATTTCGTAAAAATCCAAATAACTTCACAGATCTTCATTGTAAAGGGTTTAACACTGTTTCCCATGCTTGTTCAATGAACCATAAACAATTAATGAACATGAAAGTGTGGAACGGTCGTTAAGACACTAACAGCTTACAGACGGTAGGAAATTAAGGTCACAGTTATGAAAACCTAGGACACTAAAGAGGCCTTTCTACTGACTCTGAAAAACACCAAAAGAAAGATGCCCAGTGTCCCTGCTCATCTGCGTGAATGTGCCTTAGGCATGCTGCAAGGAGGCATGAGGACTGCAGATGTGGCCAGGGCAATAAATTGCAATGTCCGTACTGTGAGATGCCTAAGACAGCGCTACAGGGAGAAAGGATGGACAGCTGATTGTCCTCGCAGTGGCAGACGACGTGTCACAACACTATCAAGGCACAAGGCGAGACCCAGATGCAGACACAGGAGGCAAATAGTTGGAGTTTTACAATGATTATTTATCCAAAGGGGTAGGCAAGAGAATGGTCGCGGACAGGCAAAAAGTCAAAACCAGATCAGAGTCCAGGAGGTACAGAGGGGCAGACAGGCTCGTGGTCATGTCAGGCATAATGGTCAGGTAGGCGGGTACAAAGTCCAGAACAGGCAAGGGTCAAAACCAGGAGGACTAGAAAAGGAGAATGCAAATAGCAGGTGAACAGGAAAAACGGTGGTTGACTTGGAAAAATACAAGACGAACTGGCACAGAGAGACAGGAAACACAGGGATAATTACACTGGGGAAAATAAGCGACACCTGGAGGGGGTGGAGACAATCACAAGGACAGGTGAAACAGATCAGGGCGTGACAAACACCTGCACAGGATCGGTACATCCGAACATCACACCTGCGGGACAGGTACAGGATGGCAACAACAACTGCCCGAGTTACAGTGGGGCAAAAAAGTATTTAGTCAGCCACCAATTGTGCAAGTTCTCCCACTTAAAAATATGAGAGAGGCCTGTAATTTTCATCATAGGTACACTTCAACTATGACAGACAAAATGAGGGAAAAAAATCCAGAAAATCACATTGTAGGATTTTTTATGAATTTATTTGCAAATTATGGTGGAAAATAAGTATTTGGTCACCTACAAACAAGTCAGATTTCTGGCTCTCACAGACCTGTAACTTCTTCTTTAAGAGGCTCCTCTATCCTCCACTCGTTACCTGTATTAATGGCACCTGTTTGAACTTGTTATCAGTATAAAAGACACCTGTCCACAACCTCAAACAGTCACACTCCAAACTCCACTATGACCAAGACCAAAGAGCTGTCAAAGGACACCAGAAACAAAATTGTAGACCTGCACCAGGCTGGGAAGACTGAATCTGCAATAGGTAAGGAGCTTGGTTTGAAGAAATCAACTGTGGGAGCAATTATTAGGAAATGGAAGACATACAAGACCACTGATAATCTCCCTCGATCTGGGGCTCCACGCAAGATCTCACCCTGTGGGGTCAAAATGATCACAAGAACGGTGAGCAAAAATCCCAGAACCACACGGGGGGACCTAGTGAATGACCTGCAGAGAGCTGGGACCAAAGTAACAAAGCCTACCATCAGTAACACACTACGCCGCCAGGGACTCAAATCCTGCAGTGCCAGACGTGTCCCCCTGCTTAAGCCAGTACATGTCCAGGCCCGTCTGAAGTTTGCTAGAGAGCATTTGGATGATCCAGAAGAAGATTGGGAGAATGTCATATGGTCAGATGAAACCAAAATATAACTTTTTGGTAAAAACTCAACTCGTCGTGTTTGGAGGACAAAGAATGCTGAGTTGCATCCAAAGAACACCATACCTACTGTGAAGCATGGGGGTGGAAACATCATGCTTTGGGGCTGTTTTTCTGCAAAGGGACCAGGACGACTGATCCGTGTAAAGGAAAGAATGAATGGGGCCATGTATCGTGAGATTTTGAGTGAAAACCTCCTTCCATCAGCAAGGGCATTGAAGATGAAACGTGGCTGGGTCTTTCAGCATGACAATGATCCCAAACACACCGCCCGGGCAACGAAGGAGTGGCTTCGTAAGAAGCATTTCAAGGTCCTGGAGTGGCCTAGCCAGTCTCCAGATCTCAACCCCATAGAAAATCTTTGGAGGGAGTTGAAAGTCCGTGTTGCCCAGCAACAGCCCCAAAACATCACTGCTCTAGAGGAGATCTGCATGGAGGAATGGGCCAAAATACCAGCAACAGTGTGTGAAAACGATGTGAAGACTTACAGAAAACGTTTGACCTCTGTCATTGCCAACAAAGGGTATATAACAAAGTATTGAGATAAACTTTTGTTATTGACCAAATACTTATTTTCCAACATAATTTGCAAATAAATTCATTAAAAATCCTACAATGTGATTTTCTGGATTTTTTTTTCTCATTTTGTCTGTCATAGTTGAAGTGTACCTATGATGAAAATTACAGGCCTCTCTCATCTTTTTAAGTGGGAGAACTTGCACAATTGGTGGCTGACTAAATACTTTTTTGCCCCACTGTACACCAGGAACGCATAATCCCTCCATCAGTGCTCAGACTGTCCGCAATAGGCTGAGATAGGCTGGAGTGAGGGCTTGTAGGCCTGTTGTAAGGCAGGTCCTCACCAGACATCACCGGCATCACTATGGTCACAAACCCACCATCGCTGGACCAGACAGGACTGGCAAAAAGTGCTCTTCACTGGAGTCGCGGTTTTGTCTCACCAGGGATGATGGCCGGATTCGCGTTTATCGTCAAAGGAATGAGTGTTACACCAAGGCCTGTACTCTGGAGCGGGATCGATTTGGAGGTGGAGGGTCTGTCATGATCTGTGGCGGTGTGTCACAGCATAATCGGACTGAGCTTGTTGTCATTGCATGCAATTTCAACGCTGTACGTTACAGGGAAGACGTCCTCCTTCCTCATGTGGTACCCTTCCTGCAGGCTCATCCTGACATGACCCTCCAGCATGACAATGCCATCAGCCATACTGCTCGTTCTGTGTGTGATTTCCTGCAAGACAGGAATGTCAGTGTTCTGCCATGGCCAGCGAAGAGCCCAGATCTCAATCCCATTGAGCACGTCTGGGACATGTTGGATCGGGGGGTGAGGGCTAGGGCCATTCCCCCCAGAAATGTTAGGGAACTTGCAGGTGCCTTGGTGGAAGAGTGAGGTAACATCTCAGAGCAAGAACTGGCAAATCTGGTGCAGTCCATGAGGAGGAGATGCACTGCAGTACTTAATGCAGCTGGTGGCCACACCAGATACTGACTGTTACTTTTGATTTTGACCCCCCCCCTTTGTTCAGGGACACATTATTCCATTTATCTTATTCACATGTCTGTGGAACTTGTTCAGTTTATGTCTCAGTTGTTGAATCTTGATAGGTTCATACAAATATTTACAGATGTTAAGTTTGCTGAAAATAAACGCAGTTGACAGTGAGAAGACGTTTCTTTTTTTGCTGAGTTTAGTTGCATTGACCCATTTTATAGTAAACATGATTGAAAAACAACCATATGACCTTCTGCCCATAGAAAATCCCCAGGTTTTTACTTCTATACACTCTTAGAAAAAAAGTTGCTGTCTAGAACCTTCATGAGTTCTTCGGCTGTGCCCATAGTAGAATCCTTTGTTGAACCCTTTTTGGTTACAGGTAGAACTCTTTTGGGTTCTGTGTAGAACCCTTTCTAAGGAGGGTTCTACATAGAACCCAAACGGATTTCTAGCTGTAACCAAAAAGGGTTATCCTATGGGGACAGCCGAAGAACCCTTTTGGAACCCCTTTTTCAAAAATTGTACTGTGGGCTTAAGAATCTTGAATGCAATCACAGTCAGCAGATAAGTTATGAAAAGCTCTGTGCAAAGGTTGCGCAAAGTTCTATTAATCAGAACAGAATAATTACTTGTTCCTACACCAATATTCGGCACATTTCCAGAAGCTAATGTTTCTTTATCATCACTGATGAGAGCAGGGCGATGTTTAATAAATGTAAGCAGTGCTGAGTTATGATTCAGAAATACATGTGCAGTCATGCATTCCTGGGAAGGAAGTATTGTAATTCTCTCTTCTACAGCAGAAATGTCAGCAGAGCCTAAGGTTTGTCTTCCTTGCCTCCCCTGTGCACCATTTACAAGCAGAGTGGACGGTAAATCTTCTCAACTAAATCAAATAATCAGATATTACTGGACAGTTTACCCATAGCATGCAGGGACCGGAGAAACCCCTCATAATCACATAGGGGCCGACTGACTTGAAATGTGGAGGAGAAATAGAATAAGGGAAAACATTTTGCATCTCACCTCACCTATCCATCGCAATTCAGACTTCAGGCCTGAACTAGGATGATGGAGGGAGAATCTCATATATGGAAATGTCCAGAGAGAAGCCCATCTCTGCCAACTGAATCTGAGCAAGAACCATTTCAAATGGTTCAACAAGGTGTGAAATCATCCTCTTCAAGCCTTGGACATGAATTTGTGTTTCTCTATTCCCCAAATAAAACCACTATTCGTTTTCCTTGGCCCGGGCTGCAACCGATTTCATTATTGACCATGAGAGGATACTTAGGTGTATCAAATAGACCTCAACAAGCTTAGAGGAAGCCAGGCTTCCTCACCACTAGCGTGGTGAAGCAAACTGAAGGAACATGTGTATATTGGAGACAAGGAATGGAGGAATGGGACTGCATCTCCCGTTAGCCCTTTTTTAACTAGGCAAGTCAGTTAAGAACAAAGTCTTACCTACAGTGACGGCCTACAGGAATGTCAGTGTTCTGCCATGGCCAGCGAAGAGCCCAGATCTCAATCCCATTGAGCACGTCTGGGACATGTTGGATCGGAGGGTGAGGGCTAGGGCCATTCCCCCGAGAAATGTTAGGGAACTTGCAGGTGCCTTGGTGGAAGAGTGAGGTAACATCTCAGAGCAAGAACTGGCAAATCTTGTGCAGTCCATGAGGAGGAGATGCACTGCAGTACTTAATGCAGCTGGTGGCCACACCAGATACTGACTGTTACTTTTGATTTTGACCCCCCCCCCCTTTGTTCAGGGACACATTATTCCATTTATGTTATTCACATGTCTGCGGAACTTGTTCAGTTTATGTCTCAGTTGTTGAATCTTGATAGGTTCATACAAATATTTTTGTATGACAACACTGGACCAATTGTGCACTGCCCTATGGGACTCCCAATCACAGCTGGTTGTGATACAGCCTGGAATCGAACCAGGGTCTGTAGTGACGCCTCTAGCACTGAGAAACAGTGCCTTAGACCTCTGCGCCACTCGGGAGCACCTTGGCCACTATTGATAGTTGTCTTCAGTCGTTTTCTTGTTTTTTTGAATCCCAGAATGTACTTTTAGGGTGCTTTCACATATCCTCTTATGATCTAGATCCTGGAGTGTTTGGTACCCTGATCCATGCAATATAGCATGTGTGAAACGCAAACGAACCCTGGCTGAAACGAATCCTGTACCTGCGTGAGTAGCGGGTCTAAGATCCAAGTATTGTGACACGAAAGTGCAGGTCAAGGATAACTTTTTTGCCCATTGTAAGCAAGCTAGCTCGCTAACGTCATTTAGAATGTGCGTCTTACTAATCGCACCCTGGAACTGGTGTTTTCAGGTCTTGTGAAAGCAAAACGTATTCTGTAGAATTCCCACAAACGCTCCAGGAAACGAAACCAGGGTACCAAAACGCCCTTAATAAGGACTACTTCATACATAATTACAACTTTGCTTCAGGAGATAACATGTTAGGATGGTGTATCAATTCCCCAATTACAATATTGCTAACAACTCAAGGATTCTTAAAGTTTTCCTGAAATAGCCACATTGATCAGATATCAAAAGGAAAGAAATGCACGCATTTCAGTTTATCTACCTCTGGGGATTTTTCCAACTAAGAATTTGCTGTATATGAGCATTTCTGATGTACGGAATAAAAAGAGAAGATACATTTGAGTTAGTCACTGGGGTTTTACAGATGTTCAGATAAGGGCGACTGCTACTCAGCCGATGCTTTGTCTTAGCGTGCTACAGGAATTTAAATCATTACAGGAGCAGATGCCTAAACTTCAACCGTCATCCAGCCTCTCAGATGGGCTGACAGAAAGCCAACAATCCTGATATGATACCACCTCCACTGAACATTTAGCAGGTATTCAGTCACATTAGCCTGTCTGAGAGGTCCCAACAGCTTGGCTACATTAAATAGCTGTGTACCGCTGGGGATGCGCATGTCCTGTAGCCCAGTTTGACACTGTGTCACTTAGATCCGCCATTCAGCCCCTCTCTATCCCCCGGGTGGCGTGTGAGCTATCACATCCACGAGGAACAGCTGTAAGGGCTGTGGCTGTGCTGCAGAGGAGAGATAACTGCTCCAGTGCCCAGTGGCTCACTGCTGCTCATGGTAGGGGGCAGAGGCAGAACCATTTGAGGGTGGTAAGGAAACCCTAGGGCAGATGTGGCCCTCCTGGCTTGCCATACTGACCATTATACCATATCGCCCATGTCTCTTCTAGGCTTCAGTCCTCTCCCACGCTCTCATTTGCTTGTACATATTTCCCACCCCCATTTTTTTCTCTCAATTTTTTACTCTTGGTTTTCTCTTTCTCTGCCTTAATAAATATTTTATCAAGTTTTACTAAATCTCAGAATCACTCCCAAGGGTTCGGTGCTTACTTTGGGCAGACCAGAAGTTTACTGATGAAATGATGACCCATATTTAATGAAATCACTTATACTGTAATTATAGCTCTGCTCGTCATATTTGTTTTGCAAAATGGGATATCTATGAGGGATTACATCTCTAACAGCAACATGTCATGCCCTAATGCCCCTGGTCAGATAGAGTAATTGACATCTGGTTTTTCTCATCCTCAGTGGGTGAAACAGCAAAGATTAACTGGTGCAGCTAAATGTGCTGAGTGAGTATGTGAGAGAGTTTGGAAAATGAAAGAGGGAGAGAGAGTGAAAAAGGAAATGTGTCTGCATTTGTTTGGCAAGAAAAGAATACGACAATAGTGTAGAAATCCTTCCGCAGTTTTTCTGTCATCCCTAACTAAGTAGAGATGCCCTACTTCACCAAAGAAGCATATCTGTGTGCAGCTGTAACACTACTGCACAAGAAGAGCAGACAAGACAAATATAGATAACATAATTAAATCAAATAATGTTAGAGAAAATAGAATGGGGGGCAGAGGAGCAGCTTAAGACGGTGAACTGGATACCCAGTGATAGCAAGGCCCTGGAGACACAGTCACCAGCGACACAGTTACGAGGTATGCTGGGTAATGGCGGGAGTTATTTATATGTACTCTGTGGTGACGGTGATGGGCTCGGAGGAATCAGAACATGCAGTTGACATGTGAACATGTTAATTACCAGTTAAGCTTTTTTAAGGACAGGGATTGAAGCTCAAGGGGGAAGGGGGACTTAAACGGGGTCTCAACTTACTGTTGAGAGTTAAAATAGTAGAATACACAAGGTGCAAGTTCAACATGTGGTTTTGCATCATCAATTTGGTTGTGCATCACTTATTTAGCCATGTCAGATAACAATAACAGGGCCCCCGAAAGGCTAGAGCAGGCCCTACATCCCTGGTTACACTACAGTAGATCTGTCCAGTAGAAGCACAGTTATCATATGGACCCTCCCCAGGGCTCGGGTGTCCAATGCATTAACGTGCAGAGTGATTCAGCAACCCAAGGCATAGTGGAAGCATGCTTAAAACAGTTATTGCAACTGGCAGTTTTTGAAATCCCCAGTGGAAGGTGAAGAAGGTGACATCACACTTCTGCTCCCTGTCAAACAGTTTGATATGATTTCATTGCACTCATCTCAACAAATTATTGAAGTATTTTTCTGCACAGATATAACGTACAGTTTGTTTGTCATTCTTCCGTCACCCTCAGCCTGTTGCCTTAAATGTGACACGCTTTGGCAGCTCACTTTGTCAACCATCACATTGACAAAGTGTTTGATGAAACTTCAATAATATTTTCTCGTTACAAAAAAGAATGAATAGGCACGGAGATGTTTATCTGATAACCAATCGATAGATACTTTTCACATGAACTTAGCTATCTGACTATCTTTTCCATCCATCCATCAAGATGGGCATAAATGACTGTGGGTAATATACTAGCCATTACTTCAGATTAATTGGTGTTGTGATGTGCTCCCATAGCCAAGCCAGCTGGTCCAGCATAGAGGAGCTTTGTCTAAGTGTTCTCTATCTGAGCCATTGAGCAAGTGCCTCTTAACCCCCAACCTCCATGACTGTATCTTTGTACTACTTCTTCAACACTACCTTACCTGTTATTAATAGCACCTACAGTAAATCCACTCCCCTACAGCAGGTTAGGCCTGCCTGGCTGTATGTTATATAGAGCAGCTCCATGCAGTCAAATGATCACAGCAGACTGACTAATGATTTTCATTTAGGGGTCTGACGGCTTGGTATTTGCCAGCTCCTCACGTGTTGATGGATCTCTTCATTTTGAGTAATTTGTTTACCCAGATACCATGCCCCCTACTCTGTCTACTGTGTGCCCATTCTACATGTCAGTCCAGCTGATAAATAACAGAGCACAGACAGGGGCACAGTCACTGGAATAAGATTAATATGACAAATTAAGATTCTGAAGCAGATGAGCGTAAATTAATAGTCTCCCTCAGGCAGGTTTTGATACTGGTTGTTTACCTGGAAATCACTCTTTTGTTTGGCACCATTTTATAGCCAGCTTTGTTACTGGCAAGCTTTATGAAATGGATTTGACTGCTTATAATAAGAAATTATATACTAGGCTAATAAAATATTTAAGTTTGTTTTGAAACAAATTAATCTCAGATATGACATGATTGAATATCAAAGCCATATATAACAAGTGCAACATTTATGGAACCATAGTCATAATAGCAATACTTAATGGACAAGGAATTCAGCACTGGTGCTAGAATGTTGATAGCATGTGATCCCTTATCATCACTGTTGCCAAGTGCTGCTGACATTCCCTATGACCCAGGGCTGATGTTCTACCCTGACATTTTCACTCCAACATGCATGGAGGTTTCTACCCAGCCAGACGACAGGCTAATCCCCTGTCGGTCCCGGGGATCCGGGGGGACTTAGTATGACAGGGTGGGAGCTGCTGGGAGCTGCTAGGAGCTGTGAACATCTCCAGCAGGGAGCCAAGGACCTGGCTTCAGTCTTCAGCCTTCCACTGAGACAAGATGATCAAAGTATCCAATGTGGCGCTCAGGGCAGTGGCCCTGGCTATTTGGCAGAGCTGAACTCATCAGTAACAGAAGGCCAGTAGCTAGTGTATCGTCAACATAGCTGAGATGATGCCTACAGGAGAGATAACCTCTACCTGTCCTATAGATACAGTCCATGATAGAAATACGCTTTAGCAAACCAACATCTGCTGAATTTGAATGATAAAACGTCAGCCATTTTCCCCTTCCAAACCAGGGTTAGACAAAAGCCCACGAGAGATGAGAACATGTGGTGTTGACACTAAATACTACAGATGTAGGATCTTAATTTGATCACCTTTTTGTTGAAGGAAATGTCCTTCCCAGCAGGAAAAGCTGTAATTTTCACTGTAAAGTGTCAGACTTCATTGCCCTAACTAAAAATGTATCAACCCCAACACAAAATAATTTAAATCCACACAATAATTCTAATTTCCTGTTGCTGCAAGATTATTTTCCTGCTTTGAGAAACTGGTCAAATTAAGATCAGAGTGATCCGAGTGGCGCAGTGGTCTAAGGCAGTGCATTAGGTGTCACTACAGTCCCTGGTTTGAATCCAGGCTGTATCACATCCGGCTGTGATTGGGAGTCCCATAGGGCGGTGCACAATTGGCCTAGCGTCGCCTGAGTTTGTCCGGGGTAGGCTGTCATTGTAAATAAGAATTTGTTCTTAACTGACTTGTCTAGTTAAATGAAGGTAAAAAAGTGAAGGTGAAGAGTGTCTTACTGTAACAACAAATCAAAGCAATGATTATGATAGTATGCAGTTTTAGTATTGACTGGTTATTTAGGCTAACTCCTCTGGCTCCATGATGACGGGGCCCTCATAGCATGCATCACATGTCAACTTCCTCTGTTGTCTCAGCTGTCTCCTGTTTTTAACTTTAAAGTGTGCCAAAAATGATTGAATACTGGCTTTCACTGATTCTATTTTGATCAAGATCTTTCATGCATGTAAGTCAAGAGTAAAGGCAGTTATTTTAAAAAGGGCATTTTAAAGGGGAAATCTGCAGTTGTTACACCCATATGTACACATTGATTCTTGAAGAATATAACTTATTAATGCATCATGAGCTTAGTTCAACTGTCGTACCCTGTCAGAACCCAAAATATAAGCTTGTTTTACTTCAATGTTTGTAAACAAAGTAAATGTTAACAAACGCAATATAGCCTCAAAACATTAAAACTAGTTTAAACTGCTGATTGACCCTTTAAAGATTGATTTCAGAATTTCCTATGAACAAAGGTGCTAAAACTGAGTTATAAAGATATGTCTGAAGGTAGCTACGACTCACTTGTTAAAGTGAGGGTATAGCGAGGATTGAAATGTTTTCACATAATCTATGGTTGGTGAATATATGAATTACACTACACACTGGCTGTGGTAGACAGATAAGAAGCCCATTACCTCAGACTAATGTGTTGTTTATGTGATGTCCTTTATGTCAGGGCGACCAGTAACATCCTACTTTGTTGACTGAGAGAGACACATGGGGTGGAGGGAAGAAGTGGGCTGTAACTGGGCCCTGGGTACGTGTCATTCCACAGATAGAGGCCCCACTCCACATTACATTGTGAACCTGCTCCCTTGTGAGATATAATTTATTTATCTCTTGATTTGGGATGTGACATAACCGTATTTTCCTCGGCCTCATAAAATCCTGAACTGCAGCCATGAGAAGATAGATGGGAGGGCAAATGGAGAAACCAAGTTTCCTCTCGGATTACTTTGTTGAGATTAACAGATTGAGAGTACACATATGCCATAAAGACTGATGCAATCAAAGGCAATACGTTTTCTGCTTTGCACCCTTCCCCCAACAATCCATGAGAGTGAAACCAAATAAACAACGCTGTAAACAGAGTGACAGGGGAGAAGTTTGTTTTTCTTCGGTCCTTTTCGGCGTTTGCCATGTTTCTAGCTCCTCATAGCGACAGCTGACAGCCAAAATGAGTGCCGCATGGCATTGGCTGCCGTTTGTCAGGTGTAGCTTGCCATATTTCAGCTGTGATGTCAAAAGCACCACCAGATTTAATTTATTACTAGTATCAAATACACCGTGGGGCTGCCATTCAGACTGTAACCTAGCAGTAACATACATTTCACAGAGCTACGATGCAATGCATACTGTACAGAGATTCAATATGTGATACAAATGTTTTACAAATGTGAAATGGTAAATAATTCAGTATTTCGGAGCAGATGTTATGTGTTGGTTAATATCCACTATGTGGCAACACCTTTCTCCAGGCCTCAACACCATTCATGGAATTTCAATAAGATTACACTCTGGTGAGTTGTGTTGTCATTGGAGTGGAGAAGGGGTAAACTGCACCATACAGGTCCCTGATGGATGGCCTGGAGAGGGATTGTTATATTTTGGGGAGGGGAAATCTAATTTTCTCCATGCAAGCTGGAGGGAGCACTACATTCAATCAAACATAAACGTAATCAAAGGCTTTGGTCTTTGTAGCCATTGAGAGGTGTCCATCACCAAGGCACTCTAATCTGGTAGTGCATCTAACAGAGGTCAGGTCTCCCTCTCTCTATCCCTGTCTCCTCTATTCCCATTCCACTATAAACTCAAACACCATTGAAACTAGGGTGACCAAGGTCACTATTAGGGAGATATTGGAACGGTAGATACGGGGCCCAATGTATTGCTTGTATTTTCCTCGCTTTGATAAATCTCTTGAATCAGTCTGACTGAAACTGGCAGAGTGCAGGAGGGCAGATAAAGTGATGCAGAGTATTAGATGTGTAAGATGTGAGAGAGATCCTTCAACGCAACAAACTCTCCCAGGTATGCAGAGTAGGCGTCCTCTCTCACAAAGCTCTCTGTAATGTGTGACTCAAGTCATCAGGACCTCCGCTCAATGGAAACTCCGTCAAGTGCATAGGAGTCTCGTGCTCTAGAATCTCATTCAGTCCAACATTTGGAAACAGAATTGCTCATTCTTTATATCAATAGCTTGTCTAGTCCCTGAGCTGTGTGTTGATGATTTTCAAGGCTACATACTGTACACTTTTAAGTTCTGTAGAAAATACAGAGGCTTTTCAAGAAGTACATGTTTTACATTGCTGAGTTATTAGCAGTGGTGGAAAGAGTACCCAATTGTTATACTCACGTAAAAGTGAAAGTCACCCAGTAAAATACTACTTGAGTAAAAGTCTAAAAGTATTTGGTTTTAAGTATACTTAAGTATTAAAAGTAAATGTAATTGCTAAAATATACTTAAGTATTGAGAGTAAAAGTAAAAGTATAAATAATTTAAAATCCTCTATATTAAAAACCTCTACAGGATTGGTGGGTCCCCTTCGGGACGGTTGAGCTAACGTAGGCTAATGCGATTAGCATGAGGTTGTAAGTAATAAGAACATTTCCTAGGACATAGACATATCTGATATTGGCAGAAAGCTTAAATTCTTGTTATTCTAACTGCACTGTCCAATTTACAGTAGCTATTACAGTGAAAGAATGCCATGCTATATTTGAGGAGAGTGCACAGTTATGAACTTGAAATTTGATTAATAAACCAATTAGGCACATTTGGGCAGTCTTGATACAACATTTTGAACAGAACTGCAATGGTTCATTGGATCAGTCTAAAACTTTGCACATACACTGCTGTCATCTAGTGGCATGTTTTTTTCTTTGTATTATCTTTTACCAGGTCTAATTTGTTATATTCTCCTACATTAATTTCACATTTCCACAAACATCAAAGTGTTTCCTTTCAAATGGTATCAAGAATATGCATATCCTTGTCTCAGGTTCTGACCTACAGGCAGTTAGATTTGGGTATGTCATTATAGGCAATTTTTTTTATAAAGGGTCCGATCCTTGAGAGTTCAGTACTTTACACCGCTGGATATTAGACATGGTTGTGGTTACGCAACTCATCTGTCCTTTCGACTTCTGAGGAAATGGGGTAGAGGTGAGGATGGCACCCAGTAAATGTATTGATTCGATACAGTACGTGTCCATTGTCTATTTCGTCTGTATCTGGGGATAAAACCTATGAATCAGCAGAATAGATCACTTGCAAAGGTCACAAGACTGAGAAACACCATGTGCATTGTACTTTTTGAAAGTTCAATCAATTAACTACATGCATTTCCTGGCATTTCAATTTTTAAGCAGGAAGACAATCATATAAATTGCTCTGTTCTTTTTCTAGTCCTTTTTCGGAACTGATGCCAATGACTTAATTGTATTACCTTAATAAACTACATTACCACAAAGTGCCATGACAGAAACGAATAAATCTGAGTCAGTGGCACTGTGGCGTTGTTTAGATTGCTGAAATGGCAAGCTTTCATAATTGAGCTGGGCCATTAGGCTACTTCTCAAACTCTCTCTATGTTGGTGCTGTGATAAGGATTCAAACAGGTTTCGAGAGTGAGAAGTCCCTGAGGTGGTCATAGTGTTGTCCACACACGCACGCACGCACACACACACACCCACACACATACGCACACACACACCCACACACATAATCACTCCTCTGGTAAAATAAGTGGAGGTCAGAAGATGGCAGATGGTTCACGGGTCAGAGAAGGGCCAATGGGCTTTTTCCAGGTCTTCATCTTTAAGGATTACCTGCAGCAACCAGTATTGGACCTCATTCTGTGCTACCTCAGGAGTCACTCTCTGTCTGTAAATAACCTCCACTCATATTCTGTCTTTGAACTACTCAATTACCCACAGCCTCAGCCACCATAAGCTCAGCTTCAGCCCTGATCCATCATCACCTGCTCTCTCTGCTGTAAGCCTGTAATAAGTGAGAAAGTTGTCGTGTATTGTGACTCCCCATGAAATGTGAGGATATAACTGAGAGACGAGTGTGGCACAGCCTGCAAGGACTTTTTTTTAATATATTATTTTTTTTAACCTCTTTTCGTGGTATCCAATTGGTTGTTACGGTCACGTCCCATCACTGTAACTCCCGTTCGGACTCAGGAGAGGAGAAGGTCGAGAGCCATCCATCCTCCGAAACACAACTCTGCTAACCCGCACTGCTTTTTGACACAATGCTTGCTTAACCTGGAAGCCAGCTGCACCAATGTGTCAGAGGAAACGCCATACACTTGGTGACCGTGTCAGCATGCATTGTGCCCAGCCCATCACAGGAGTCGCTAGAGCGCGATGGGACAAGGACAACCCGGCAAGCCAAACCCTCCCCTAACCCAGACAACACTGGGCCAATTCTGCACTGCCTCATAGGTCTACCGGTCGGCTGCGACACAGTCTGGGATCGAACCAGGATCTGTAGGGATGCGGCTATCACTGCGATGCAGTGACCGCTGCGCCACTCGGGAGGCCTGCAAGAACTTTTGTTGAGCTGCCTTGTGTTACTGTATGTTTCAGAGATTGCCTTATGAGTCCATCTACCTTCAACATAGTCTTTACCTTGGAGGAATGTGTCACATGACATGATGCCCTTCCACATGATGCTATGTTCTCTGCTTTTTAAAATACCTGACCTTTACCTTTTACACATGCTTTCAAATAAATAAATAAAATACCACAGTGGCCAAGCTGCAGCCTCTGTAATTTGATCCATTTATTGTAGTGTCCAAGCTTGGCAGTTACAATGTGGGCAAAACACACTTAAATAAAGAACCGACTGCAATACTTCACATGGATTTGTAGGAGATGGCATTTATAACAGCAGGAGGGGAAGTTAAAAAAAACAAGCGTCTTAGTTTCCAATTATTATGCAAATACCATGTCACATTATTTTTAGGAGAGGGCAATTTGTTGAAGTTGCATTTCTTTGTGCGACTGCTTGATAGATAATGTTTACCAATGGTCAATTACCATATCTGAGGGAGTATTAGCTAGCTTGAGTGTGGTTGCATTGTCATGAATGGAGAGCGGGAAATGTGTAGAAGTTCACATAAAGGTCAGTTCTGATATACTCTATAATCAGTGTGTAATAAAGAACCGGCAGGATTACTGGCAACCCTATAATTCAATACACACTGAAACCTGAAGTAATCAACTGGTGATATAGCTAAGTCTTTATTACCACTGCAACTTTTGCAGAGTTTTCTGAAACATTACCCCAGTAAATTCTCTCTTAGCTGCAGCAGCCGCTATATGACAATATACTGTATTAATAACTCTACAAAAGTACTGTAAAGCAGTTCTAATTGTGTGTTCTTATTTGAACTGAAAGGCACACACCTGTCTATATAAGGTAGTCGCATTCCGCTTCGCTCCACAGGTAGTATTACATTTCATTTAATTTCATTTCATTACAGTACAACGGTTTGATTTGTTTGATCTTAGCTAGCTACATAGCCGTCTTTGTATCAAAGATAATTGTGTAGTGTGTAGTTTAGAGTAATTATCGAGGTTCGCTAGCCAGCTATTTTCGTTCTTCTAACGTAACGTAACGTAGTCAACACTGCTAGCTAGCCAGCTAGCCAGCTAGCCACCGAATAGCAGCACTGTAGAAACTATTAGAAACTATTACATTACAACGGAACAACGGAACGACTTGATTAGTGTAGTGTTAGCTAGCTACATAGTTGTCTTTGCTGTCTTTGTATCTAAGATAATTGTGTAGTTTAGAGTAATTATCGGTTAGCTAGCCAGCTATTTTCGTCCGCCGCGCTGCCGTTCTCCTACCTAGTCAACACTGCTAGCTAGCCAACTTCTACCGAATAGTAGAAACTATTACATTACAACGGAACGACTTGATTAGCGTAGTGTTAGCTAGCTACATAGTTGTCTTTGCTGTCTTTGTATCCAAGATAATTGTGTAGTTTAGAGTAATTATCGAGGTTACCTAGCCAGCTACACTTTCAAACAAAGTCAACAACGCAGCCACTGCTAGCTAGCCTACTTCACCAGCCAGCAGTACTATATCATTTTAGTCAATAAGATTTTTTGCAACGTAAGCTTAACTTTCTGAACATTCGAGACGTGTAGTCCACTTGTCATTCCAATCTCCTTTGCATTAGCGTAGCCTCTTCTGTAGCCTGTCAACTATGTGTCTGTCTATCCCTCTTCTCTCCTCTCTGCACAGACCATACAAACGCTTCACACCGCGTGGCCGCCGCCACTCTAACCTGGTGGTCCCAGCGCGCACGACCCACGTGGAGTTCCAGGTCTCCGGCAGCCTCTGGAACTGCCGATCTGCGGCCAACAAGGCAGAGTTCATCTCAGCCTATGCTTCCCTCCAGTCTCTCGACTTCTCGGCACTGACGGAAACATGGATTACCACTGATAACACTGCTACTCCTACTGCTCTCTCCTCGTCTGCCCACGTGTTCTTGCACACCCCGAGAGCTTCTGGCCAGCGGGGTGGTGGCACTGGGATCCTCATCTCTCCCAAGTGGACATTCTCTCTTTCTCCCCTGACCCATCTGTCTATCGCCTCCTTTGAATTCCATGCTGTCACAGTTACCAGCCCTTTCAAGCTTAACATCCTTATCATTTATCGCCCTCCAGGTTCCCTTGGAGAGTTCATCAATGAGCTTGACGCCCTGATAAGTTCCTTTCCTGAGGATGGCTCACCTCTCACAGTTCTGGGTGACTTTAACCTCCCCACGTCTACCTTTGAATCATTCCTCTCTGCCTCCTTCTTTCCACTCCTCTCCTCTTTTGACCTCACCCTCTCACCTTCCCCCCCTACTCACAAGGCAGGCAATACGCTTGACCTCATCTTTACTAGATGCTGTTCTTCCACTAATCTCATTGCAACTCCCCTCCAAGTCTCCGACCACTACCTTGTATCCTTTTCCCTCTCGCTCTCATCCAACACTTCCCACACTGCCCCTACTCGGATGGTATCGCGCCGTCCCAACCTTCGCTCTCTCTCCCCCGCTACTCTCTCCTCTTCCATCCTATCATCTCTTCCCTCTGCTCAAACCTTCTCCAACCTATCTCCTGATTCTGCCTCCTCAACCCTCCTCTCCTCCCTTTCTGCATCCTTTGACTCTCTATGTCCCCTATCCTCCAGGCCGGCTCGGTCCTCCCCTCCTGCTCCGTGGCTCGACGACTCATTGCGAGCTCACAGAACAGGGCTCCGGGCAGCCGAGCGGAAATGGAGGAAAACTCGCCTCCCTGCGGACCTGGCATCCTTTCACTCCCTCCTCTCTACATTCTCCTCTTCTGTCTCTGCTGCTAAAGCCACTTTCTACCACTCTAAATTCCAAGCATCTGCCTCTAACCCTAGGAAGCTCTTTGCCACCTTCTCCTCCCTCCTGAATCCTCCTCCCCCTCCTCCCCCCTCCTCCCTCTCTGCGGATGACTTCGTCAACCATTTTGAAAAGAAGGTCGACGACATCCGATCCTCGTTTGCTAAGTCAAACGACACCGCTGGTTCTGCTCACACTGCCCTACCCTGTGCTTTGACCTCTTTCTCCCCTCTCTCTCCAGATGAAATCTCGCGTCTTGTGACGGCCGGCCGCCCAACAACCTGCCCGCTTGACCCTATCCCCTCCTCTCTTCTCCAGACCATTTCCGGAGACCTTCTCCCTTACCTCACCTCGCTCATCAACTCATCCTTGACCGCTGGCTACGTCCCTTCCGTCTTCAAGAGAGCGAGAGTTGCACCCCTTCTGAAAAAACCTACACTCGATCCCTCCGATGTCAACAACTACAGACCAGTATCCCTTCTTTCTTTTCTCTCCAAAACTCTTGAACGTGCCGTCCTTGGCCAGCTCTCCTGCTATCTCTCTCAGAATGACCTTCTTGATCCAAATCAGTCAGGTTTCAAGACTAGTCATTCAACTGAGACTGCTCTTCTCTGTGTCACGGAGGTGCTCCGCACTGCTAAAGATAACTCTCTCTCCTCTGCTCTCATCCTTCTAGACCTATCGGCTGCCTTTGATACTGTGAACCATCAGATCCTCCTCTCCACCCTCTCCGAGTTGGGCATCTCCGGCGCGGCCCACGCTTGGATTGCGTCCTACCTGACAGGTCGCTCCTACCAGGTGGCGTGGCGAGAATCTGTCTCCGCACCACGTGCTCTCACCACTGGTGTCCCCCAGGGCTCTGTTCTAGGCCCTCTCCTATTCTCGCTATACACCAAGTCACTTGGCTCTGTCATATCCTCACATGGTCTCTCCTATCATTGCTATGCAGACGACACACAATTAATCTTCTCCTTTCACCCCTCTGATAACCAGGTGGCGAATCGCATCTCTGCATGTCTGGCAGACATATCAGTGTGGATGACGGATCACCACCTCAAGCTGAACCTCGGCAAGACGGAGCTGCTCTTCCTCCCGGAGAAGGACTGCCCGTTCCATGATCTCGCCATCACGGTTGACAACTCCATTGTGTCCTCCTCCCAGAGTGCTAAGAACCTTGGCGTGATCCTGGACAACACCCTGTCATTCTCAACTAACATCAAGGCGGTGACCCGTTCCTGTAGGTTCATGCTCTACAACATTCGCAGAGTACGACCCTGCCTCACACAGGAAGCAGCGCAGGTCCTAATCCAGGCACTTGTCATCTCCCGTCTGGACTACTGCAACTCGCTGTTGGCTGGGCTCCCTGCCTGTGCTATTAAACCCCTACAACTCATCCAGAACGCCGCAGCCCGTCTGGTGTTCAACCTTCCCAAGTTCTCTCACGTCACCCCGCTCCTCCGCTCTCTCCACTGGCTTCCAGTTGAAGCTCGCATCCGCTACAAGACCATGGTGCTTGCCTACGGAGCTGTGAGGGGAACGGCACCTCCGTACCTTCAGGCTCTGATCAGGCCCTACACCCAAACAAGGGCACTGCGTTCATCCACCTCTGGCCTGCTCGCCTCCCTACCTCTGAGGAAGTACAGTTCCCGCTCAGCCCAGTCAAAACTGTTCGCTGCTCTGGCACCCCAATGGTGGAACAAACTCCCTCACGACGCCAGGTCAGCGGAGTCAATCACCACCTTCCGGAGACACCTGAAACCCCACCTCTTTAAGGAATACCTAGGATAGGATAAATTAATCCTTCTAACCCCCCCCCCCCCTTAAAAGAGTTAGATGCACCATTGTAAAGTGGTTGTTCCACTGGATATCATAAGGTGAATGCACCAATTTGTAAGTCGCTCTGGATAAGAGCGTCTGCTAAATGACTTAAATGTAAATGTAAACTTTCCAAATCTTTCCAATGTCCCCAGTTCTGCAACGTTCGTGGAGGGGATTGCAAACATCTTATTCAAGGCCAAACTGTATGGAAAATCCCTCTAAAGTGAAACACTTATAATGGGTTACCAAAACCTACCCACTGGGCACACACTGGTTGAATCAACGTTGTTTCCATGTATTTGAATTAAATTACATTCAACCAATGTGGAATAGACATTGAATTGATGTCTGTGCCCAGTGGGTATGCATTAAGATATAATTACTTTCATTATTTCAACCCTGTGGTGTTGATATGTAAACATGCCTTGCAGTTAAAGATGCACTCCAGGATCTTAGGCACAACAAATTCATAAAATATAGTACGAACCAAGGCCCTTCTCCCCCGATTGTTCAGTTTGGCCGGGTGACCAGCATGAGGAAGAGGTGTTTCAAAACTTGGTGGTTCAAAACTTGGTGGTTCAAAACTTGGTGGTTCTTGGTGGTTCAAAACTTCTTCCATTTAAGAATGATGGAAGCCACTGTGTTTTTGGGGACCTTCAATGGTGCAGACATTTTTTGGTACCCATACCCAGATCTGTGCCTCTTCACAATCCTGTGTCGGAGCTCTACTGACAATTCCTTCGACCTCTCAGCTCGGTTTTTGCTCTGACATGCACTGTCAACAGTGGAACCTTATATAGACAGGTGTGTGCTTTCCAAATCATGTCCAATCAATTGAATTGACCACAGGTGGACTCCAATCAAGTTCTAGAAACATCTCAAGGATGACCAATGGAAACAGAAGGCATTTGAACTCAATTTTGTGTCTCATAGCAAAGGGTCTGAATACTTATGTAAATACGTTTTTCTGTTTTATTTTTAATAAACTTGCAAAAATGTCTAAAATCCTGTTTTCTCTTTGTCATAATCGGGTATTGTGTGTAGATTGATGAGAATTTATATTTATTTAATCCATTTTAGAATAAGGCTGTAACGTAACAAAATGTGGAAAAGGCAAGGGGTCTGAATACTTTCCAAATGCACTGTATATTCAAGCAGTGCACGGCCTCCCTGACTTCAGCTGACTTCCCTGTACCCAGAGAGTGCTGTGAATAATAGATTGTCATTGACATAAGTACAGTCCTACTTGGGATCTGTCTGTTGAGCATTTTCCTCAGCCACTTCTCACAGACACTGTTTTTCCCTTCCGGTCCCTTCTTTGTTTGTCTAGACATTCATCTTATTTGATCTATTGCTTTAGAACAATGCAAGACCTTAAGAACCCCGAAAGTTCTTAGAGAATGAGTGCAAGAGAATCCTTCTCTCAATTGAAGGCACATATCGATGAAGCAGGCCTGTGACTTTGAGGCCATTGATTTCGGTTTTACGAAAAGGTCAGGTTTAATCACTTACAATTGCTCTATGTCAGCTTTGATCAGTTGAAACGCAAGGAGAACAAACTGTACTGGATGAGGCTGTGGCCCTTTTTCTTTATTAATATGGAAACCAACCAATGACTGTTATGGCAATGAGTCACTTCATTCACAACTCTTCTGAAGCCAAGTGTGAATTGCAGGTACCAGTGGCAGAGTCAAAGAATTAGATAATATGTTTTGTTGATGAAATGTCCCTTTGGTCTAATTCCTGATGTGTATAGGGATAACTCAATTACAGTATGTTCTATCATTAACCCTTCACTTATTAAGCCACACTCTAGAGAAACATAAAACGTATCCACGGTAACAAAGTGCCATTCACTGCATACAAACCCCCTCACACCTCCCACCAAACATCCCAGCCCCCATACTGTTAGATTGTTGACGAATAATTCAAAGGAGAATCCAGAGGATTGCATGCTCGTGATGCAATTACAGTTTCAAATAAAGTCACAGAATAATGGCGAACACTATCCCCCACAGAAAATCCCATTTCGTTGGTAAACAGCCAGAAGTGGAAAAAACATTTGCTAATGTGTGATATCAATCACTGACTTCTGCACTAACCCGCCCCATTATGCTTTTTACTGAGAACGAGGGCAGGCTAATCGCAGTAACTCGCTGACATGTTTGTTGTGAGTGAGCTGCTGAGCGCCCGCTTGACTCAGGCTTGATTTAGACCTCAAACCAGTTTCAGACTTGTATTGACATCCAGTAGTATAGCCTATAGCAGCGTGACCACCGTCAAATCAAATCAAATCACATTATATTGGTCACATACACATATTTAGCAATTATTTTTGGGTGGTAGCCGGCTAATGACAGTGACTAAGTTCAGGGCAGGGTACTGGGTGGGGGCCGGATAGTGATGGCTATTTAACAGTCTGAATGCCTTGAGATAGAAGCTGTTTATCAGTCTCTCGGTCCCAGCTTTGATGCACCTGTACTGACCTTGCCTTCTGGATGATAGCGGGTTGAGCAGGCCGTGGCTCGGAGGTTGATGTCCTTGATGATGTTTTTGGCCTTACTGTGACATCGGGTGCTGTAAGTGTCCTGGAGGGCAAGCAGTGTGCCCCCGATGATGCGTTGGGTAGACCGCACCACTCTCTGGAGAGCCCTGCGGTTGCAAGCGATGCAATTGCCATTCCAGGCGGTGATACAGACCGACAGGATTCTCTCAATGGTGTAACTGTAAATGTTTGTGAGGGTCTTAGGGGCCAAGCCGAATTTCTTCAGCCTTCTTCACCACACTGTCTGTGTTGGTGGACCATTTCAGATTGTCAGTGATGTGTACGCCTAGGAACTTGAAGCTTTTACTCTTCTCCACTGTGGTCCTGCTGCTGTAGAAGGGGGCGTGCTCCCTCTGCTGTCTCCTGAAGTTCACGATCAGCTCCTTCATTTTGTTGACATTGAGGGAGAGGTTATTTTCCTGGCACCACTCCGCCAGGGCCCTCACCTCCTCCCTGTAGGCTGTCTCGTCATTGTTGGTAATCAGGCCTACTACTGTTGTGTTGTTTGCAAACTTCATGAGTGAGTTGGAGGCGTGCGTAGCCAAGCAGTCTTGGGTAAACCCGGAGTACAGGAGAGGCTGAGCACGCACCCTTGTGGGACCCCTGTGTTGAGGATCAGCGTAGTGGAGGTGTTGTTTCCTACCTTCACCACCTGGGGTGCCCTGTCAGGAAGTCCAGGACCCAGTTGCACAGGGCAGGGTTCAGACCCAGGGCTCGATCTTAATGATGAGCTTGGAGGATACTATGGTGTTGAAGACTGAGCTCTAGTCAATGAACAGCATTCTTACATAGGAATTCCTCTTGTCCAGATGGGATAGGGCAATGTGCAGTGTGATGGCGATTGCAACATCTGTGGATCTATTGGGGCAGTAAGCAAATTGAAGTGGGTCTAGGGTGTCAGGTAAGGTGGAGGTGATATGATACTTACCTAACTTCTCAAACCACTTCATGATGACAGAAGTGAGTGCTACAGGATGATAGTTATTTAGTTCAGTTACCTCTGCTTTCTTGGGTACAGGAACAATGGTGGACATCTTGAAGCAAGTGGGGACAGCAGACTGGGATATGGAGAGATTGAATATGTTTATAAACACTCCTTCCAGCTGGTCTGCACATGCTTTGAGGACTAGGGAAGGGCTGTCAGCCTTGCGAGGGTTAAAACGCTTAAACGTCTTACTCACATTGGCCACGGAGTACGAGAGTCCACAGTCCTCGGGAGCGGGCCGTGTCGCTGGCACTGTGTTATCTTCTAAGCGGCAAATAATGTGTTTAGCTTGTCCGGGAGCAAGACGTCGGTGTCCGCGATGTGGCTGGTTTTCCCTTTGTAATCCATGACGGTCTTGAATCCCTGTCACATACGTTTCGTGTCTGAGCCGTTGAATTGCGAATCCACTTTGTTTCCACTTTGAGCGAATGCTGCCATCTATCCATGGTTTTTGGTTTGGGTAGGTTTTAATAGTCAAAGTGGGAACAACATCGCCTCTACACTTCCTCAGTCACCGTGTCAGCGTATACGTCAATGTTATTCTCAGAGACAACCCGGAACATATCCCAGTCCGCGTGATCAAAACAATCTTGAAGCATGGATTCCGATCAAACCAATGTTGAATAGACCTTAGCACCAGTACTTCCTGTTTGAGTTTCTGTCTATAGGAAGGGAGAAGCAGAATGGAGTCGTGATCTGATTTGCCAAAGAGAGAGCGGGGGAGGGCCTCTTAGCCATCCCGGGAGGGAGAGTAACAACGATCGAGAGTTTTTGAAGCACGAGTACTACAGGCAATGTGTTGATAGAACTTCGGTAGCGTTTTCCTCTAATTTGCTTTGTTATAGTCCCCAGCTACAGGATATGTGGTTTCCAGTTTGCACAAAGTCCAGTGTAGTTCCTTGAGGGTCGTCGTGGTATCGGCTTGAGGTGGAATATGTATGACTGTGACTATAATGGAAGAGAATCCTCTTGGGAGGTAATACGGTCTGCATTTGATTGTAAGGTATTCTAGGTTGGGTGAACAAAAGGACTAGAATTCCTGTACGAGTATTAACTACTCACACCATGAGTAGTTAATCTTGAAACATACACCTCTGCCTTTCTTCTTCCCAGAGAGTTCGTTATGCCTGTCTGCGTGATGTTCTGAGATCCCAGCTGGCTGTATAAACAGCTACAGTATATCCAGAGAGAGCCATGATTCTGTGAAACAGAGTATGTTACAGTCCCTGATGTCTCTCTGGAAGGAGATCCTCGCCCTGAGCTTGTTTACTTTATTGTCCAGGGACTGAACATTAGCGAGTAATATACTCGGAAGCGGTGGAAGTCCACTCCGAATACCTCTTCCCCGCCAGTGGCGTCTTAGATAAGTTAAATTGCCTTGGGTGGTATGAACACAGGTGCTGGTGAGTTACCGCCGGTCTGATATCCAGAAGTTATTTTTGGATGTTTTTAATAACAAACAAAAAAACATTCTGGCTAATAATGTAAGAAATAAAATTAAATACTGCAAAGTTTCTTAGGCGCTAAACTGCCAAAAATCCTGTGTTTCTATGTCAAACAGTTTTGTTATATTTCAGTGTTCTGTGATGTATATAAAGTGTAATATTGGGATGCAAACTCAAAATGTAACACATTTCAACTCTATATCTGACATGGTATAGGTGCCTTCTTTTTTGAAGCCCATAACCATGTTTGTGAGGTGTATACTTTTGTTTCAAAGTAGATTTGTTTCAGACTACCAAGAAACACCCTGTTTGACCCTGATCTAGCCCACTGCAGTAAAAGGTTTTGGATATGCACAGTGTTGTGCTCGAGACCTAAAGCGAGACCGATTCAAGACCAAGACCGGAGTATATTGGGGGGGGGGTTGCGAAACCGTGTCAAGACCGAGACCGAGAGGGGTCAAGGGGTCCGAGACCAAGTCAAGGCCGTGACCAGAAAAATGCGAGTCCAATTCAGTATTCAATATATGATTGGAATTTTGTCAAATCACCACATAATAGGAGTTCAAAATGTCCAGTATTTCTGTGTTCATATTTCAGAACAACATATGGATTCTTTAGACATTCAGAATAGTGAACAAATGCATGCTGAGGGAAAATAGAGCCACTCTACAAATTATTACCAACAAATTATTACTAGGCTACCTGGGGTGGCAGGTAGCCTAGTGGTTAGAGCGTTGGGCCAGTAACCAAAAGGTTGCTAGATTGAATCCCCGAGCTGACAAGGTAAAAATCTGTCGTTCTGCCCCTAAAAAAGGCAGTTAACCCACTGTTTCTAGGCTGTCATTTTAAATACGAATTTGTTCTTAACTGACTTGCTTAGTTAAATAAATAAATAAAAACATAGTGGGGAAGAATGGGCCATCTACACCTTCAGAGAAGGACTAAGGATTTATATAATAATATATAATTTTTTTAATGATGTTCTGATTTAATCTTTTCAATATTTGTTGGATAGGAAAGTGTTAACACCGAAGAGAAAAAAATATCTAATCAGGATTTTTTTTGCTGGTCTCCGGGGAGATAAATCTAGCTAGCTGACTCAGCTCTTGCCCAGGCCACCAGAAGCTAAATAAAGGCATCTGCCATTCAACTGTACTAGAGCAAAATTTAGGAGTGACTGGAATCAACATTTTGACTTAATGGGTGGGACCGTTTTTACAAAAATATATGGAAACTTCTGCCTTCTTGAAGGCCAACAGGTCACTGTGCAATAGCAATCAGTAGTTTTCCCATGGTCTAAGCTAAACTTTTGTTGTCAGCTAGTTTGCAGCGGGTGCGGCAGGGGTTATCAAAGAGGATGTTGTTGCTAATTTGTTAGCTTCTCCCTTTTCAAGAATAACACTCACTCATCTGGTGACTGGAACTGTGATTTTTATTTCAGCGCACTTGCTGTTGTTAGCCATCTCTTTGAAAATAACTTATGTGTGTTGCATTTAAAGTGGAACTGAAAGCATTTTAGTAACATGAAACTTATTAAAATATTTTAATATACACCCGCAGGGAGAATATGACACTTTTAAAAACATTTTCTGATAAGTTATCTCTTTAGATATGGTTATTTTCATGTTTTCATAAATGCATAGAATGTTTGGGAATGACATATACTAAGATGTTTGAAAATTCTATCCTAATATAGAGTGGGAAAGCAGCCGTGCGTTTGGACAATTAATAGACACTGCAGGAAATAAAACTGAATTAAAACATATGTCTTGTCCAGGTCCAGACTATATACAGACCGGTGTGCTATAGCCAGTCAGAGCTACAGTATGCCTTTATACAAACAAGCCATTTGCCACACGGGCCTGCCATCATTCACTTTGAACTGGACTGTGTTTTACAGGCAGTTGCAATAGCTCGACTTTAAATCATTAGAATGCATTTACCAGAAACCACAATACACCTGAATGGATTTCTGCAAATACTGTATGTAAACACCACAGGAGTCCTCTTACATTTGGGAACTTTACCGGTGCTCAAACAATAGGACAGTTGTGCACATCAAGAACAACAAGATCAACAACTAATGCTAGCCAGAGCAAGATGAGATCAAATCTAATGAAGGAACATTAGATAAACCCTTTCAAAATTGCACTGATAAACGATGGGGAATTGTAGCATCCTCGTCCTTCTGCAGCTTGCCTGCAAATGCATGCTTGTCCCAATCAAGCACCCAAGCTAACTGGCTAAAGTTAGCTTGCTAGCTAGCTACTTCCAGACACAAATGAGAGAACACCTCACTCTGACCATTTCACTCATCGTAGCAGAGCTGGTTAGGCTGTTTACGTGTTATCTGGAGCATTCTTGACTAACTATGACTTTTTTTGCCTACGTTTGTTAACACCGGTCATATTCAGCGGGTGTTGTGCGTTCCTAAATTCATCAGTTGTTCTGCGCTCTGGCACACTCAGACGAGAGTGCTCTGAAATTGGAGTAGATAGCCAGAGTGAATTTGCGAACTCAAGAGATAGGCTAACTGGAAAACAGTTGTTCAAGTTCTTGCCAGCTAATTAAATGACACCTGCATCTCTAGCTGTGTATAGCCACCAAAAAAATGATATGAGGGTAAAAAGTCACTCACCCACTCCTCCAATGGCATGAGATGACATCCTCCTAGCAGCTAGCTAGCTATCTAGCTAATGTTAGGTTTTGTGTTTTTAGCTTGCTACGTAAATAGATATGCTAGCCTATTAGCCATGTTATGACTGACTTGTGATCATTGCCCTTGCTAGTTTGATTATATTGACATTCCCAGCCTTAGTTACATTCTTTCATTTTTGTCCAAAATATTGAGTTATTGTAACTGAAACAGTGCCTCCCGAATGGAAGCAGCAAACAATGTTTGGGTGGGCCTCTGTCCATCCAGGTCCATCTATGTCTATGCCCCTGATGCGAATAGTGCATGATGACAATTGCGCATCACAAATAGCTGTAAGGGTCTGTGTGTAGCTGGTGCAGAGGAGTCAGGCACAGGACAGCAGAGATGAGTAAATAAAAGTAACTTTACTCAAAGTCATCAAAATACAAGAGAATTACCAAGCCCACAATACGGATCACAATACAACAAACAATTACTCACAAACATACATGGGGAAACAGAGGGTTAAATAATGAATAGGTAATTGGGGAATTGAAACCAGGTGTGTAAGACAAAGACAAAACAAATGGAAAATGAAAAGTTGATCGGTCATGGCTAGAAGGCCGGTGACTTCGACCGCGGAACGCCGCCCGAACAAGGAGAGGGACCGACTTCGGCGAAAGTCGTGACAATAGCCTACTAACCAACACTTCAGACTAAACCTTTTCAATACCTGGTTTGCATACCCATTGTTGCCTTAGTTAGCATTTACTGATAGATATCATAAATTTAAACATCTTTCCTACCCTACCGATGTCATTCTTCTGTGAGCTGCTCCATGCCAAAACCAGCTGAGAGCTACACACGCCTGCAGATGTTTTTCCGCTGAAACTAGGCTATGTGTGCGGCGCGAATGTGAATATATTTCACGTGCTTTGCGATTGTGTAGCATACTTTGTGCATGACTTCTCTATTGTACTCCATAATTGACAAGTCACATACCTCCACTACAGTACTTTGATACGCATCAGTAGAGATTAAGAAGTGAGTCTACGCAATGCCTACTGAAACAAAATAGGGTGTATGGCTTATACCTGCATAAACCCTCCACTACACCTCTGGCCCTTTGTGCTTTACAAAAAGTGCATTCTGTTCCTTACTTTCCGAGACTGAGTCAAGACCGAGACACTCAATATGTGGTCTCGAGACCAGACTCGAGACTGAGACAGGTCTCGGGTACTACAACAGTGGATATGCACATTGATAATTGATACAACTCAAAGACAAAACTCAAATAATCAATGTACACTTGGTGAACTGTAAGAATATCTGAAGTCTGTCTAGCTTGCACTAATTTGCGGAGGCTCTTAGGTGGTTGGCAGTAAGAGACAGAGGATTGAATGCAGACAGGATAACCTTTCTCCAGGGGCCACTTTAGTCATTTTGAGCTCACAGGACACAAAGGTACTTAAGGAGCCTCTCATTTCACTTTCCCTTTAACTACTAAGTACATATACTTTGCTGCATCTATTTCCTCTTTTGTAAACCCTCAATGTTCCGTCTCCCCTGTAGGATTGTGTTCTGTTGTGTTGATTTGTCTGTATATATTCCCTTGATGTTAAGAATTGAGACATTCCTTTTTGCAATTATAATCATACCTACATACCTTCTTGCCATCATGTGTTGAATCAGATTTTATTGAATCAGGTTGTGCTGAATCATGTGTTGGATCAAATTGCATGTTTGTGCAGGCTGTGTTTACAAAAAACTCTACATCCGGTGTCAAAGGTCCAGATCCAGATCCGGGGATCTAAAACCAAATCGAAACTGTGTAAAAATAATTATGGACCTACATTTATAGTCTCTTCACTCTGTCCAGCTTGCTAACAGTCATCAAATGCAGGGAGCATAGACAGTTCTTAAAGCAATGAAAATGGGACTATTTCGGCAGCAAGGAAACATAACCAATTTTAAGTGCGGCTGTCCGGACCCCGGTGAAGACCAATTGCAGCCCGCAGGGCAAATGAGTTTGACACCCCTGCTCTAAAACATAGACCCACTTAGGACCAGAGAGAGTTTTTCTTCTTCTGTGGGGTCAGTCTGAAACCAATGAGAATCGTACGCTGCTATCACACACCCTTCATCATCCCATAGCTCTATTTATAAGCCTCCCCATAAACCAGCCCAACTCTCTAGGGAGGTCATTCATTTCGCTCAGCAATATGTCCCACAAAAAAATTCTATCAAAACTAGCAGTCTACTCATCTTATAGTGTAATTTCTTTGCCGAAAGTAATGGACATCATTTCCAGTTGAAATCGAGTCAGATCTCACTCCTGTATCAGTCCAAACGGATCTGTCTGTGTAGTGAGGACCACAGCCCAAATGATTCAGAGGCTTCCTTCCATACACTGTGTTCATCAATTCGGAAAATCTGGGTTTCCAAAAACACCGCACAGTGCAGATGTTTCCTTATGCACCGAGCTAAAAAATGCTACATTGATGGATGTACTGTGGTAATGTTGTGTGTGGCTGTTAACTCACTTCCCTTGTCTCAGTCTTTATCTGAGCACTGCCACACTGACCTATGACCTCTCTAAGCTTATATCTTCCTTCTCCTTCAGAGTATCAGGGCATTGAGCTGGGCTTGCTGTCAAGGGGCTGCCTAATGAACTGCCTCACAGGGAGAGAGGGGGATGCTCTAGCAAATACCAATGTCTTTCCCTCCATCTTGTTTCTCCGTGCCTTTCCTTTTTATAGCCATATTTCAGCCTGGTTCCGGCTGACCTAGGGTGTTTTCCCTTAGATGAAATGCCCCGGAGGTGTTAATAGTTCATCTGGAAACAGATACATCATGCTTTGGGGTGCAAGGTCTGTGTGAGGAAGTTGCAAATAGGATGCATTTTATCACATTGTGTTTAGATGTTATGCATACTTAGAACAATTTAGGTGATGTAAAAGTGTTTAAATACTATGTCCAGGGTGTCACACCCTGATCTGTTTCACCTGTCCTTGTGCTTGTCTCCACCCCCTCCAGGTGTCACCCATCTTCCCCATTATCCCCTGGGTATTTAAACCTGTATTTTCTGTCTGTCTGTCTGTGCCAGTTCGTCTTGTATGTTCCAAGTCAACCAGTGTGTTTTTTCCGTGCTCCTGCCTTTTCTATTCTCTTTTGCTAGTTCTCCCGGTTTTGACCCTTGCCTGTTCTGGAGTCTGTGCCTGCCTGACTATTCTGCCTGCCCTGACCTCGAGCCTGCCTGCCACCCTGTACCTCCATGACCATTCTCTTGCCTACCCCTTTTTGGATTATTAATAAATATCAAATACTCAAACCATCTGCCTGTCGTGTCTGCATCTGGGTTTCGCCTTGTACAGGGATCCCTTGAGGATAGTATCATTATTTTGGTAATGAAAATGGAAGACACACAATAATACATTGGGATAGACACCACGAAAAACACTACAAAATAATTACAGTATTTTGCTATTTCTGTCCCTTTCTCTATCCTCTCTTTGTTGGGAGCTACAGGGGATACATGAGATAGCAGCCAGTATTGACTCCTTCATCATTGATCAACTTTGTGTCAATGGGAACCTCCAGTGGTGAAAATAATGTGGGGGTACATACTTTAAGAATGTACCCACTGGGCACAGATGTCAGTTCAACATCTGTTCCACGTTGTTTCAATGTATTTTCATTGAAATGATGTGGAAACAACGTTGATTTTAAACCAGTGGGTGCCCAGTGGGTAAGCTTGCTCAGTGTTATCATTGTTATAGTGTCTTAAACATGTCTTGGGGCAAATATTTTGAATCTATTTACCCAAAAAAACTGAAAATGAATTACTTTCTCTAGACCTTGATAGAAGTCCGATTTCATTCAGAAATATATTATGTGTACGCCATGTCCCTAATAACTATATTTATAATCAAATAACATACCCTTTTCTTGCCCCTTATTCAGTGTTGCACCTTGTAGAGTTCAGGGTAATTACAATTATGGAATGATTCAGGAAATGATTCAGGAAAATTGCATTTTATGTCAAAAAGGGAACATTACCTCTTGTGTTGAAATGTACTACTTTTGTGTCTCCTTGTTATTTTTCCAAAATAGTTCTGAACAGAGTGCAGGAAAGAAGGCATTAATAGGTTCCTACATCAGTCCAGTCTGTCCATTACATTGGTTCACAATGGAGGTTTCATAAAACATTGTAAAATAGCACTTTAATAGACCAGAACTTTGGGCCTTCTCCTATCCCATGTACATAATTGGATAACTACTAACTACCACATTGTCTTCGGTGACTGCACACTGTTACACCTCATAAAGTAGTTATATGAAGACCAAAACTAATACAGGGTCATATTTTCTTCACACAATGTTAATACATTTGAGATCAAACATTCACTGTAAAACTTTGATGAGGAATTTTGTTTAATTTTGAACAATGACATAAAGCATACATTGTGTGTGCATTGGTTGCTTGGGCAACCAACACCTACAGTATACAGTTGAAGTCAGAAGTTTACATACACTTAGGTTTAAGTCATTAAAACTCGTTTTTCAACCACTCCACAAATTTCTTGTTAATAAACTATAGTTTTGGCAAGTCGGTTAGGACATCTACTTTGTGCACGACACAAGTAATTTTTTCAACAATTGTATACAGACAGATTATTTCAGTTATAATTCACTATATCACAATTCCAGTGGGTCAGAATTTTACATACACTAAGTTGACTGTGTCTTTAAACAGCTTGGAAAATTCCAGATAATGATGTCATGGCTTTAGAAGCTTCTGATAGAATAATTGACATCATTTGAGTCAATTGGAGGTGTACCTATGGATGTATTTCAAGGCCTACCTTCAAACTCAGTGCCTCTTTGCATGACAACATCGGAAAATCAAAAGAAATCAGCCAAGACCTCAGAAAAAGAATTGTAGACCTCCACAAGTCTGGTTCATCCTTGGGAGCAATCTCCAAACGCCTGAAGGTACCATGTTCATCTGTAAAAAGAATAGTACGCATGTATAAACACCATGGGACCACGCAGCCATCATACAGCTCAGGAAGAAGACGCGTTCTGTCTCCTGGAGATTAATGTTCTTTGGTGTGAAAAGTGAAAATCAATCCCAGAACAACAGCAAAAGGACCCTGTGAAGATGCTGGAGGAAACAGGTACAAAAGTATCTATATCCACAGTAAAACGAGTCCTATATCAACAGAACCTGAAAGGCCGCTCAGCAAGGAAGAAGCCACTGCTCCAAAACCACCATAAAAAAGCCAGACTACGGTTTGCAACTGCACATGGGGACAAAGATCGTACTTTTTGGAGAAATATCCTCTAGTCTGATGAAACAAAAATTGAACTGTTTGGCCATAATGACCATCGTTACATTTGGAGGAAAAAGGGGGAGGCTTGCAAGCCGAAGAACACCATCCCAACCGTGAAGCACGGGGGTGGCAGCATCATGTTGTGTGGGTGCTTTGCTGCAGGAAAGACTAGTGCACTTCACAAAATAGATGGCATCATGAGGCAGGAAAATTATGTGGATATATTGAAGCAACATCTCAAGACATCAGTCAGGAAGTTAAAGCTTGGTCGCAAATGGGTCTTCCAAATGGACAATGACCCCAAGCCTACATCCAAAGTTGTGGCAAAATGGCTTATGGACAACGATGTCAAGGTATTGGCCATCACAAAGCCCTGACCTCAATCCTATAGAAAATGTGTGGGCAGAACTGAAAAAGTGTGTGTGAGCAAAGAGGCCTACAAACCTGACTCCGTTACACCAGCTCTGTCAGGAGGAATGGGCCAAAATTCACTCATCTTATTGTGGGAAGCTTGTGGAAGGGTACCTGAAACATTTGACCCAAGTTAAACAATTTAAAGGCAATGCTACCAAATAGAAATTGAGTGAATGTAAACTTCTGACCCATTGGGAATGTGATGAAAGAAATAATAGCTGAAATAATTAATTCTCTCTACTATTATTCTGACATTTCACATTCTTAAAATAAAGTGGTGATCCTAACTGACCTACAGGGAATTTTACTTGGATTAAATGTCCGTATTTGTCCGCAAATATGTCCGTATTTGCTGCTGTGAGCCACACATGAAGTTCCCTCGCAGGAAATCAAAATTATTTGAAATTGAATTGATGGAACAGTGAACATGTTCTTATTTGTGGCTAGATTCATTAAAGTCCTCTGCACGAGCAAAATGTTCTCTCAGCCAGGTTGGGAGCAGATCGTAATAATGATTTCTCAAACTGTGAGAGCTTTGTGGTTGCCTCGGAGAGGCGAGGGGGACCAGCAAATTGGCTTCCTTTGTATCTTAATAAGCAATAATTGAAGATATTAGTGGGAGGACATGCTCATCTTCTTTCTTAATTTGCATTCTAATGGCTTCTATCCCCTTCCTTTCTCAATGTTTCAACGGCTGAGGGATTTATTGCTGTTTCAAATTGTCATTGATCAGCCTAGGACCAGTGTTGATACTACATTGTACCTAGGACCAGTGTTGATACTACTCTGTGACTAAGAGCAGTTTTGAAACTAAACTATTAGAAAAAAGGGTTCCAAAAGGGTTCTTTGGCTGTCCCCATAGGATAACCGTTTTTGGCTCCAGGTGGAACCGTTTTGGGTTCCATGTAGAACCGAAAAGGGTTTTACATCAAACCAAAAGGGTTCTACTTGGAACCAAAAAGGGTTCTCCAAAGGTTTCTCTTATGGTGGACAGCAGAACAACCCTTTTAGGTTCCAGAGAGCACCTTTTTTTCTATTAGTGTACTCTTAGCCTAGGACCAGTGTTGATACTACTCTGTGTATGATAGCAGTCTGCTTGGCAAGTTCTCTCCTCATATTACACTGTAAGAGAGACTTTGTGAAGGGATTATAACAAGCATAGTTGGCTGACTTAGGTTAGTCAGCAGTTTGAGCTGATCATTCCAACATCAGATGACGTTTTACCTTCCACACTATCCCTGTCTCTAACTAGCATTCCTATTCCCACTGCTTCGGCCAAGCAATAATGATGTCATACCACATCTTCCATCAGTATCCTATCTCCATTCATCATGCTGAGAGATCCAGATGTACAGCATAACACAGCATGGCCAGCCGGCTTTAATGGATCACACTGATAATGACGATACATCACTCCCAGCGCCACCGCATGCCAACTTGGTTTGGTTGTTGGGTTGTTAATAACAAGCAACACATTTTCTGGGAATTAACATGGTATATTCACAGCTTGGTGATGATTCAGACGAGTTTAATAAATATAGTAATCCAGAGCTTTGTCAGACCAGCCGTTTATTCACAACCGAGATGCCTCGCATACAATAGGATAGATGATCTGGCTGTTATTATGGAGTCTAGTCACATTGCTACAGTACTTACCCCTTTAACACTGTGGCAGGTGGCTAGAGCTGTTTGTGATAATTCTACATTAGAATAATGCTGCAAATCAGCCAGGCTCCTCAGCCACAATACCGCACCTCTACAGCCACCTTGCTACCACTCATCCAAGTCTTTCCTCATTTCTCTCTCCTCCCCGCTATCTCCAAAGATGCATTATTCAACACATCATTTAATCTGCTTTTTCAAAGCAGATGGGGCCTCCATTGAGGAGACACATTATTGTCCTGCTATGACTGATTCCCCAACATGAATCACACACAGCTAACAAGGTGTCAAGAGGATAAAACAAGGTTGACTCACATTGTATTTTGTAGTAGTGGTTTACAATAAAGCCATATACCCTAGCTATGTTCAATATTCACTTTGGAAATGATTCATCACAACCATAATCATTATTTGAATGAATGTGTTATTAATTTATTATCTGAATGAATGTAATGTTTGTATCAGAAGTGTGGGACCTAGCATTTTCACAGGTAATACGTGTATTTTCAAAATGACAGACTAGAGGATTTGCTTTCCTACATGGTCAGTGTGATAATTAGCCTACTTGTTTGATCAAGGCAGCAGTATTTACTGCATGTTATAGTACTACTGTATGTCTGTGAGTGTGGAATCCTGTATTCTCAAGGATTACAGAGACCCATGCAGTGGTTATATTTGTTCTATCCGACCACACAATAACCGCCATTTTTTCACTGTTAGGGCACTCAGAAGCTGCAATCACAAGATGCTCCATAACTACAAATTGTGTGTTTTCGCTTTGCCCATAATGGCTGCCCTGTAGTGATCTCTAGTCATGTACCAGTTCCTGAAGTACTTAGGAGTACCTCTGTTCTTATGTGTCCCCTCATTTTCAGGAGAAATTCTATTAGTTCTAATTCTAATTCTATTAGTACCTCTAATGGGAATCTTTGCATGTGCAGACAAAAACAGTGAAACAAAAACATAAATATATAATAGCCTCCATGCTACATAGCTCCAAGCGTTTCTGCAGAGTCTGTGTTCCTTCCTGACCAGTTACTGTAGGTTACTATTATTAAGGGGATACTCAAACTTTTCATATCCAGCAAATTTTCAAACGCTTTTAAAACACTGAAGCCAAACGCGGAAACAACTTCCTCCGCATTTGCGCAAACATGATAATGCCACTAGAAATCCCTTCTTTAGCATGTTTCTGTTAGACAAATTATCTTGACAAAATACAACATACTGGCCTGCTAATGTGCCTGGACCTTCTAAACTGCCTGAGAGAAAAAACATAACTGATCCAAATGGTTGCCTAAACAAGCATGCAAGATGCAGTTACTTAATTTGATCGCATCCTAAATTGAAACAATGTGTTTGATTACATCTCCTTACAGGGACTGCTGATCCGAAGACCAAACCAATGTAGTCGTGGATAGTTATTTATTTATTTATTTCACCTTTATTTAACCAGGTAGGCTAGTTGAGAACAAGTTCTCATTTACAATTGCGACCTGGCCAAGATAAAGCAAAGCAGTGTGACACAGACAACAACACAGAGTTACACATGGAGTAATCAATAGACAAACCAATAACACAATAAACAAGTCAATGACACAGTAGAAAAAAAAGTCTATATACAGTGTGTGCAAAAGGCATGAGGAGGTAGGCAATAAATAGGCCATAGGAGCGAATAATTACAATTTAGCAGATTAACACTGGAGTGATAAATGAGCAGATGGTGATGTGCAAGTAGAGATACTGGTGTGCAAAAGAGCAGAAAAGTAAATATAATAAAAACAGTATGGGGATGAGGGTAGGTAGATTGGGTGGGTTATTTACAGATGGACTATGTACAGCTGCTCAGATAGTTGATGTTTAAAGTTGGTGAGGGAAACAAAAGTCTCCAACTTCAGCAATTTTTGCAATTCGTTCCAGTCACTGGCAGTAGAGAACTGGAAGGAAAGGCGCCCAAATTAGGTGTTGGCTTTGGGGATGACCAGTGAGATATACCTGCTGGAACGTGTGCTACGGGTGGGTGTTGTTATCGTGACCAGTGAACTGAGATAAGGCAGAGCTTTACCTAGCATAGACTTATAGATGACCTGGAGCCAGTGGGTCTGGCGACGAATATGTAGCGAGGGCCAGCCGACTAGAGCATACAGGTCGCAGTGGTGGGTGGTATAAGGTGATTTGGTAACAAAACGGATGGCACTGTGATAGACTGCATCCAGTTTGCTGAGTAGAGTATTGGAAGCTATTTTGGAGATACATCCCCGAAGTCGAGGATCGGTAGGATAGTTAGTTTTACTAGGGTAAATTTGGCGGTGTGAGTGAAGGAGGCTTTGTTGCGAAATAGAAAGCCGATTCTAGATTAGATTTTGGATTGGAGATGTTTAATATGAGTCTGGAAGGAGAGTTTACAGTCTAACCAGACACCTAGGTATTTATAGTTGTCCACATATTCTAGGTCGGAACCGTCCAGGGTGGTGATGCTAGTCGGGCGGGCGGGTGCGGGCAGCGAACTGTTGAAAAGCATGCATTTGGTTTTATCTAGCGTTTAAGAGCAGTTGGAGGCCATGGAAGGAGTGTTGTATGGCATTGAAGCTCATTTGGAGGTTAGTTAGCACAGTGTGTAAGGAAAGGCCAGATGTATACAGAATGGTGTCGTCTGCATAGAGGTGGATCAGGGAATCGCCCGCAGCAAGAGCGACATCATTGATATATACAGAGAAAAGAGTCGGCCCGAGAATTGAACCCTGTGGTACCCCCATAGAGACTGCCAGAGGTCCGGACAACATGCCCTCCGATTTGACACACTGAACTCTGTCTGCAAAGTAGTTGGTGAACCAGGCGAGGCAGTCATTTGAAAAACCAAGGCTATTGAGTCTGCCGATAAGAATACGGTGATTGACAGAGTCGAAAGCCTTGGCCAGGTCGATGAAGACGGCTGCACAGTACTGTCTTTTATCAATGGCGGTTATGATATCGTTTAATACCTTGAGCGTGGCTGAGGTGCACCCGTGACCGGCTCGGAAACCGGATTGCACAGCGGAGAAGGTACGGTGGGATACGAAATGGTCAGTGATCTGTTTATTAACTTGGCTTTCGAAGACTTTAGATAGGCAGGGCAGGATGGATATAGGTCTGTAACAGTTTGGGTCTAGGGTGTCACCCCCTTTGAAGAGGGCGATGACCGTGGCAGCTTTTCAATCTTTAGGTGATCTCGGACTATCTCGGATCTCGGAGGTTGAACAGGCTGGTAATAGGGGTTGCAACAATGGCGGTGGATAGTTCTAGAAAAAGAGGGTCCAGATTGTCTAGCCCAGCTGATTTATACGGGTCCAGGTTTTGCAGCTCTTTCAGAACATCTGCTATCTGGATTTGGGTGAAGAAGAAGCTGGGGAGGCTTGGGCGAGTAGCTGCGGGGGTGGCGGAGCTGTTGGCCGGGGTTGGAGTAGTCAGGAGGAAGGCATGGCCAGCAGTTGAGAAATGCTTATTGAAATGTTTGATTATCATGGATTTATCCGTATTACCTAGCCTCAGCGCAGTGAGCAGCTGGGAGGAGGTGCTCTTGTTCTCCATGGACTTTACAGTGTCCCAAAATTTTGGGGAGTTAGAGCTACAGGATGCTAATTTCTGCTTGAAAAAGCTAGCCTTTGCTTTCCTGACTGACTGCGTGTATTGGTTCCTGACTTCCCTGAACAGTTGCATATCGCGGGGACTATTCAATGCTATTGCAGTCCGCCACAGAATGTTTTTGTGCTGGTCAAGGGCCGTCAGGTCTGGAGTGAATCAAGGGCTATATCTGTTCTTAGTTATGCATTTTTTGAACGGGGCATGCTTATCTAAGATGGTGAGGAAATTACTTTAAAAAAATGACCAGGCATCCTCGACTGACGGGATGAGGTCAATATCCTTCCAGGATACCCGGGCCAGGTCGATTAGAAAGGCCTGCTCGCAGAAGTGTTTTAGGGAGCGTTTGACAGTGATGAGGGGTGGTCGTTTGACTGCGGACCCATAGCGGATACAGGCAATGAGGCAGTAATCGCTGAGATCCTGATTGAAAACAGCGGAGGTGTATTTGGAGGGCAAGATGGTCAGGATAATGTCTATGAGGGTGCCCATGTTTACGGATTTAGGGTTGTACCTGGTGGGTTCCTTGATGATTTGTGTGAGATTGAGGGCATCTAGCTTAGATTGTAGGACTGCCGGGGTGTTAAGCATATCCCAGTTTAGGTCACCTAACAGAACGAACTCTGAAGCTAGATGGGGGGCGATCAATTCACAAATGGTGTCCAGGGCACAGCTGGGAGCGGAGGGGGGTCGATAGCAGGCGGATAACAGTGAGAGACTTATTTCTGGAGAGATTCATTTTTTTTATTAGAAGTTCGAACAGTTTGGGTATAGTTATCCTACTGGGTATAAATCTGTCCCCTTTTTTCATTTCTTCTGAGAGTCCTATGAATCTAGAAGGAGACCGGTTTTTGGCGCACTGTTAAATATCATGCTGACCATCAATATAAGCCAATCGTGGAGGTTATGACCAGGCAGTGGCGGTTCTAGCTCGTATGGCTCCCTGGGCGAACCCCCCCTTCGCCCCCCCCTCATCAATTTCAAAAAGAAGTAACAAAGTCAAATAGATACAAATTTTAGTATATAAATACAAAGAAAACCGAATTATCACCTTGTCAGCATAGGGAATCAATCCAGCAACCTTTCGGTTACTGGCCCAACGCTCTAACCAATAGGCTACCTGCTGCCCTAGGTGTAAGATACACCAAAAGACTCAATATATCACAAAAGATACAAAATATCGGCATAATATAGACATCTTTTAAGTAGCTGCATACCTTTATCTTTTGCACGTTTCTCCTCTTCTTCTTTCCTCTTGACGTGATGGCTTAGACCTTTTCTTATCCATTTGTGTTGATTTGGCACTCAAACATCAATACATTACCCATCCCCCAACACTGTCAACCAAGAGTCAAGACTTAACCAGTTCACCTTGGTGGTATGCAGACTGGTTTTATATTATTCTTAACAATTTCGCACAAACCAGAAAAAAATGCAACAATAGGTCTGTGAAACTATATATTCACAGTATTATGAATGAATTGTGGTTTATTTGGTAATATTATAGTGTGGCTGATTTTACTAATTGCATTAGTACTGTACAAAGTTAGAGGTGCGCTATTTGATAGATTCCCCCGCTCCCCCCACCTCGGGCTTCCATTGGGGAGACCTGAGGTCAACCTACCCCAGCCCCCCTCCCCATCTCGTACCTCTGAGTGGGAGACCTTCCCAGGCAGTAGCCTGCCTAGCTCACAAACTAGAATCAGGGTGCCCTCTCCGACAAGATTAACTGACCCACAGTCCCACACGGTGACATGATATCATTGACATGACGTGCAAATAAGCGATAGAAAACCGATTGCACAAATGTCACCATTCCAAATTTTTGGGGGCGAGCGCCCCGTGCCGCCCCCGGCAAGATCCCGACCTGTCCATGTTTCCCATACCTAAATCCACTACTGTGACCAGGTCTACACTGTCAAAGTAATAATAGCATCAGTCGTATTTGCTTTATCAGAGCATTGCAAATATCAGGGCTACTCCTACTGAAGATTGATCACTTCTCAAACAAGTAGGCCTGATTAATAGTGCACATATGGTGTCATACTCATTATGTAATGCTATGTATTACATATAGTATTAAAAATGCATATCTATATATATTCCTTATGGTAGCATTATATGTGGGCTGAGATTTGACTTGAGGTAAGGAATGACGTCATAAATTATTTGAGATTTTCATACATTGTCCTAATGGAAAAAACACTGTTTTTCAGAGGATACATTTTTAATTGTGATATTATCTCGATGTGTGAGAACAATTGACTTTCACTGCTAGACTCACCTGAAAATATGCAATGTAAATACATGCTAATAACGCCCTCAGTGTTGGATCAAGCTGTATCTGTGTTAGTGAGGATCTAAGAATATATATAATACTGCTCTTACATTGAGCAAGAATGAAAGATGAATTGTTCTCACTCTGAAACATTAAGTTAATTCACATCTCAAAGGACAGCTCGGAATGCTGCTTACTCTGTTCCATCAGTGGCTATTTTTTAAACCATCGCAGTAGAAAATGTCCGTTGCCTGGGGAATAGAAAGAGAATGAGGCTGTGGCAAGAGATTCTTGATACAAAATAGATCTATATTCTCTTAAGCACAAGGCCTCCCAGACAGTTCATTACAGGTCAGATTTAATCATATGTTTCAAATGAAACTGCCAGGGCCCCTCACTCAAGAAAGTGGCATTTCAATGGCTTACTTTACTGATACCTAAAACAGATTAAGGTAAGGATTAAGTGTAAATCCTCAATGGAACCAACAATGCATTTAGATTTCAGAGAATATGGCCTACATTTCTCTACAGTTATTATTATTCAAAGAATGATCTCAATCAAAGTGAATCAATCAGCAAGTCCAATTCGGCATAAGCAGAAGCAGGAGCTGATGTTGTCGTCTCTTAGCACTAATTGCACTTTTCTATTGGCTCCCATCCCTTTATGTGGTAAACAAGTGTATTATTGTATCTGCGGTGATTCATTAATCACAAATGACGTTTTTGTTCAAATCTCAGAGCATCCTCAACCTTCATTTGTGATAATTTGCATGTTTAATGCAAGTAATAATTCAATCTGTAATGAGATAATTAATCACAGTTGACAGTACACAAATGAATGATTGCCATTCCTTAACAAATGGAATACCACCGCCATGTATCCAGCAGTGTGTAGATACTTTCACAAAAGGGAAGAAACAATAGGTACCAGGCGACCTCACACATTCAATTCATCCCCGGCATTTGTAGTTTTTGTTATGGCAATGTATATGAAATGAGATGCATATTTGTTACAAAGAGTGGGAAATTAAATGGAAATGGCCAGAATGGGAAATCAATTCTTATCCTGTATACCCTGTCTGTTTCTCATCTAATGCAGAGGGCTGTCACCCTGTTTCCAAGAGTCAATAACATTTCAGCTACTATGTATACATATTCATCACATATGCATCAGTCTGTACATACAGTATGTGTTCATTCCTCTAGCCATGTGTTCTTTAAGTTCTCCGTTCCTCCTTTAAAAGTTGCGAATTTACACAGCGGTACCCAGCGTCACGGCTTCATTGCTCCAGACCACCACAAGGGGGAGTTAGAGCACTCATTATGCATTTGGGTTCCAAGGTTTTTAAATGCCCAATCATATCGAGTGGATTCAATGACGAATTTGACGCGAGCCACCCGTCCCTGGTCCAGTATCATCCGGGTTTGGCCGGGGTAGGCCTTCATTGTAAATAAGAATTTGTTCTTGCCTAGTTAAATAAAGGTTCAATTTAAAAAACAACTGGTGGCCACCGCAGCGTAATCAATAGGAGGTGAACAGTGGCTGGTGCTGAAAATATAGATTTGTCATGCAAGTGTTGCACACCAACTGATGAAAACCTACACCAGTCGAGCAATTCATTTCAACAATAATCTTCATTTCAATTTGACTTTACAAACAACAAGAGGGCTTAATTGGAGTCTATTTCTTCGGAGCCTAGACCTATATGAAATAACTTAACTGGCTGAGGTAGGCTATGTGGCTTAACAGCCTAATTGAAGTAGCATTTTTTTTATTAGGCCTACTTACAATTGCAACTGGTCAAAAATGTAGCATCCTACATAAACAATAATTTAAAGAAAAAAGTCTGCACGTTCGAACTAAAACAATGTAACAAATAATTAAAAGCGCACATTTGTAAATCGCCAACTCTAAAAGTAATTGGAAAGGTAGATACAAATTATGTGTGACATTGTGGTTACAATAGAGAATGTAGCCTATCATGAAAATGTTTCCTATTAGCAGGACAATCAACTTTTTATAGCCCGGCTACTGTTGTGAAAATCCCTCAACTTGCAATGTATTTGATGCTTAAGTACTCTACAGTGTTACATTTCTAACTAACAGCATTTCTTCACCAACATCTTTATGCTTTCGTTAATCTTCTTGATCTTCTTCCTTTTTTTCTGTAGCAATTTTGAGCAAATTTCTCAAGGGCCACAGTTGATTTGTTTGTGAAGATGACGTTATTGAATGTCTCGCCAGCTTTGATCCATGCCTGGGCCTGCAGGACACAAAGTTATTTTGAATCACTGACTCACTCACGCATTGAAAAGGGCAAGGAATGAGATGGAGTCACAATCCATGCCAGGCACACCTGTGAGCTCTGGAACTCCACCTCCGACAAAGTCAACACACGTGGCAGGTTCATCAAGTCTTTGGTTCACAGAATACATAGCCTTCCCGCTGCGGACATCTATTTCAGAACGTTTCGCGCTGCTCTGAGACAAGCATGGAGAAACAAAAATTTTCAAATATTCCATGATATTCTTAAGATATGTGTTGACTGAATATAAGCAAGTGATGTCTGCTAAATAATCAATTTAGATTTCTCTAGAAATACATCATTCTAAATAACAAACTGGTTTTATTTACAAATTAGCGAGAATGTCTCACCCCATGTTCAAGAATTGCCTTTTTCTCGCTCACTCTAGGTTAAATGAAAACGAAATCTCCATAATATCATTACTTTTTAAACAAAGCGATTATTATTATTAATTCATTTAGAATGATATAAAAGCCCCTTAGATATTCTCAGATATTCTCACAGATCCTAACGGAAAATGCCCCTTAGATATTAATATAGAGTCCTCCAATCCTCTAAAGGTAATTATTGGTGGAGAGTCACATCATTGAAAAAAATATTTGTAGATATACTGTTAAAGAATGGTGTAGGTCTTATTTATTTAAAGAGCATATTGAAGTTAGAAGCAAAAGCCTACAATTATTTTAGCACAGTTTCACACTGCTCTAAGACAAGCATGGGGACTCTGAGACAAGACTACTCCTTCCTCCCCGTTGGGGATTTGAACAACCGGTCTCTCGTCTGCACGAGACAGGGATTCTTTAGCTAAATAGCCCAGTACTGTACTGCTGACCGTCACGTTGTACAGTGCCATAGTTTCCATTCCATCCTAACAGAAACACAGAGGGTTTTTCGTTTTTCATGAAATAGAAACACCATAATATTAATCTAATTAATTAAGCAAGTACCAGTCAAAAGTTTGGACACACCTACTCATTCCAGGATTTTTCTATATTTTTACTATTTTCTACATTGTAGAATAATAGTGAAGACATCACAACTGTAGCAGGTGCAGCCCATCAGGCAAATGTTTCCTATTTGCAGGACAATAGACTTTTTATAGCCCGGCAACTGTTGTGAAAATCCCTCAACTTGCAATGTATTAGATGCTTAAGTACTCTACAGTGTTACATTTCTAACTCAAAACAGCAGTACAGTATTTCTTCATCAACATCTTCATGCTTTCGTTAAGGATCGGTGTTCCGTCAACTGGACAGTTGTAAATCATGCAGCACGTTATATCAAGATTGCAGATTTTAGAGTAACAACAAATGTCGGTACATAGAAGTGTTTTACGGCTGAAAGCTTAAAATCTTGTTAATATAACTGCACTGTCCAATTTACAGTAGCTATTACTGTGAAAAAATGCCATGCTATTGTTTGAGGAGAGCTCCTAACAACAAAACACCTTTTTCAATGCGATAGGTTTGATAAATTCACCTCTGAAGGTGACATGTGTACTTACATTCTGAAATCTTGCTCTGATTTAACATCCAAAGGGTCCCAGAGATAACATGAAGTGTAATTTTGTTAGATAAAATAATTTTTTATATCCTTAAAGGGTCTATATAGCATGCACGATCGATTTTGTATTTACACTCATTAAATTTGCAAAGAAAGGAATCTGTGAAAATCTCACGCTAAACGTTGTTTGAACGAGTCCAATCACATTTATATCTATTCCTCAGAGATCCTAGAAGGTAACAAGACTTCACTATTTCATTAGGGTAGAAAGTATATCCTATAGGACACCATATTTGGTCAGAGAGCGACGCCTTCATGGCACGCCAATGACACGAGCGGCCATCACTTGAACAACTTTGTCAAATAAGCACAAATCGGGGTCAAACAAAGCTAGGTAGATAGCCAATGAGCTGGGCTTTACGGGAGCATCCGGAAACCATATACTGTATATGTCGTAAAATGTAGCTTCTAACCTTGTACGACAGCAAGCCTTTTCATTTTGGACAAAAATTATAAGGATATTCAGAGTTCTGAAGTTATGAAAACTCGTTGTTTTGCAAATGTTGAACTTATAATATGGCTACTAATACTTGGAAAGCTAAATCAAAGTCCAAGTATACAGATTTGATGATATTCTTGCAGAAAAATGGAATATGAATGCGAATGTCTTCTTCACGATTTGCCCAAATGTACCTGGGGACTTCACACTAAAAGTCTTGTTGTTCAGTCATTTTCAAGTTATCTATCTGAAACTTTGCACATACACTGCTTCCGTCTTGTGGACACTATTGTAATTACAACCAGAGTGATGGCTATAACTATGACCTTTCTCTTGCATTTCAAAGATGGTGGTAGAAAAAGACTGGTTGGTTTTTCCTTGTATTTTCTTCTACCAAATCTATTGTGTTATATTCTTTCCTTTCAAATGGTACCAAGAATATGCATATCCTTGCTTCAGGGCCTGAGCTACAGGCAGTTAGATTTGGGTATGTCATTTAGGCGAAAATTGGAAAAAGGGGGCTATCCCTAAGAAGGTTTAATAAATAAAATAACGAGAAAAAATACATTAAAATGTGGATGTTTATATTAAGTACATTTTAGTCACACTTCCACCCAGCTCCACGACCACAGGTAAAACCTTGCTGAGACGATCAATGTATTTGTTGCATTGTTGTATCATCATTTTCTCTAGCCAAAACATCTTGATGGCCCTGACTAGTTCACCTTTTCCTGTCGGCTTGGAGTTATGGATGAATGTTTTCAGTTGATATCAAACAAGTTGGATTGGGTTTAAATCTGGAGACCTACATGTAGAGATGAAAAAATATTTTTTAGATATACTGTAGGCCTACCAAAGGTGTTGTATGTCTTTTATTTATTTATTTATTTATATTTAACCTTTGTTGTACTGTACTGCTGGTGTCTTGACCCAGTTTATGCCCTAATTTGCAATGCAAACCCGGGCACCAGTGTGTTTTGGGTCATTGTCTGCATTTGGAGAAGAAAAAAAGACATTAGGTACAATAATAGAAATATACATGTAAATAGGCCTAAAAGTAAAACTAAATATTGCTGTAATCCTACCTTGAAAGAAACAATGTGTACCCAGAAACACCTCTCTGACATAGGGTCCAGCATATCTCTTGATGATTTTTTCCTCAAAGAAATCTCAAGCCATCATACCTGTAAAAGGAGGCAAGAGTGAATTCTTGTCGAATACACAACAGTCCGTAAGTTGTAGGCTACAAGATTGTATGTACCTTTTGCTTTGTAAATAGCCAAATTTACCATCAAAAATCAAATATGGGCCTGGTCCCTGGCGAGAAATTGCCCCCCACACATGGAGTTTGAGCGGATGCTTGGGACTCGGCTTGCTTGATCCTCTTCCTTTTTCTTGAAGCACTTTTGAGCAAATTCCTCAAGGGCCACGGTTGATTCGTCTGTGAGGATGACATTATTGAATGTCTCGCCAGCGTTGATCCATGCCTGAGCCTGCAGGACGCAAAGTTCTTTGTTTGTCAGACGAATCATTGGGTCGTAACTACGGAACAGTACAAAACAAGCGAACACACATGGTTAATGTTCTGATAATATAAAATAAAAATATAACATTTCTTACCGAGCGTTTCCATAAGTCCACGCAAGTTTCTTCAACTGTCTTCACTGTAGAGCGATGTTGATGTCGTGCCGTGAAGCCAGCAGATTACAGATTGCTTTTGCCAATCGCTCATCATCTTCATGGATATAAGCAAGTGATGTCTGCTAAATAATCAATTTAGGTTTCTCCAGAAATAGACAATTCTAAATAACAAACTGGCTTTATTTACAAATTAGTGAGAATGTCTCACCCCATGTTCAAGAATTGCCTTTTTCTCGCTCACTCTAGGTTAAATGAAAACTAAATCTCCAAAATCTCGTTACTTTTTAAACAAAGCGATTATTATTATAATAAATTATTTTAGAATGATATAAAAGCCCCTTAGATATTCTCAGATATTCTCACAGATCCTAACGGAAAATGCCCCTTAGATATTAATTTAGAGTCCTCCAATCCTCTAAATGTAATTGTTGGCAGAGAGTCATGTCATTGAAAAAAATTATGTTTTGATATACTGTAGGCCTACCATAGGAAAAATTAGTCTCACTAGTGTTGAGTAATGTGCTGTTAAAAATTGTGTAGGTCTTATTTATTAAAAGAGCATATTGAAGTTAGAAGCAAAAGCCTACACCTATTTTAGCACAGTTTCACACTGCTCTAAGGCAAGCATGGGGACTGGTCTTGATAAATCAATGAGATTTTTATTTTTACTAAATCTCTGTTTGGGTATTGGTTAGACAAGAAGTAGAAAATTAGGGAGCACAAATGTTATGCTCTTAGTGGAACCTTTATTTAACTAGGCAAGTCAGTTAAGAACAGCCTACTCCTTCCTCATGCCTTGCGGGGATTCTTTAACTAAATAGCCCAGTACTGTACTGCCGACCGTCATGTTGTACAGCGCCATATTTTCCATTCCATCCTAATGGAAACCCAGAGGGTTTTTCTTTTTTCTTGTAATAGAAAAAAACATAATATTAATCAAATTAATTAAGCAAGTACCAGTCAAAAGTTTGGACACACCTACTCATTCCAGGATCTTTCTTTCTTTTTACTATTTTCTACATTGCAGAATAATAGTGAAGACATCACAACTATGAAATAATACCAGTCTCCCGCGTGCCCACATTCTGTAGTACAGACATGGCCTGCTCTCCCTTATGTAAGGAATAAGGTACTTTCCCATGTTTACTAAAGTATGTATTGTAGACTGTACAGTAGCCTTATAAACAAGTAAACATATTTCGTGAATAAAATAATGATAAAAAATACTCTTTCAAAATACAGATGTTTATTTAGTTATGGATCCATAACGAATTACTATGGGAATAAATATTACTGATTTACAGAAATATTGAAACAAAGTTGTCTAATGAAGGCAAACAATTTAGAATCCTCCAATCCTGTAGCCTACTCCCGACCGTCACGTTGTACAGCGCCATATTTTCCATTCCATCCTAACGGAAACCCTGAGGGTTTCGTTGTTCATTTTTCTCTGAATAGAAACACCATAATATTAATCAAATTAATTAAGCCAAATTTCTTAAAATCAATCCCCTATACTGTGTTATTACAAAAAAGGTTTTAATTTCTCTTGTAATGCCAATACGGAATACTATCAAATGGTTCTCATAGATGCCCTCTGGTGGTCAAACTAGCAATAACTTGCAGTAACAGAAAAAATGGCTGACAATTAAATGACGTGCCACAGAATGTATGATGCAACTTTTAAAGGAGGAAACACTGTACCATGGCGCCAAATGGATTCCATCATTCTCTGGTAATGGCTGCACGCCTCTAAATCAACCTGCTGGTTAGTGAACACTCAACAATCACATATCTAAGACTTAAGTAAGACTACTCCATACAACAGTTTCAGCAGGTCTAAGAAGAAGACCCTATATCATCTGCTCAGTATCTGTAACAATACATCATGCCCATACCCACATGAAAAAATACTACATTTACTATAGAATACTACAGTACTTACCATAGAATTATATAGTAAACTGTAGTGTACTGTAGAATACTATACTCTTAATGATCGGCTATGAAAAGCCAACTGACATTTACTCCTGAGGTGCTGACTTGTTGCACCCTCGACAACTACTGTGATTATTATTATTTGACCATGCTGGTCATTTACGAACATTTGAACATCTTGGCCATGTTCTGTTATAATCTCCACCTGGCACAGCCAGAAGAGGACTGGCCACCCCTCATAGCCTGGTTCCTCTCTAGGTTTCTTCCTAGGTTTTGGCCTTTCTAGGGAATTTTTCCTAGCCACCGTGCTTCTACACCTGCATTGCTTGCGGTTTGGGGTTTTAGGCTGGGTTTCTGTACAGCACTTTGAGATATCAGCTGATGTAAGAAGGGCTATATAAATACATTTGATTTTATTTGATATATGTAGTATCCCTTGATCATGTGTAGTACTTACTATAGAATGTTGTAGTATACTATAGTAAACAGTATTATCCATACAAAAAACACTTAATACTATAGTTAACAGTGAATACTACAGTAAAGGCAGCAAAAACACTACAGTGAATACTATAGTATTTATACCATAGTATACTATAGTATTTTTTTATGTGGGTAGTCCCTTTATGCCCTCACACAGCCACAGTATGCATATTAATGGCCCAATACTTTTTTTCATTAAATATAGGAGAAGTTAGCATAGTATTGATTAGTAAGAACCTTCACCATTATGCTACAACATCTGTCATCTCCCATATCCTGTGAAAACGCTTGTCACAGACCTGAAGCTGAGCAGCAGGGTGTCATCCACTGAACAGGGAAGAGGAAGCTCTGATTTGTTCAGACACAATTACATTTCTTTGGGCATTAGTCTCCTACATCGTCACTGTTGGTCATAACAATTATTCCACTTGGCTCAGGTTACCCAGTTGTCTTATGCTGTGGGCTATGATGCTACGGAGCGGAAATAGACTGACTGTCTTCCAAACCTGCTGTAAAGCTGTGTTTTTTCACCATTCTGGAGTGAGCTGGAAGATTAGCTTATTCAGGCATGACTTGCTTAGTGATGCTTTCTGTAATGTGAGTGTTCTCATCTACTCAGTGAATAGCATGGGGATATACAGTATTTACGCAGGTGATCCTAAATGGTGCAATGCACAGTGGTGAATAACTGACGTTTCAATGGCTCTTAAGATGGGATAAGAGCTACTCACACAGACACATTAGAGGTAGCCTAGTGCGGTGTGATGACTAACATCAAATAGTACCTGAGCTGACACTGCCTCACAAATCATTTGATGTAATACTCTAATATATAACCATTCTGTCGTTGTATATGTGGTTATTACTGTATATCAACTGAAATACCATGTGAGAGGGTATATGTCATATTTAGGAGGCTAGCAACACATTTCGAAGTTCATTGTCAGAGATATTAATTTCTGAAACTGTGAATTAAAAAAATAATAGCTCATAACTTTCATCACTCAGTTTTCATCACCCAGTTAACAATGCAATGGGCTTTAGAGAAAAGTACAGTACACAATAACTATCAGAGATACAGTAGGTATAAAATAAAGAGATTCCCTATACTTGGGCGTTTTACATTTTCACAAGTTGAAACGGTGGATGATAAAAAGGTGTCCCTTTTGATATTATGCAGTGCAAAACCTGTTCTCGAGTCCTCAGCTTTCTAGGCAGAACATCTATTAATTATGGACTCCAAGCCAAGAGCTGCAAATGATCCTATGAGAGGGACTTGATCCCATGAGAGGCCTCATCTTTCTCCCCAAACCTTACAATATCCATCATAGTTAAACACAATAGAAATATCATAGTGTGGTTTTCATAGTATTTAGTGCATTGGTTCCAGTAGTTCACAGGATTAGACAGTAGTAATAGCAGTTACTTTATTGTCCCAGATGGGAAAATGGGTCTGCGGCATACAGTCAGTATAGGGTCAAGCCAAAGAGTCTACTGGTAGAAGTAGAAATCTTCTGTGATTCAGTATTATAACCAGGATGGACAACACCGGTAGCACAGACTGGAGCACAGGGTCTCTAGTCACCTGAGTTTGTGTTAAGGAATCTCTCATACCCTAAGACAGAGCAAACAAGGCATTTTATGACAAAGCTATTGCTGCTTGGAGGATTGCAAAAATGACAGGAGAGAGAAATATATTTTGTTCATGTTCCTGTGTAGAGGACTGTGGGTCTGTTGAGTCAGTTCTAAATTTGGCAGAATTTGTCTCATTCTGCCACATACCATATATATTTTTTGAAGATGAATTGATGTTGGTGATGCAGTTAGGAAGCAAGGTGGGACACATCATCAACCATAGAAGCCATCTATACCATTATTTGAAGGCTAATGCTTTTTAAACACTAGTTGACACTTCAGGGCCACTGTAGAACAACCCTCTTCTCCTTCCTCTCGAAGGAATCCCTCACTCTGTGTCAGGCAATGGGAGACCTTGAATCCCACCCAGTAGCTGCAGTACCTCTCCTTGGAGGCTTCTTAATTTATTGGAGGAGTCTGCTCTGTGTCTGAAGGTGTCTAAAGTTTCCATCGTTTGTAACCTGAGCCTGGGGACTGAGGCGAATGAGGAGGCTGCAGCATGTGGTGTTCAGCTCTGCAGGGACCCTCTGAGAGCCGACTGAGAGCAGATGGACTTGCCGTGACAGGGTTTGCCAATAACTGAACCTGACAGACATGTGTGAAGCCCCCCGCGTACCACTAACAATCTAGCCCATGTTCGACTGCAGACCCCTATTGGGAGACTGGCAGCCTGAGGGGTAAAGTGAAACTGTCGTTGTGTGTGTTGTCATGGTACAGGGTTTGTGGGGGCATCTGACTAAATCCCTATGTGCTGCTCTACCACGACAAAGAGAGCCACAGACATAGCCTACCCCGTGTATTAGGCTCGGACGGTCGTTTTAGTACATATTAAGGATATATAGTGACAGTCAGAAAGCACTATCTGGAACATCAGTAAAGCACAATTCATTGGATAGACAGCCACCTGGCAGACTGGTAGCTAACTTCACCAGTCTCAGACATCCATATCAAATAGACATGAATCACTTCAAGTCATAAACCTGTACTATTTGTTTCACTGCCTGGCTGGCAAATGCACAGTCAGACTAACAGACTTGACTGAAATATTCACCAAGCAAAATAGTTTCAGTGCCAGCCATAATGCTTCAGATGTTACATTGCCAGCCACACAGTTCAGATGTATATTATTTCTGTAGGCTTCTAATGAACATCATTACTTCTGCATTGATGTTGTTCCAAATGAACTCAAAAGCAAGCGATTTGAACATTAAAACTGCATAAAAAAATCTGCTTGAGACTCCATTGGTGTAATTAAGCATTTCTCCCACAAGCCCATTAGAAATTAAATGGATGTGGAGGGAAGGGTGAGGGGTAAGGGAGTTCATTCCTAAATTGGGGAGGATACTAGACACCATTGCATTTCCCTCAATTTTCTGATCATGTTTATAACAAATCTGTGGGAAATGTCAGTTTTCAGCAAAGGAGATCAGGTTTATGTTAGTGGACACCTGGCTATTGAGGGCAAAAAGCTTTGCTGATTTAGTCCTAGAGAAAGTGGATGAGGAGTTTGTCCAGGTCTTAGAACAACTTCCATGTTAGCGACAGGTACCCTATCGGTTAGAGTGTTCACCCAGTAACCAAAAGGTTGCGGGTTCAAATCCCCGAGCTGACAAGCTGAAAACATTTTCCCATGAGTCCTACTATGGCTGACCCTGTAAAACAACGTAGAGTATTTTACTGCACCTATCCGTTGTATTTTACAATACGCCTTTATTCTTGAAATTCTGGTGATGTAACAATGTGAGAGCGCCTCTGACAATTCCCTATGTAATGACCCACTGTAAACAATGTTTCTATTGCATTCGGGATAATGTGTGTCCAAGTCTGTACTGTGTTGTGGTGTCAACAAATTGGATATCTGCTTTCACTTCATAGGTTGTGAAAACTAGAAGAAATTAACAGTACAATGAGGAAGTGTACATTTTCACTTAGCAACGGCTATGAAAGACAAAGTAGCGCTCTCGGTAGGTTCAGACAGAAACCACATTGGCCCAACTCTCTATATAGGAATCTGCTTTTAGGTTTCTCTCTTTGATCTTGATAGAATTCCAAGCCACATTGATACACCTGGCAGTGCCTACGGTTTTAGATGGAAAAGGTGTTCTCTGGGCTGTATGTGTGCATGGTACAATATTCTATCCAAGCAAAGGCTTCTCTAGTTTGTCTTAACTCATGTTCTCTCATGGGTCAGAGAGGAGCTTGGCTGGGGAGTTTAATTCCTTCTGTCAAAGTGTGGAAGTGTCCGTGTTCCATGAGAACATCAGGCGAGTGAGTGAGAAATCTGACAAATGAAAAACATGATAAGCTCAGCCTATCCTGCTTCTTGCCATGATGCTGAAATTTAGTGATTGTTACAGGAGGAAAAATTGATCAGGTGAGAAATGAAACATTACACATAGTCCCTGAATATCTACAGCCATTTTATTTGGCTGATATATTTCCCAGAGTTGTCGTGGTAACACCACCATACATTGCTTGAAAAAAAACAACATGTATATATATCCCTCTTCCCTCTTCAACATTTAGCAATTAACAGCATTTAGCTTAATGTCATTGTGCTACCCTGTAATCAACTCCAACTCTTATAGGGAGTCCATTTGCTATTACCGGATTTATGAAGCACCCCAAAACTTAAATGCTATGTTTCATAGTCTTCGTAATACTTAATTTGGATAGTCCCATACATCTTTACTCTAGCGAAGTTTTGAGCCATTTTCTTAAAGCTTGAAGAGCTAAGAACTGTTATTTTGTAGAGGAACAATGGAAGCGAGGCTTGCAGGTAGTCTACATTGATGCGTGATGTCAGCAGCTATCCTGGTTTATGTGTGTTCTGTGTTTAGACAAGCTCCCTTGGGAGGAAAGTCTGAGTGATCCTCGTGGGTGGCACCGCAACCCCACAACGTGTGACAGGAACAGTCCATTGTCTTTTCTGATATGCTATTATATATTTATTTCCTTTCAAAATAACACAAAAGCACAGGTGAAAACACACTAGGATAGGTAAAAGAATTGTGCAGTACAATGAAATCACATCCTTGAGAGAGAACTCTGTTGGATGTAGGTGAAAGTCTTTGATGAGTTAAATGAAAGTGAAATAGTGAATATTCAAGCGCTCTAAAATAAGACATTGTTAGCAGCTTCCAAATACAGTTTAGCAGCCCCTTTAATGATGTTCAGTTAGGAGGCAGAGCAGAACACAGATTGAAGTTTCTCCATTTCTTCAAAGCCAGAACACTTATTTTCCTTTCAAAGGAGACAGGAAACAGTTTCACTTAACCTCAAACGAGACAAAAGTGGAGCAAAGATTGGGAGGTGAAGTGTGAGGACAGTGTTCCTTGAATCTGTGTCCTGTAGGATACTTCCTCTGTTGTCCTCTGCCCCCTCCATCACTGTTTAAGTCTGGTGACCTCTGTCGGTTCCTAGGGAGCCTTCTGGACATGTGCCATAGACCACAGACACGACTGACGTTGGAGTGTCCCCATGAGCTCTAAAATTATGAGAGACAGAGTGCCCAGAGAGACACACAGTGGCCTTTTCAGGCTGGAAGGACGGCTTGGCCTGTTGTCAGGGTAGAGCAAGGAGTTGAGGTGACATTACTAAGGACCATTCCTATCAGACTCATCTCATGTTCTATCATCAGTCATTACACATCAAGCACATCCACCTACATGGTATTCTGCTCACACAAGACGAGTCGTGACACATCTTTGCTCTAACATTCCAAGGATTAAGAAGATGTCTCTTAAGGGACAAAACCATACTTAAATAGTGACTTACTTTCCAGGTGTCACTTGAAATGAGGCTCTACTGCGGTGCTGTTGTTCATTTGCATAATTTAACCGCTACATCCGTGTGGATGGAGGAGTAGGGGGCGGGAGGAAGGCTGACGTGGGTGTTAGGGGCTGCAGGCACTGGGCACAGCTTGTGAACACTCTAGTGGCAGGATCAATAGGAGCTGCAGCTGAACACATCAAAGCCAACTACAGTGTGAGGCAGGGAGAGGAGAGGAGAGAAGGGAAGGAGGATAGCGCTACAGCAGTCAGACTAGACCACAGAGGAATACTGTACTGTAGTTGCAGGTTTTGGGCAGGTTAACTCTACTCCTGTATTGCAGAGGTTTAGCCGCTGATCTACAGACTGGCGAAATGCATCAGTTCATTCCGGAACATAGTACGCAGAGCTGAACTCAGCAGCATGAGTCATAGCTCACACATATCTCTCTCCTCAGGTAACCACGACTCACCCTGTTTCAGATAAATGATTCAGGATGGACAGTGGCTATTGCAGTTCAGTGTGAACAGACACATAGTGGTACTGTAGCTTCAGTGTACAAAGACGGGACTTCTGTTTAGGATTTTGTAGAATATGAGCAGATTTATACAAATATCAGTAGATATTAGTGATACTGGCATTGTCCGAATACATATACTAGGGTACTACATACTTAAACTGCATACTATGTACTCATCGTCACATACTGTTTAGCACGTATCGTTTAGTAAAAAGTATACTGTATGCCACGGCCGCAAGGCAGTAGCGGATCCTGACTGGCTGAGTAGGTGGGATGGGGCCGAGTGCGGGTGGATTTTTCCAAATTCAACAGACATGAATCGCATTAACCAGCCTGATAATAGCTAATTTCCAATTTGATTAACTTATTTTAACTCTGAGTAGAATACAAATGGAGTTATAGGCCTACTCAGGCTGGTTATAGGCAGACTATCACTGTCACGACTTCCGCCGAAGTCGGTTCCTCTCCTTGTTCGGGCGGCGTTCGGCGGTCGACGTCACCGGTCTTCTAGCCATCGCCGATCCACCTTTCATTTTCCATTTGTTTTGTCTTGTTTTCCCACACACCTGATTTACATTTCCCTCATTACTTGTCATGTATTTAACCCTCTGTTCCCCCCATGTCTGTGTGTGAAATTGTTTGTTGTAAGCTTGTGCACATTTTGACTGGTGCGCGACGGGTTTTGTACCCATATTTTGTATTTCTGGATGCTTTTGGTTTTGATAATTAAACTGCTCCGGTTATTACCCAGTTCTGATCTCCTGCGTCTGACTTCCCTGCCATCAGTTGTGCACCCCTTACAATCACGTTCAACCTTAGCTCATATAGCCCATCTATGCTATTTAAAAAGGACTGAAGACAGAAACAGATCATTTGGTTCCATTTCAACATATTTATTAGTGAAACCAAAGTGCTGTAACATACACTATATACACAAAAGTATGTGGACACGCCTTCAAATTAGTGGATAGGGCTATTTCAGCCACACCCGTTGCTGACAGGTGTATAAAATTGAGCACACAGCCATGCAATCTCCATAGACAAACATTGGTAGTAGAAAGGCCTCACTGTAGACTTCAGTGACTTTCAACTTGTCAAATGAAATGAAATCAAGCTTCATTTATACAGAACATTTCAGACTAAGGAATGCAACGCAATGTGCTTTAAAGGAAAAAACTAATAAAAAACTATGAAAATAAAAACTGAAATATTTACTACACAACAATCATAAGATAAAAAACAAAAGAATGACACAAACTGAACAACTAAAAGGCACCCTAAGGAAAAGCAAAGCTGAAAATGTGTTTTAACATCTCTTTTAAATATGTCCACAGTTTCGGCCCCCTCTCAGGTTCTCTGGCAGGCTATTCCAGAGGCTGGGGCCATAGTAACTAAAGGCTGCCTCTCCATGCCTCTTGGTCCTAGGCTTTGGGATAGTTAAAAGGCCAGTGCCAGAGGACCTAAGGGACCTACTGGGTACATAACTTAACAGTATGTCTGACATGTATTGGGGCGCACAATCGTGGATTGATTTAAAACTAGTGCAGAGACCAAGAGTACCCGTGCTGCAGAATTATGTATGTTTTGCAGTTGACAAATGGCTTTCTTGGGTAGACCAGAGTGGTGTAAGGTTTGCCGCTATTAAACACGTTCTCTGGATTAATGAATCACGCTTCACCATCTGGCAGTCCGACGGATGAATCTGGGTTTGGCAGATGCCAGGAGAATACTACCTGCCCCAATGCATAGTACCAACTGTAATGGTGGTGGAGGAATAATGGTCTGGGGCTGATTTTCATGGTTCAAGCTAGGCCTCTTAGTTCCAGTGAAGGGAAATCTTAATGATACAGCATACAACGACATTCTAGACGATTCTGTGCTTCTAACTTTGTGGTATCAGTTTGGGGAAGGCCCTTTCCTGTTTTAGCATGACAATGCCCCCAGTGCACAAAGCGAGGTCCATACAGAAAAGGCTTGTCGAGATCGGTGTGGCAGAACTTGACTGGGCTGCACAGAGCCCTAACCGCAACCCTATCAAACTCCTTTGGGATGAATTGGAACGCCGACTGTGAGCCAGGCCTTATCGCCCAACATCAGTGCCCGATCTCACTAATGCTCTTGTGGCTGAATGGAAGCAAGTCCTTGCAGCAATGTTCCGACCTCTAGTGGAAAGCCTTCCCAGAAGATTGGAGGGTGTTGCAGTATATCAGCACAGAGGGACCAACTCCATATTAATGCCCATGATTTTGGAATGAGATGTTCGACGAGCAGGTGTCTACATGATTTGGTCATGTAATGTGTATAAATTAAATCAAATAGCCTAGGACACACACCAAAACTTTTCAAATGTTCAAATCCAAAGGCTGTTGCACAGAAAAACATGGACAGTCAGGTGCATCGCAAATTCAGAACCGGTTGACAGCAACATAATAAACGAAAGCACTGATCATTGGGAACGAGATCAGAATGAGGTCTGATGCTTGATCCATGAATTAAACAATTAAATAGGTAGCCTAGCCTACAAAACTTAAATCAAATTTTAATCAATCAATCAAATGTATTTATAAAGTCCTTTTTACATCAGCCGATGTCACAAAGTGCTATACAGAAACCCAGCCTAAAACACCAAACAGCAAGCAATGCAGATGTAGAAGCACAGTGGCTAGGAAAAACTCCCTAGAGAGGCAGGAACCTAGAAAGAAACCAAGAGAGGAATCAGGCTCTGAGGGGTGGCCAGTCCTCTTCTTGCTGTGCCAGGTGGAGATTATAACAGTACATGGCCAAGATGTTCAAACGTTCATAGATGACCACCGTCTACAACAGTGGTGGTAGACGGTGCAACAGGTCAGTACCCCAGGAGTAAATGTCAGTTGGCTTTTCATGGCTGATCATTCAGAGTTAGAGACATCGGGTGCGGTAGAGAGAGAGAGTCGAAAACAGCAGGTCAGGTACAAGGTAGCATGTCCGATGAATAGGTCAGGATCCCATACTTCAGAACAGTTGAAACTGGAGCAGCAGCACGACCAGGTGGACTGGGGACAGCAAGGAGTCATCAGGCCAGGTAGACCTGAGGCATGATCCTAGGGCTCAGGTCCTCCAAGAGACAGAGAGAGAGTTAGACGGAGCATACTTAAATTCACACAGGACACCGGATAAGACAGGAGAAATACTCCAGATATAACAGACTGTTCCTATTCCCCCGACACATAAACTATTGCAGCATAAATACTGGAGGCTGAGACAGAGCGCTCAGGACCTCAGACTGGGGTGAAGGTTCACCTTCCAACAGACAACAACCCTAAGCACACAGCCAAGAAAATGCAGGAGTGAATGTCCTTGAGTGGCCCAGCCAGAGCCCGACTTGAACCCGATCAATCATCTCTGGAGAGACCTGAAAATAGCTGTGCAGCTACGCTCACCCATCCAACTTGACAGAGCTTGAGAGGATCTGCAGAGAGGAATGGGAGAAATCCCCCAAATACAGCTGTGCCAAGCTTGTAGCATCATACCCAAGAAGACTCAAGGGTGTAATCGCTGCCAAAAGTGCTTCAACAAAGTACTGAGTAAAGGGTCTGAATACTTTATGTAAATGTGATATTTCATTTTAAAAAAGGCAAACATTTCTGAAAACCTGTTTTTGCTTAGTAATTATGGGGTATTGTGTGTAGATTGATGAGAAAAAACAACAATTTAATCCATTTTAGAATAAGGTTGTAGTATAACAAAATGTGGAAAAAGTAAAAGGGTCTGAATACTTTCTGAATGCACTGTACATTAACACCATATTCTTGTTCTCTCCACTAATAAAAAGTCTATATGTTGCCCTTGTGAATGCCGGGAAAACACAAGACTGCCTTGTCAAGTTACTTTAAATGCCACGCCCTGACCATAGAGAGCCCTTGTTTCTCTATGGTGTAGTAGGTCAGGTCATGACTAGGGGTTATTCTAGTTTATAATTTCTATGTTGGTGTTTTGTATGATTCCCAATTAGAGACAGCTGGTAATCGTTGTCTCTAATTGGGGATCATATTTAAGTAGCTATTTTTCCCACCTGTGTTTGTGGGATATTGTTTTGTGTTTGTGCATGTGCACCACGTAGTCACGTTTAGTTGTTCGTTTATTGATATATTTTGTTTTGTTTAAGTTTCTCTTTGAATTAAATATGTGGAAGTCAACATCTGCTGCGCCTTGGTCCTGTTCTTACGACAACCGTGACATTAAAGGAGGACTGAACTTCCTGATTTAGCCTTGGTTTGAATACTCCTCATTAGGAAGTTCAACTGAGATTGAGATTTGGGTCTTGGAGGCGTGCTTTTATGCGAGTGTCTATTGTGTTTGTTCGAACGTGGGAAGTGTTTGCACTTTCACTCTGCCAAAACAGTACACAGTTACAGTCACTCACCCTTCTAGATAACTTGAAACAGTCTAACCAGGTGTTATGTCTTGAAGTCACTTAGAATAGCTAGCAGGTTAGCCATATTCTTTCACCAATTAGCTTCAGCCGACTGGTGTGCAACCATGGAAAAGTTGGTTTGACTTTGGATAGTCTATCTGTGGGGCTAGTTAGCGACGGTCAATAAATTACAATAATGTGAATTAGGACAGGGACGATACCAGTATCGCAATATTTTTTCCATGGCAAAAATGAAAACACGAAGCAGAACAACTATTTGGTCGTTTAAAAAACAGATGTAAAATATTGTGTACTATAGCTTGGAAAATAAGTAAATGTGACTCTGGGTGACAACATAAAGATGTTTGTTTACAACATTGGAGCTGTTTTCGTTAATTCCTCTTCGTGTTCTGTTTCCTTGCCACAATACTAACGAGTATCGCGTTACTGGTATCGTCCCGGCACTAATGTAGATGGAACAACGTTTTAGTTGTCTCATTAAATGCTTTCAATATTTTGAAATTATATTATGCTATTTATGGTTGGTTTTAGGTTTTGAAGTGTATTTGAAATATTGTCCTATATAAATTGTATTATTTACTGATGGTCTTTAACTAGCCCCATAGGTATATCGACTGTCAAACCAAATTGACCATGAGCATTAAGATCGGGTCTTGTGCAGCTGCGCTGAAATGGATGATTACTTGGGTCCTGCCTGCTGTGGGCAGGGTTGAAATAAACCCAACCCAATGAAAACTGTTACAGTACACTTTATTCTGTGACATACCATTTTTTCCTAATTATCTCGCTAATCTCAGTTTTGGACGAGACTGACTTTATGACCAGAATTATCTCATTTACACTTTGTAGTCGATTTTTACACTAGAAGAAATGTTTCTAATATTCCACATAGGTAGTTTTCTACTAGAGAGGGTGTTTATTGCCTTCATTTGCTCCTTAAAATGTGTTATCACAGGCCCTGGAACAAAGGCCCTTGTCTCTTAACACCTTTCACCCACAAATGAATCACTTCTAGTCTGTGAGAATCACATTTTAATTTGCTCATAGCTTTTGTGCTACTTGATTGACTCGAATACCACTTTGCCTACATCTCTACTTTGAGCTTTAATCTCAGAGTTTTCTTAACTCTTGAGAAATGCTGTGCTCACTTTTGCAGAGTACTATATGACATCATAGCAGCTCCAAGTCTGTGCACATAGTTCAAATCAAATCTAAGTTTATTTGTCACCTGCACCGAATACAACAGGTGTAGACCTTACAGTGAAATGCTTACTTACAAGCCCTAACCAACAGTGCAATTTTTAAGTAAAAAATAGGTATTAGGTAAACAATAGATAAGTAAAGAAATACAAATAAAAAAAACTGTAAAATGACAGTGAAAATAACAGTAGCGAGGCTATATACAGGTGGTACCGGTACAGAGTCAATGTACGGGGGAACCGGTTAGTTGGGCTAATTGAGGTAATAGTACTGTAGGTATAGGTATAGTAGGTATAGGTATAGTTGTGAGAGTGAGCAGACAGAGACTAAATGTTTGAGGTAGATTTTCTTCATTTTTGAAACAGTTATATCAACTCTCTTTAGGTGTCAAACTTTCAGTGTACAGAAGTGTAATATCCCAGAAGAATAATACAGTAGACATTATTCTGAGGTACACCCTCCATATATGGAGTAAAATACAGATGATCACCTCAGTCCATTTACTCAGCAGTAACCTGAATGAACAGGAAAGCCTACCTCTTCATCAGCTATTTGACACTATTCCCATATAAATTTGATAAACCCAGAATGTATCTCTATACTTCATCATTTGACCTTACAAGCATGGTGTACGTCTATCGTTTGATAGTATTGATCAACATCAGAGGAATGAGAGGGGTGGTTAATGAAACAACTCAGATAGCGCATAAATGTGTGATACACTGTGCTCAATTATGTTACCATCATCCCACCAAGGACCTTTCCCTTTAGGTACTAGATTTACTTTATATGAAATTACCCCTCACAAACTAGTTTTATTACAATGTCTCTTTTATTACAAGCTCTTACCCCTTAAATAATGTCCTGATTTTAACACAGCCAATCAAGCCTGTACATTATATAAATCAGATTTGAACACAGCCAATCAAGCCTCCACATTCTATAAGTCAGCTTTTTACACAGCCAATCAAGCCTCTACATTATATAAGTCCGATTTTAACACAGCTAATCAAGCCTCTACATTTTACAACTCAGCTATTAACATATATTCTGTAAGCCAGGGGACTAATATGAAAACAAAGAGATGACAGCCTACTCACAAAGTGAAGTCTTTCACAAAGGTGTTGATTACCTCTGTAAATTAGAAATGACCTACGGTACTAACCTTGAACAAGAGCCGACTTGATAAAATCTCATAACAACAAAATCTCATAACAATTGTAATAAGTGGCAATTAATGAATAATTGTGAATAATTCAGATGTTCTAACTTCCAACATTCCTCCTAGCATATCACAATACTATAAACCAGTGGAGGCTGCTGAGGGAAGGACAGCTCATAATAATGTCTGGAAAGGAGCGAATGGAATGGCATCAAACACATGGAACCCATGTGTTTGATGTATTTGATACCATTCCACACCAGCCATTGCCACGAGCCTGTCCTCCTAAATGAAGGTGCCACCAACCTCCTGTGCTATAAACTGGAAGTACAGTATGTGCTCACACCATGTTCTCTTGTTCACTCTCTCCTCAGATCCCCCAGGTGAGCTATGCCTCCACGGCTCCGGAGCTGAGCGATAACACGCGTTACGACTTCTTCTCCCGCGTCGTGCCCCCGGACACCTACCAGGCACAGGCCATGGTGGACATAGTTAAAGCCATGCGCTGGAATTACGTGTCCACAGTAGCATCAGAGGGTAACTATGGAGAAAGCGGTGTGGATGCCTTCATACAGAAGTCCCGCGAAGAGGGTGAGTCATCTCCATCTCTCCTGAACATTATTTTTCACTGTTCCACATGCATGTTGGGTCTAATTTAGAGAAATATGATGAATTATTGGCTCGTGCAATCAGAAACCTATTATGGCATCACATGGCTTCACAAATTGGTCAGGTATGGAAACTTACCGATGTTTTGTGTCACTAACCTGATTACCTGTCTGATAAATGAGGTAGATTTGTATTGATGGGGGGAATATGCTTTTAAGTGGCAATGCTAAAGTTCTGTAGTTTATGGGCATGAAAAAGCTACATTTAGTTATATGGATACACCATTATCATGGTTGAATGTGGCATATTGCAATGAAACCAATCACTTAACCCTTTACACTCGTGGGAATTGGCATATATGGACAGGGCTAAATTGAAATGTTTTTTACAGAAAATATGAAATGCCTAATCATTGTAGCAATTGAAAGGGAACAGTTTGGAGATAATGGGAACATTTCTAGATCAAATGTGAGTAAATCTGAGACAAGACTGACTGAATCTAAACATTACACTGTTGATTTTATGTGCATTTTACATTTATTGTACTCTGAAAATACTCTGGATACCTTCAGTAACATAACAAGACTATTCCTGTAAAATGTGGGGTAGGTGCAACATAAGACCAAAAAAACGACAAGAGGACTAACTGGTGTCTTCAAGTGGCCACACACCTCTCCAAAGTGTGCACTGTCCCTAAGCAATTTCAATGCACTTTTATGACTCAAAGAAGTGTCATCAACTATAAGGTACTTTTTTGAGCTCTCCTAGCTGTGCCGTTGAGGAATTAGAGCTATCACACTTGTTGTTTTGTTTGGAGCACAACCCTGCATCCCCGCCATCACGCAGTTACAGTTTTGTTTACGCAATACAATAACGGCCATTTTAAATCACAATCTGGGTCAGGTGGGCATAATTTGAAAGCTTGTTCTATTGCCAACATGGCTAGTTAAATCCAATACAATCTTACAGTGTTAAACTTTCACAAGGCAATTCAGAGAAACAGATTGTAATTTTGGTGAGCATAGAAAGGAGTCATGATTGCATTTAGATGTAATAAAACAAACACAGGCTCATTCTGTTCAGAACAACCAAGGGTATGACACTGTGTCATCTTGTAACTGTACATTAAACATAGTGACACAGTATCTGACATGAGTTTTATGATTTGGAATTGTGCACATTTGGACTCACGGCTGTTTGGCTTTCTTGTATGACATCAAAGCACTATTTATTATAATCCTCAATGTCTCATCATTCAAAATACCTTGAGTCATCTTGAATTACAGCATTTCCCTCACTCAGACAACAAAACATTTGCAAAAGTTGCCCAATTACCGGGAGGGATGGGGGCAACTTCTTGTCATGTGCGGTGCTCAAGTTCAGAACGGCTGTCAGTCAAAACCAATACAACGCTTTGAAGCGCAGAGCCAGAGCTCTGATGTCATGTATAGCATTTTACTGTACAGCCACTACGTTCCAAATCTGCCATTTTCAACCTGTATATGGGTACGTATGTAAAGGGCTACCATAGATGCCATGTTTGTACATAATGTTGCACTTTCATTTACCTAAGAGCCACTGGCTTGAAAGCGCAATCAATTGTTTGCTGCTAAATGATTCCATCTCTATGCAATGCAAACACTAACATAGATTGAATGGCACTTGACCCTTTATGTGTATAGCAGATGTCATGGTGAGAGACTGTCCTTGAATAATTGCTTTGTTCAAGGAACAGAACCAAACAAATCAGGGGAACTCATTGGGAATGACAATTTACCTTTTGAGTGCTTTTATCTCTGCAGTATTATTTGACTCAACGGCCTGCATCTACTTTGGAGGTGCTCAGGTATGGCATTATGCCACTTTAACTGTGTCTCCTTAGAAAGCATTAGAGGCAGAGAGGTCTGTAGTTTTCAGGGTAGTTCAAATGGTGTGACCCAGCTGAATTCAAATGAAAGGAAATGACAGTCATTAAAGACCTGTTCCATTTGAGCATTCCATCCACAGATCAAACAACAACTGTTAAATATAATAGTATTATACAACAGGTGGGTCTAATCCTGACTGCTGATTGGTTAAAAGCGGATTCCAGCCGTTGTCTATTATACAAGTTACCACCAGCTAAATCTATGACCTTATAATGCCTATTTACTCTGTTTCATCTGACTGTGCAATCCACTGTCTCATCAGCCCAGGCAGGGAAGTTATAAACTTCATCTCCACTATAAAAAGCATCTGGACATTATCTCACATTTCTTTTAGACTAACATTTAGTTTTCAACAGCGGAGATTTGAATAAACCTTGAACTGTCTGTCTCTCCGACATTTGCAACATTGTTTCAAGATTCAAATTCAATCTCCAACTGTCCCTTAGTAATGAACGTATAGGGGTCGGGAGTCGGGACGAGAGAGAGAGGCAGGCAGCGTTTCTCAGCCAATCGAAATCATGAATCAGCTGGCATAATTTTATGGATATATACAAAGAAATGTAAATTGGAAAAAGGTCAAACGAAACGAAGTGCAGCTAGTTTGCAGTCTTTCCAGCTTCAGTTTGAAGTTATTGTGTTAGCTGTGTTGTTGGCTAGATCCTCTGAACAACAGTGTCCTAACGAGAGAGCACATTTTCTATACCAGGCAAAATTGTGCCTCATTAGCTCATTGCTAAGGATGTATCCAAATAAATGTCAGTAGAAAACGGCTTAAACAAATGCAGCTATTGTTGCTATTCTTTCTGCACTGTTTGACGTGACTGTAAGTTAACCGTAGTTGGATAGTTAGCAAGTAAGGGATATGAATGTTGTCAGCCAGTATGGCAATGGAACATTTAGAACGAACGACTGGGTCGCGTCCATAGATACAGAACAAAAAGACTGAACGACTGGGTCGCGTCTCTGCCAACCGAACCAATAGAAGGAACGATCAGCCGGCTTGGGTAGCAACCCTAGATTTGTTTCGGGACTATATCTTGTGGAAGGATGAAATAGTATGAATAAATTCATCAAAATAATTTTTTCATAAAAATATGTCAATCATTATTTGAATACGTTGGTAACTTCGTCTTGGGCCTAACAACACCAGTGCCAATATATCCTCCAAACACCGGTTTCTCGGGCATTATCACTTAAATGTCCATTATGGACCAAAGAAATAGCACTATGCTGAATCAATGGAATCCAGTCATGAATTACGAGGAAAATTAGATAGTATAGCCAACAACATTATGACAATCATCCATCATACGCATCATACCGTACGATAATTATTTTACTGTCACATTTTCATCAACCAAATACAGAATGTTTTTTCTGACAGTTCACAGCGTAACATATAACCTTATCCAGCCCGGTAACATTATTATTATTTATTTTATGTGTATTTATAAAGTGTGTGTTCACCATGTATTAATCATTACTTCCACATTTATAAACCATTTTCTAATCATTCTTGCAGCCCCTAATCTAAAGTGAGCCCTTTATAAATACTTTATGCATTTCTTACTGACCAGTGTTATTTCTCACAAAAAAATGGGCATGCCATTGGTAGACATTCCAGCAGTACATGGTAAAATAATAAGCACACAACACAGGATATTTAAGGAAATATATATACATTTGTGAAGAACTAGATAACTAATAACATTTACAAATGTGGGAGTAATGATTAATAAATGGTGAGCAAACTGTTTAGAAATGCATTACAAATGGTTTAGAAATGCCTTAGAAATGGTTTATTACAACCCTTAAAATAAAGTGTTACCATAGTTTACGATGCTTTGTGGAAAGTACATTTTTTCCCGGGGAACAAATAGTTACTTTGGAGTTGACTACAATTATTTGTGACTACTTTTAAAACTATTTGAATAGAGATGTAAGAAAATAACTACTTTTAAAACTATTTGAATACAGACCTGAGGAAGCAACAACTTAAAAAAATATTTGAATACAGATCTCAGGAAGTGACTACTTTTCTGAAACTATTGGATAGGCTGCCTTCAACTAATGGCAAGGCTGTATCTGGAACTGCATGTTGAAGATAGAAAGAGAATGAATAGAGCAAACACAATCTCCCATACTATTCTAATCTATCTAACAGTCATATTGGATCTACACAATACATTTTTACCTAAACATTTAGTAAATGTCCATTATTCTGAATATCCATTGTCCCAGATGTACATAATCAAGTCAAACCAATAAACCAATGATATTTTTTACAGATAAGAATAAATAAGTTGTGACGCTCAACTTCTGTATGACTCATTCAACATGCCACTGAAAAGGTCAAAGGTTGCAACTCATTTTACAATACCTGAAAATACTGCAGAGTAATTCAAAGCTATTTGCAAACATTGCAAACAGCAAATTGGATGCTTAGTAAAAACAACTTCAAACCTCTTTGTACATCTGCTCTTGTTTCAAACAAACACTACACCATCTTTAAAGGGATAGTTTACTCAGAATACAAACTGTTTTCCACCTACCTTGGCTGTAGTTGATTCAAGAAGACAGTTTTGGGATATTTTGTTTACTTTCTGCACCTACACATTTTGTTACTATTAGCATTTTCAGTAACACTTAACATTAAACTGTTCTTGTGCCTGTGTAATAAAACTGTAATTACTTTTGGAGCAACATTTTAATAGCATGTTAGGTTACATAATACTTTGGTTATTGCATTTTAGTTGCATAGCAATAAGCTGAGTGTTTTTGTAAATACTGTACACAAGAGGACTAGTGACTGTTCCTTATTCCACTTATGTAAGTACTACATTATTATGCATTTACAAAGGAACATCCTACGTAACAACTATGCTGCTATTGTAATAATCATAAAGTTACTACACATGTATACAAATTTGATATCAAGTGTACCTCCTTGTGTCTCACGCATTATGAAAATATATGTGTTGGTCATTTTGAGTCGGAAAAGTGGTCTACTCTAATGTTGAGGAGATCCCATGTCTCTCATGTATTTAATTCAAGGCTATGGGCTATATTAAGATTCATGTATAAGAGCCCTCCAAACCAGGTGCTTATGATCAAATATTTAGCAAAATTCAACTAACTGTTGTAGTTTTTGGTTCTTCATACTTGGCAGCCATCAAATATTTTTTTTGTTGTTAAATAACTTGCAACATACTTTCAAATAATATCTGTTTTTCAGAGACCTGTATTTGAAAATCAAAGAAAATTGTTAGTTGAAACTCTATATAAACTACAGTATATTCGACTACCTCAACTATTTGAAAAGTTGGTATTTTCAAATAACCTTCAAAATACAACTATTTTCTGCACAGGTCTGGAAGGTGTTCTCACATTGCAGTAGTACAGCCATGCCTGGGACATTGTAAGGAATGACTGATTCTGTTTCTTTTTGTTTGCTAGCCATTCAACTCTGTCTCCCTGGCCTCAAATCTGCCCCAGGTTGATGGGTATTTGGCAGCTTAATCTTAAAATAAGTGGATACTGATTTGTAACGTAATGCGCATGAATAATTCAAATATGGGGAGGCAAAACAGGTCAGTGCTTCTGAATGAATTATCCATGTTGATGAATTTATATCTTAATAGAAAACAGTAATTTATTTATTCACATTTTTCATAGAGGATAATTGTTTGTGTACATTGTCCCCCATGTGCACAAACGGCCTGTTGTGCGTGTGTATTTTGTCATTATTATGACTCTGATTCATGTGCAGATGAAGATTGTCCTTGTTGACACCACATCCTCTGTCAGCTTACGAGTGTCAGTGTCCTGAAATGGGCCAAATTTATCTTCAGCTTTCTGGCTAAACCAAAGCAATTTTTCCAATGGGATTGCAAAGGTGTTGATGAAGCGAAAATAAATCGGTATTGAGAAATAACTAGAAAGTGAGCAAGCAAGAGAGAACTGAGAGGGAGAAATAGAAGTGAGCATGACTGCCCTGGAACTACAGTGGGCATAGCACAGCGTTGGGAATACAGTCAGCCCCGAGCAGGGAGCAGACCACACACGCTCAGCCTGACCTCTGACCCCCGCTGGGGCTGAATGTAATCACTACCGACATGCCTACTGCTCTCTGTGCCACTGCATCACTTTCCTCTGCCAGCGCCAAGCTGCAGCACATCATACTGTACTGAAACTATCTCTGGAGAGAGACCAGTGGCGGAGTGAGCGGAGGAGTGTCCCTGCAGAGCCCTCCTGCTTCTCCGGCTCAGTCCTGTGGAGCAGGAGTTAATATGAGGAGAGTTCAGCCGGCTCAGCGATTTATAGTTTGGAGCCCCTAGGTGGAGAGCACCATGGGGAGCCTCCAGAAAGGGAGTTCCAAGTATAGGCTACCATAGATTAGCCAAGATGGAGCTCATTTCTTGCAGGTTGAGCTCAGTTCAACTGAAGCAGCAACTTCCAAACTCACTTCATTTCACCGATAGACAGACAAAATGGTAGGTTAATGTACTGTAGCTTTTCAAGCATCTCTGTCCGAAAGTAAAAACACCATCTAGCTGTCAAGCCAACCTGCTGAACCATCATTATTATTTTGCTTCTTATTCACTGTTGCAACAGGAAGCAATCCAACACATCTATGAATACCCACCAAACCATGACATCTCCAATTAGCATTCCTCTCACCCAGCCCTGTGATGCTGAATTTTCCCCGTTGTGAGCACTCAACTTCAAAAGGTCCTTGCACTCCAAGTCTCCATGCGCCAGACCATTACACCCTGCACTTTAATGATATTGACAGCAGGGCCCTTTTCACTGATCCTTATAACAATCCAAACTACATTGTTTGTAGGATGTTATATTGAAGTCAGCATACTTTGGACTTGTCATTGTACTCAGAGTACATTGATACTGTAGATTATGTCACAAGGTATGTTGGTCTAACTCGAGGTAATAAAAAAATGCACCCCCTCCCCCATGTAAAAAATATTTTCACGTGATCCTCCCCCTGCAAAGAAAATTACACACTCTCCCCTCTCGTACTGTAAAAAAAAAATCGCACTCTTCCCCCTCATAAAATGAATTGTTATTTTATTTATTACAACCATAAATAACTGTAGCAATCCTGTGTTCATGAACGTGGATATCGATTTTACCACCTCAGCATGGTTTTGTGGCATAGTCAATGCCACACAGGGCTACGGGGCATACGGTTGAGGGTTCGCCAACCACCACGGAGGAGCTCACGATCAGAGTCGGATGAAGACAATGATCATCTAGGGGAATCAGATTTTCAACATTTTGCTGCAATATTTATAATTATATAAAAATATTATGCAAAGAATTTTCCACAAACAGGTTTCTGTTCCAATGCACCACACACAACCAATAAACAACTTATAACTGCATACCGGTTACCAATTTTGAGCACTTATCATCATGGTTTGAGTTTCAACACCACAATCAAGTAGAGTATGTCAATCTTGACAAACAGAAAATATATCCCTCCCTACTCAGTATTTAAGGCTTGGTTTGACAATATCTGAATATCATTTGGATGCTGGAATTATATTGGAGTGGAGTGGATGAACGTGAGCAGGTAGCCTAAAGGAGACTTTTGAAGTAGCCTAATCAGATGAAAACATTGTGACTAGTTGTATTTATGCCACACATAAAAGGTAATAGATGTTAAAAGTACATCTAACCTCTGTAAAAGAAAGAAAAAAAAACGTAATATGTTTTGATTAGAAAACTATTTCCCCTGAGTCAATACATGTTAGTCACGGTTGGCAGCGACTACAGCTGTGAGTCTTTCTGGGTAAGTCTCGAAGAGCTTTGTGCACCTGGATTGAACAATATTTGCACATTATTCTTTTTTAAATTCTTAAAGCTCTGTCAAGTTGGTTGTTGATCATTTCTAGACAGCCATTTTCAACACTTGCCAAAGAGTTTTAAGCCGATTTAAGTCAAAACTGTAACTAGGCTACTCAGGAACATTCAATGTCGTCTTGGTAGGCAACGCCAGTGTCAATTTGGCCTTGTGTCTTAGGTTATTTCCCTACAGAAAGGTGAATTTGTCTCCCCATGTCTGTTGGAAAGCAGACTGAACACAGTTGTCCTCTCGGACTTTCCCTGTGCTTAGCTCTATTCCATTTATTTTTATCCTAAAAAACTCCCTAGTCCTTGCTGATGACAAGCATACCCATAAAATGATGCAGCCACCACCATGCTTGAAAATCTAAAGCGTGGTACTCAGTGATGTGTTGTGTTGCCCCAAACTTAAAGTGAATTTCTTTGCCACAATTTTTTAAGTTTTACTTTAGTGCCATACAGGATGCATGTTTTGGAATATTTTTTATTCTGTACAGCCACAGTATGCCACTAAATTTAACATACAGTGGTTGTGGGTGGAATTTAGATTTAGATAGTTTGGTGAACCTTAGTAGTTCCATTAGAGTAACTTGTTTTTATATACAGGAGTATAGTGCTGTGTTATTGTGACTGGACAAACCTATGTCCTAGTCTAGAGGGGCTCTATCTGGACTATATACAGCTCAACTGAAAACCAGAGAGCAAGTTGTTTTCCCATTTCTGTTCCCAATCACAGTGTATCCCATTACACCCTGCAGGATATTGGTCAGGGTTCACAGTACATAAGGATTTCCACAGAGCTGCCGCAAACTGTCTTGCCACCTGAAATGCAGCTTCTTCTCAAAGTGGTTCTGCTTTATAGAATGTATCTATACAGCTGTGGCTGTTTCATCAACAAAAGGACAGATGGTTGGTAGTTTATTTGCTGAAAGGAGCCCAAGGCAAATATAAGCACATATAACCAGAGAGAGACTCACAGACACAGCAAACATTCACAAATGAAATGTGAAAAACAGGGAGGATGCGGCTCAAAGGTTAACTCACGAGCAAACGTCAATGTGAGGTAGCAATAATCGAAAGTGATGTAAGAGGGAGCTGGAATAATTCATGATATTGTGTCCACATACAGTACGTTAAATCTGTTGGATCTGGAGATGGTCTGCTAGTCCTTCTCCGTTGCCTCAGGATATCATCCGATCCCGGTGGCAATAAAACAGCTATCAAATCTGGCTAAGTGGAGAAAGGCCCACCTGGTCAACTTTATAATCCTGATTAGGCTACATACAGTATATGTGCTTGAATTTATTATTGTGGAAATAATTTACTCATTCTCTCTATGGACCTATGACGTTATTTTGACGCGGCACAATGTGTCACGTCTTCAACATACATAATGGACTGTGTGTGTGGGCATTCGTTTGTAAACAAAGTCACTGTGTAAACATTGTTATGGCAGGACAAAAGCCCCTTATACGTCGACACACCTTAAATCAAAGCCACCATTCTTACTTTGTCTCTGCAGTCTTCTTGCAAATTGCCATTTCAGAAACCTTTCTTTGGCATGCTTTGTCACTTGATTGTATGTGCTGCAGTTTGGGCTGCAGGGTGATTTGCAAGCATATAACTCATTGGTTACTCTCTGTGTCTCAACCTCTTTCTCTCTCTCTCTCTCTCTAATGGAATTTTTAAGGATACAAATTCAGAGTCTGACAGGTTGCTCACGCAGCTGTTGATACCACTCTGTCTCTGAGAGGGCTGCCTCAGTTACTTAACACCGCTTGAGAAATGTGAATAATAGCATTATTTTACACTGACTCATGTTGCCTTAATACCACATTATATGCTACTTATCAAACACAGATAGAGTTGAAGTCAGAAGTTTACATACACCTTAGCCAAATACATTTAAACTCAGTTTTTCACAATTCCTGATATTTAATCCTAGTAAAAATTCCCTGTCTTAGGTCAGTTAGGATCACCACTTTATTTTAAGAATGAGAAATGTCAGAATATTAGTAGAGAGAATGATTTATTTCAGGTTTTATTTCTTTCATCACATTCCCAGTGGGTCAGAAGTTTACATACACTCAATTAGTATTGGCAGCATCGCCTTTAAATTGTTTAACTTGGGTCAAGCTTTTCGTGTAGCCTTCCACAAGCTTCCCACAATAAGTTGGGTGAATTTTGGCCCATTCCTCCTGACAGAGCTGGTGCAACTGAGTCAGGTTTGTAGGCCTCCTTGCTCACACACGCTTTTTCAGTTCTGCCCACAAATGTTCTATGGGATTGAGGTCAGGGCTTTGTGATGGACATTACAATACCTTGACTGTGTTGTCCTTAAGCCATTTTGCCACAACTTTGGAAGAATGCTTGGGGTCATTGTCCATTTGGAAGACCCATTTGCGACCAAGCTTTAACTTCCTGACTGATGTCTTGAGATGCTGCTTCAATATATCCACATAATTTTCCTGCCTTATGATGCCATCTATTTTGTGAAGTGCACCAGTCCATCCTGCAGCAAAGCACCCCCTCAACATGATGCTGCCACCCCCGTGGTTCACGGTTGGGATGGTGTTCTTCGGCTTGCAAGCCTCCCCCTTTTTCCTCCAAACATAACTATGGTCATTATGGCCAAACAGTTCCATTTTTGTCTCATCAGACCAGAGGACCTTTCTCCAAAAAGTACGATCTTTGTCCCCATGTGCAGTTGCAAACCGAAGTCTGGCTTTTTTATGGTGGTTTTGGAGCAGCGGCTTCTTCCTTACTGAGGGGGCTTTCAGGTTATGTATATAGGACTCGTTTTACTTTGGATATAGATACCTTTGTACCTGTTTCCTCTTGCATCTTCACAAGGTCCTTTGCTGTTGTTCTGGGATCGATTTGCACTTTTCGCACCAAAGTACGTTCCTCTCTAGGAGACAGAACGCGTATCCTTCCTGAGCGGTATGACAGCTGCGTGGTCCCATGGTGTTTATACTTGCGTACTCTTGTTTGTACAGATGAACGTGGTACCTTCAGGCATTTGGAAAGGATGAACCAGACTTGTGGAGGTCTACAATTCTTTTCTGAGGTCTTGGCTGATTTCTTTTGATTTTCCCATGATGTCAAGCAAAGAGGCACTGAGTTTGAAGGTAGGCCTTGAAATTCATAGACAGGTACACCTCCAATTGACTCAAATGATGTCAATTAGCCTATCAGAGGCTTCTAAAGCCATGACATAGTTTTCTGGAATTTTCCAAGCTGTCTAAAGGCACAGTCAACTTAGCGTATGTAAACTTCTGATCCACTGGAATTGTGATACTGTGAATTATAAGTGAAATAATCTGTCTGTAAACAATTGTTAGAAAAATGACTTGATGATGCGCCATGCACACAGTAGATGTCCTAACCGACTTGCCAAAACTATAGTTTGTTAACAAGAAATTTGTGGAGTGGTTGAAAAATGAGTTTTAATGACTCCAACCTAAGTGTATGTAAACTTCCGACTTCAACTATATATGCATAAGCTTAGAATAAGAACTGAATTGGTACAGTATGAGGCTGAATGGTAGTTCAGTATCATTGCTTCATTGTGACAGCTGAGGGAATGATCAGGGTCTGGTGACTCCCCAGCTTTATATAGTCAGACTAGGGGATCCAGGTTATTCATTATGGGAGTAACGTTCCCCATGATGTGCTCAATGGTGTTATAATCATGCAATTTGTATTTTATGACCAAGAGTTGGCTCTGTGGTTCATGTGTTTTACAGTGGTTAAAAATGCATGGTGTACATGTATGTTTTATGTTGAGGAACAGATTCCATGTTTCAAGGGGTTAACCTCTATGGGATCGGTGTCCCTATACCGGGACAGTTGTTGCTAATGTGACTAGAATGACGATGCAAGTATCATCCAACTTTCCAGGACATAGACATGTCTTATATGTGCAGAAAGCTTAAATTCTTCTTAATCTAACTGCACTGTCCAATTTACAGTAGGTATTACAGTGAAAAAATACCATGCTATTGTTTGAGGATAGTGCACAACAACAAAAAACTTTTAACACGGTACTTGGTTTGATAGATTCACCTCTGAAGGTAAATAATGTACTTACATTCAGTAATATTGCTCTGATTTGTCATCCTGAGGGTCCCAGAGATAAAACGTAGCATAGTTATGTTTGATAAAATACCTTTTTATATTCAAATGTAGGAACTGGGTTCTAAAGTTTGAACCCCTGCTGTTTCAAATGGTATCAAGAATTTGCATATCCTTGCTTCAGGTCCTGAGCTACAGACAGTTAGATTTGGGTATTTTCATTTTTAGGCGAAAATTGAAAACAAGGGTATGATACTTAAGAGGTTTTAATACATGAGGCCAAGGAAATATGATATTGCCTTGGCATTGCTCACCAAAGGCGCTGAACATTCCCAACACAGCTCTTTTCAGAATTATTAAGTAAAATGGCAAAGGGGTCATTTCCAGAGGGCCAAGGAGTCTCTAATAAGACGTGAGCTTAGAGCAGTTTTTCAACAATAGTGGTCACGGTGGACAAAATGAAACACCATACAGAGCAGAGAACAGATCACTACATTGACGACAGCCTTGCTTTCCGAGGTCACAAAGCTGAAATTTCATTAGTGCAGTGCACAGGAGCGGTGCGTGGGTAAAATCACTGGGGAAGCCAAGCCAGGAAGAAAAGCCATATTACAACCTATGTGTTGTGATATTTGTTGTCCTAGGCTACCTGGCTAAAAAGCTTGCTCTTTAGCTTAACTTCCTTTCATGGGAAAATATGTGCAAGGCCAGTTAACTTAGTTAACATTAGCCTACTCCATCTAGCTACATATTGAGCTTCCATCCTCTCAGGCCAGGGGCACAATGTATGAATTTATGGTTGATCCGAATCGTTGGCCAGCACGGAGAACTAAGTAAATCCACAAGTCCAAATCTCTATCTCCATTCATGGCTAATTGAGAAAAGGGATGATTTTTGCTAGCTAGCTATCCACCGGAGAGAAACGGCACAACATGGGCCGGTGTTTCGCGCGCTCAGATGCGTTGTCCGGTGAGATACATTCAGCCTCTTGCGAATTGAAGGAAAATTATGAAAGCAGAGAGATGTCATTTTTGAGGGGCTGACTGGCTTCCTTTGGCATCCACGAGTACACGCAACTGGCAGTGCAAGCATATCACATTGAAAACGTTATTTTATCCCTGGTCCGTCTCTAGCGAATATGCTTTGCAATATGACTCCAGCCCCCCTTTATCCATCAGGAATATTTAAACATACGCATGACAGGCAGTGAGAAATGGCCATGTACTGTACAAAGTCTCTACGGGGTCTATAGGTGCAGCCAGGGATCATTGCTCAACATGGTAATGAGAGGGTACTACAGGTTTAGGGTCTTAATTTGATCACTCTTTTGTTGCTGAGAATTTGCAGGAAATGCAGATGAGCTTAGTGATTTACATAAATTCACTGAAAACCCACTAACAGGTGGTTATATCATCAGTATTACACTTTTCATGTAACCTACGTTTGGCCAGCTAATAGCATAACCACCGATCAAGAAACATTATGGACTAAACATTTAAATCCAGACCCACAGCATTATTTTGCTGTAACAAAATAGGTCAAATTAAGATCCTACAACTGTATCTGAACAAGAGGAGGAGGGTCATACGATTGTATCTTCTTGCCTTGTGAACTATAATGAACCAGGCCTCCCATCAGAAGATGGTTAGAGATAAGGAGCCAAAGGATCCTGTGGTTCAAGTGGCAAAGATATAGTGGCCCATCTAATATCTTTCCATATTTAGCCCATTTCCTTGTTTCTGTACGAGGAAGATTCAAACCAATTACATCTGCCTCTGTGCCTTGGGCAGGCAGGTGTGATGCTAGAGGGTTGCAAGGAAAGATATATGATTAGAGCTGAATCTTGGCCAACAGCTATACCCCACATATACACACACGCACACAGATGTACTCACACATGCACATCTAGCACTGAATAATCCTGGAATTCCATTACCCCCTGTGCACGGATGCACAAGTGAACAGGTGCAATAATCTGTTATAATTAGATCAAATTAACCCTGAATATGCTACCATACAAGACTATCTGTAATAACAATATACGTTGTGGTGGGGAAGCTGTTAGTTAAAGTCTAATAGTCTGTCTAAAAATGGACTAGGGGGAAGAGGGGGCTTTGAGCATTGATTGAGGTTGAGCCTGACCCCTGCTGATTCCATCCGTCAGCACAAAGGTGACAAACATCCTCAACAGCTGTGCAGAGACAGTGTCAGCCAAATTACTCCCACACACAATAACCGGGTTATACTGCCACACAAATGCAATAGCCATTGATTAAAAGCCTGGTAAAGAAAAATTGATAGTATTTTTTCTTCTGAGGGGGTTAGGGAAAAACCATTTAATTGTGGGTGTGTTTAAGATTTGGGAATGTAAATCTAAACCATTATGCCAGATACATAGTATTTACCATAAATTGTATTTTTAGTATTTATAATATTTACTACTGACCTTATAGTAGTCAGAATAGATATAGAACCCTGATATAGGGTCTAAAGTAGTCAGGGAAACCAAAGTGGGTACTCAACCCATTGATGAATGGTTTTATTGTTCCATAATGAAATCAATACCAAAACAAGGTGTTCCTCTCACACTGTGTGTGACACCTATAGATGGTTGGATGCAGCTATACAACTATAATGTGTGAAAGTAATGACAAAAGGACTATTTCTCCCACAAGAGAGATCCGCATCAATATTTCAGAACTAATTTAGTGAACCTGAGGCTTCCCGTGGTGAACAGCCCAATGTAATTGTCCAATAGAGCACTATTATACAGCTGCATATCAATGTGGGAGGCAGGTTATTTCAAGTTCTAGGGCCAACTGAAACTTTTTATGATTGACATGTGGAGCAACAAGGAGGTCAGTGGAGGAAGACAGGGCAGAGTGATAGCAGGGAGATTTATTATGCAAATATTAGCTCTGAGGGCAGTGTCCCTTTGGCATGACAGGAATGTCAAGAATGAGAGTGATGATTAGAACACTTCCCTTCAACAGAGACTTTACTAAGCAAAATATTATATTATTACTGTCTGTGACACATAGTCAATTTCACATTCTCTCCCAAATTCTCAGAAATGTTTTTCTTCATTTTGTAGTGCCAGGTGCTTTGTAGTGCAGGTGGTTTTAAAATGAGAGATCATTTCCACCTGCTTGGAATAATAATTCTCAAACACTATTTCCAAATTCCGGCTTTGAGGATTATGCCTAAAATGGTTAATACGTCAATATTAGCATGAAATTGCCTAATTAGTCAGTAAATCATTGTACATTAGCATCTAGTAAAATTATAATTTTATGTATGTCTTACTACCCTGTAAGATATAGTTCATTTAGATTAACATACATTTAGATACGCAAGATTTAATTCAGCACAAAAAGAAAGAAGGATCCCAAAATCATATACTGTACTACAAGGGGAAGAATTCCAATAGGTCGTTGAAGAGAGGAGTGAATGAACCTCTCCTCCACTCCATTTTTAAAACAGCACAAATCCCTTACAGACTGGACAATCAACCATTTTAACAGTCAGGACAAATGTAACACTGATTACTGCTTCACAGTAGCCTGGTCCCAGATCTGTTTGTGATATATCCTGCCAACTTGACAATGTCCAATGCCCACAGATGACGCAATCTCAACACTGCCCATTCCCACCTGGACAAAAGCAACACCTATGTGAGAATGCTGTTCATTGACTACAGCTCAGCGTTCAACACCAAAGTGCCAACAAAGCTTGTCACTAAGCTAAGGACCCTGGGACAAACACCTCCCTCTGCAACTGGATCCTGGACTTCCTGACGATCCGCCCCCAGGTAACAACACATCTTCTACGCTGATCCTTAACACTGGGGTCCCTCAGGGATGTGTGCTTAGTCCCATCCTGTACTCCCTGTTCACCACGCAGGCCTGATCACTGACAACGATGAGACAGCCTATAGGGAGATCTGGAAGTGTGGTGCCAGGACAACAACCTCCCCCTCAATGTGAGCAAGACAAAGGAGTTGATCGTGGACTACAGGAAAAGGCGGGGGAACAGTCCCCCATTAACATCAACATTGCTGTAGTGGAGCGGGACGAGAGTTTCAAGTTCCTTGGTGTCCACATCACCAACGAACTATCATGGTCCAAACATACCAAGACAGCCATGAAGGCACGACAACACCTTTTCCACCTCAGGAGACGGAAAAGATTTGGCATGGGTCCCCAGATCGTCAAAAAGTTCTACAGCTGCACCATCGAGGGCATCCTGAACGGTTGCATCACCGCCTGGTATGGTAACTGCTCGGCATCTGACCGTAAGGCACTACTGAGAGTAGTGCGTATGGCCCAGTATATCACTGGGGCCAAGCTTCCTGCCATCCAGAACCTATATACTAGTCAGAGGAAAGCCCCAAAAATGTACATTGACACCACCCCCCTCTCAATTCGATTTTTTACACTGTTGCTACTCGCTGTCTATTATCTATGCATAGTCACTTCACCCCTACCTACAAATTACCTCGACTAACCTGTACCCCCGCACATTGACTCGGTACCGCTACCCCCTGTATATAGCCTCGTTATTGTTATTTTATTGTGTTACTTTTTATTATTTTTTACTTTAGTTTATTTGGTAAATATTTTGTTAACTCTTTCTTGAACTGCATTGGTTAAGGCTTTGCAAGTAAGCATTTCATGGTAAGGTCTACACATGTTATATTTGGCGCATGTAATATATAAAGTTTGATTTGATTGGATAGGTGTTGGCAAGACAGCACAAACAGATCTGGGACTAGGCTGGTTTAACAGAGCTTTAGTGGGTTTTAAAGGAGGCATCAGTAGAAATTACTCTGCCAAAGCCGACCCCTTTCTCTCGCATTTTTTCCCATACATCACCAAGCATCTCCCTGCTTTGCATTATTCATACATAGGCCCTCCGGTGGCTCGAGGCTCCAGGTAGAGCAGAGAGGATTCTGGGTAATGTGCTGATCAGCTCTTAAGTGTACACATGAAATGCATGAGTGGCTTCAGGATATGTAGCCTAATGCCAATCAACCTTAAGATGTATATTTACATGAAAGCAGTACACACTTGTTTTAAATAGAGGCTTATGGTATTTGACAGTAACATATATACATTAAAGAAGAAATTACTTGAGAAGTTTAGTTTTGACTTGCACTCAATCATGGTAGCTGGCAGAGTGTTTTCAATTGTAGTTTAGTCTATTAGTCATATCTAGTTAATAGAAACATCTAAATCTTTGAAAGTCTATTAAAATATGTGTCCTTGGTGAACTATTGGAATTCTCAATCTTTTAATCTTTAATCTTTTTTTACTTACATTTTTAAGGTTTTTCCAAGAGTAGGTTTACAGTACAGCAAATCATCATATAGGTAGTGGAAACATCATTAGCAGCATCATCATTACTATTGTCCAGCTCCCCTACCCATTCCCCAAACTACCTCGTCAGTCTGTGTGATCTCTGACAGCAGCGGGGTCGCTGCGTGTCCTGTCTCTATACCCTTTCCCAACCACTACTATGTGCGGTCAACTAGCATAATTCATGTTTATGAAGTAAATATGGTGATTATTATTAAGGTTCGGTCTTCTGAGATATAAACAAGTATACAACAAACCAGGTAACTATACAATTAAGCAAAAAAATCAAAGGAAATAGTTCAAAAATAATTGTAAAAAATGAAAGAAAATGCTAAATTAAGTCATCAAATGTATCATATGTTTGGTTGCTTTGAGACTAATACGTCTTATGTCTACGCTATTATTTACAAGAAGCGGTTCACATTATTTTTTACATACAGTTTTATTTTATGGGTGATCTTTTCCATTAAATACATTTCTTTCACTCTAAATCAAATCAAATCAAGTTTATTTTATATAGCCCTTCGTACATCAGCTAATATCTCGAAGTGCTGTACAGAAACCCAGCCTAAAACCCCAAACAGCAAGCAATGCAGGTGTAGAAGCACGGTGGCTAGGAAAAACTCCCTAGAAAGGCCAAAACCTAGGAAGAAACCTAGAGAGGAACCAGGCTATGAGGGGTGGCCAGTCCTCTTCTGGCTGTGCCGGGTGGAGATTATAACAGAACATGGCCAAGATGTTCAAAATGTTCGTAAATGACAAGCATGGTCAAATAATAATCAGGAATAAATGTCAGTTGGCTTTTCATAGCCGATCATTAAGAGTTGAAAACAGCAGGTCTGGGACAGTTAGGGGTTCCATAACCGCAGGCAGAACAGTTGAAACTGGAACAGCAGCAAGGCCAGGTGGACTGGGGACAGCAAGGAGTCATCATGCCCGGTAGTCCTGACGTATGGTCCTAGGGCTCAGGTCCTCCGAGAGAGAGAAAGAAAGAGAGAAGGAGAGAATTAGAGAGAGCATACTTAAATTCACACAGGACACTGGATAAGACAGGAGAAGTACTCCAGATATAACCAACTGACCCTAGCCCCCCGACACAAACTACTGCAGCATAAATACTGGAGGCTGAGACAGGAGGGGTCAGGAGACACTGTGGCCCCATCCGATGATACCCCCGGACAGGGCCAAACAGGAAGGATATAACCCCACCCACTTTGCCAAAGCACAGCCCCCGCACACTCTACAAGTGAAAACATTATTTAAAATGTGTCCTAATAAATGTATTTGCTGCAGACAAGTATACAATTACTGTATATTTAATAGATAGTCATTTTGAAACAGTTCAGGGATTACTCAAAGTATGGCACTCTTTGGGTTCTTTGACAGGAAACATTTAAATACATTTTTTCCAAGTCAAAAACATATTCCAGGACAAGACCAAAAAATATATAGGTAGTTTGCAAACAATTCCCCACATTTTCTCCAGCTTTCGCTGGTTGTTTCTGGTCTTATCTTCACCATTTTATCTGGAGTTAGACCGTACCTACTAATGATTTTCCATTGATACTCTTTCCCCTTGTTTGAGTGTGTAATGGTATGAGCAGTCCAACAGATCACTTCCCAAGTTGATTTTTTATGTTCTCCCAACGTTCAGATTCTCACTTGCGCTTTGTTTGCAGAGTATTGCTCTGTGTCATGAAATCAATATAGGTATAGTTTTGATATTTGTTTACTACCAGTTGCCCTTTTCCGAGTAGTGATAAAGTGTTTTTTTATGGGAGAGGATTCAGCCTTCATTTTTACCCAGTTAGGGTGTTTTAATAAATAGTCTCTTAGCTGTAAATAGCTAAAGAAATCTGACTCTGGCAAATGGAAGTCTGAACTTAGTTCACTGAATGATTTAACTTGGTTGTTCTTAAAATGTGGTATACTGTACATATTGCAAATTATGAATTGACCACATTTGAAAACCTGAATCTAGTGAAAATGGGACGAAATATGTAAGATATGCAATACCAGTTAGTGACGATATGGCCATAGGCTGATGGAGACTGCGTTGTACTTTCCTCCAAATCTGGAGCATATGCTTGGACCACAGGTTCTTACTATCACTGTCTGTCCTCTTTCCCAGGAAAGGTCTTACTTCTAGTGGGTATTGACCACCGTAGCTTTTTTCTATTTCCAATCTAGATTCAGATTTTATCCAAGTAATCATTGTTTGCAATTGGGTGACCCAGTAGTAACACCTAAAGTTTAGTAATCCTAGGCCACCTGATTCCTTTGGCAGTTGGAGTGTTTTATACCTCACCCATGTTTTTTTTAACTTGCCATAGCAACCTTGACATTTGATTGTTGAAATGGATTCTGGATGCAGAACAGGTACCATCTGAAATGGGAATAGAAGTCTTGGGAGAATGTGCATCTTAATTGTTTCCATCCTTTACTGTTAAAGAGAAAGGTAAAATCGTCTTTCTTCTTAGATCTGTGGTTATCATGTCAATTAATTCGGTATAGTTCGTTTTATACAGGTCCTCAAGAGAGGTAGGCATAGTAATACCTAGGCATTTTATTCCCTTGTCAGGCCCTCATACCATCATGGTCACCTAATCATCCCCAGGTTACAATTGGCTCATTCATCCCCCCTCCTCTCCGCTGTAACTATTCCCCAGGTTGTTGCTGTAAATGAGAATGTGTTCTCAGTCACCTTACCTGGTACAATAAGGGTAAAAAACATATATATTTTTTAAATACCTGAAAAAAAATCACAGACAGGGTACCTGATGGGGGGTGAACCCATTCATAGCATAGGCTTCCATCTTACTTACATTTACTTTATATCCTGAGTAAATCCCAAATGTTTTTATACATTTCATCAAGCATGTCACAGAGTTGCGTACATCAGACATATACAGTAAAACATTGTCAGCATACAGAGAAATCTTGTGCTCTTCCTCGCCAATTTATATGCCTTTGATATTCAGACTGGGTCTTGTCATCTGGGCAAGAGGTTCAATACTAATAGCAAAAAGGAGCGCCTTGCCGGACCCCTCTTTTAATGATAAAAGGTGCTGATAAATGTACATTTACTCTGACTCTAGCGTGGGTGGTCGAATAAAGGATTTGGACCCATCTAATGAACTTGGGGCCAACTCCAAATTTATGTAGCACTTTAAACAGATAAGGCAATGATACTCGATCAAATGACTTCTGTGCATCCAAGGGCCTGTGCCATATTTTCCCCACCTTGAGTCTGGGCAGATGATATAACATTTAGGCACCTTCTTATATTATCCGACAGTTGACAAGCAGCAATGAACACCGTTTGATCAGGATGTACAGTATGTTATGATTATTCTTATTTTTTTTGGATCAGCTTAATATTGCAGAAAGATTGTTGCTTCCATCAATGTAATTGTCTGCATCATTTCCAATCCCCCATATATTTTGGGGGTAAATATATATACTGTATATATATATCCATATACGTACACATATGCATACATATACACATATATACATACACATATCTACATAGATATACATACTTTGTTTTAGAATATACCTTTATTCCTTTATTCCCCGCAAACCCTACCACCCTTCCCCCAATTGGAGTAAACTAATAAACAATAACACTTAGGGTTCTACCTTCAGTTTATACATCATATACACATTTTACAGACACAATCTATTTTACAATAGTTATATTTTGTTTGTTTTTAGTCCTTCCTCTAATTCTGATGTCTGTCCAGTTTGATTTCTATTTGTAACTGTACTATTTCACAACATTTCTGAACCTATAAACATTTTACAGACCCCATAATGTAACGCTCGTCTTCCTCCTCGTCTGAAGAGGAGCATGGATCGGACCAAAACGCAGCGTGGGTTGAATACATATCTTTTAATTAAAGCAACGAAGACGAAAAACACACTTGACAAAATACAAAACAAATAAACGACGTGAACAAACGAACGAACGAACGAACGAAAACAGTACCGTGTGGCGCACAAACACAGACACGGCAACAATCACCCACAAACAAACAGTGAGAACAGCCTACCTTAATATGGTTCTCAATCAGAGGAAACGTAAAACACCTGCCCCTGATTGAGAACCATATCAGGCTAGTTGACAACCCAACATAGAAACACATAACATAGAATGCCCACCCAGCTCACGTCCTGACCAACTAAACAAGACTACACAAGGAAATAAGGTCAGGAACGTGACACATATGTTTTACATTGGTTATCTTGTTATTAGTCCCACCCTTCAGCTCCATTCAACTCCTCCCATCTATCTCTCAACACCATCCTTTTTGGATTTCTATTTGCCATATATTTTTCAACTGTGCTGTGATGCTTCAGACAAGTACTGAACCTTTCTATTCTCATAGCTTCTACAGGTTGTAAATTTAAAAAAAAAAAAAAATTCCCAAATAATAATTATATTATTGATTGATTGATTATGGCTTTTCAAATCACCCAGTATTGCTATCTGCAACATTAGTTCTAGACAAATGTTGCAATTCTTCAACCATTCCTGGACCTGTGACCAAAAACGAGCTACATATGATCTAATGACTCTGCCTCCTCACAGCAAAATCTGCAGAGCTGGGAAGATTGTATCCCCCATATAAATAACATTATTTTAGTTGCAAGAATTTTGTATAGTAATTTAAATTGAAAAATTAGAAGTTTTGAATCCGGCGTTGTTTTGCGTATCAATTCATGAACCATGTGCCATGGACTGGGTACATCGAAAATCTCTTCCCAACTATTTTGCAATTTATATGGCACAGCTGTCAGTTTTTTGGTCCTTAAATGAAATTGGTGTATGTTTTTATTTATCACACTTTTCTTTAACCATTTATGTTCTTTAATACAGGGCCGACATACAAGTTCCTTCCGTTTTTCCCCTTCTACTTGCCTCTTCCATTTTTGTGGTAATGCTGCAATTAGTTGGTTGTAATTTTGGGTAGAGCAGACATTTCCATATGTCTGTGTTAGCTGCATGTGTGACATAACTCCACCAGTCCTATTTATGATATCATTCACTAAAATTATACCTTTTTAAAAAGTATTCTTCGAAAAATACATTTTTTTAAATCAATTAGTATATTTGAGTTTAACCACAATATTTGTTGTATTATTTGTTCTGTCTTTTCAGGTGGATTAAACTGAAATTGCAACCAACTTTCTAAGGCTTGTTTAAAAAAGAATGACATTTTTGGAGATTATTTCTTTTTCAAACAACCGAAAGTGAGCAGGTGTAATCTGAGTAAAGGGAAAAAGGCCATTCTTGAACATAGGATGAGACATTCCTACCAATTTACTAGAGAACCAGTTTGGATTTAAATATAACTTTTGTATGACTGATGCCTTTAGTGAGAGGTCTAATGATTTAATATTTAATAATTTTTGCATTCATATTCGTTATATAAATAGGCCCTTTTAATTTTCTCTGGCTTGCCATTCCAAATAAAATTTTCTATTTTTTGTTCATATAATTTAAGATGCAGGTCACTAGGTGTAGGCAAAACCATAAGCAAATAGGTAAACTGTGATATGACTAAAGAGTTAATCAGGGGGATTTTTCCACAAATAGACAGGTATTTTCCTTTTCATGGTAGCAAGATCTTGTCTATTTTTGCAAACTTTCTATAAAAATGTATTGGAGTTATGACCTTTCTTAGTCGCTTTAACAAGATGGAAGAAAGACGTTTGGAATAGTTTTGGAGCAGAGCGAGGTCTATATGAATTACAGTCAGTAGCATCTTCTTTATGTATAAGACTGATCAGAGATTCTCTCCAAGTATAAGGTAGCTCTCCTTGTTTATAGTACATTTGAAAACACTTCCACTAATATTGGAGTGACGGGGTCTGGGAAGGTTGTTAAGAATTCATTAATAAACCCTTCAGAACTGAGACTTTTATTTTTTTAAACATATTCTGATATTGGCTTCTGATATAGGAATATCTAGTTCCGTCACTGCTGAGCTCGTCAACTGAGGGCATGGAATTTTCATTCTTATGTAGTATCCTATTTTGAAATGAAAATCTTCTTATAAACACAGGTATACTAGAGAGCAATAGTAATGGCATCTTTTTGTAGGCACTAACTATGCCATGGTTCATTGGACGGAGCCTATGGGGAAGGGGTTTTAGTAGGGGTTTTGGATAATCATAGAAATTAAGGTCTGTGGTAAACACAGGTTTAGGAGATCTTATACCTTTTGTTCTGTGAGATAATCTTAATCAGATAACGCCACTTTTTGTAAATTATGATGCATTTATGTAATCAAAATAAGCACATAAAGCACATAAAGGCTTCAAAATTCATAAAGGTCATGTTAACCGACTGATATTATCTCATAGAACAAAACATATAAGATCTCCTAAGCCTGTGTTTACCACAGGTCTTGTTTTCGGTGTTTATCCCAAACCGTATTATTTCCCTATTAATTCCCCCCTCAGGAATAGCTGGACGAACCAGAGATAGCTAATTTCAGAGTTTTAGGACTCAAGCTGGCGAGCTCTATGTTCTTCATTGTCATTGTGACATGAGGGATTTTCACATTTAGGTAAATTGCAAGAGAGGCATCTTTAAATTCCTAGTTCTCTCTCTAAAAAGTAGAACTTAGTTCATTAAGCAATACTGTGTGAATGGCCTTTCTTAACAAAAAAGCTGATATTGCACCTTGTGGTAACACATTTATTGAAGAAGTTGATTGAAAGCGTAATAGAGCATTCCTGCAACTCATGCCAGGTACATAAACTAAGTGGTTACATTTTCAAAGGTCCTTGTGTTGAAGATAAGTGGAGCTGAAGGGTCTTGACAGCGTAACAGATTTATTTCACTCATACCTGACACTGACAGGCTTGAGGATCCGTCAGGAATTTTATATCTCAGACAGTATATGAATCAGTTTTATCCTAATTCTGGTTAAACTCAGGTAGTAGTCAGTCACCAGCAGACAAGGCCCAGACTCATCATAATAAAACACTGCTGGTTGTGGTATTGAGTATGTAATTAGGAGGGATGCAGACCTTGACAGCTAGAACAAAGCATTAAAGTGATTTCCTATCAAATCACCTGGTCAAGATCAATAGTAAAATGCTTTTCACTTGGCCAAAATTCATATTGACTCGTTGCCCAAATCTAGTTGGGAGAACAGCATTCCATTGTATTTGCAGAAGGACCAGTCCAAACAAAAGCCACGATGAGGTTGGTCAAGGCCACTGAGCCTTGTCTCCAGTTGCTGACTCTATACAAGTCCTTTACCAGCCCTGTCAAGAGCTACAGTGAGCACAACTTTGAAAGTAGCTGGAACCTAATGTCCAACAGCTCTCAGACAGTCATATCAACCAAGTGGATTGGCCTACAAATGGAAGCAGCACATTTTGTTCAGTGGTGTAAAGTACTTAAGTAAAAAGACTTTATAGGACTTCTTAAGTAGATTTTTGGGTATCTGTACTTTACTTTACTATGTAAATTTTTGACAACTTTTACTTTTACTTCACTACATTCCTAAAGAAAATATCATAGTTTTTACTTTTCCCTGACAACCCAAAGTACTCTTTACATTTTGAATGCTTAGCAGAACAGCAAAATTGTGAAATTCAAGCACTTATCAAGAGAACACGTGGTCATCCCTACTGCCTATGTTTGGGCGGACTCACTAAACACAAATGCATCTTTGGTAAATAATGAGTGTTGGTGTGTGCCCCTGGCTATCCGTACATTTTAAAAACAAGAATATGGTGCCGTCCACTTTGCTTAATATAAGAACTTTTAAATGATTTACACTTTTACTTTTGATACTTAAGTATATTTTAGCAACTAAATGTACTTTTGATACCTAAGTATATTTAAAACCAAATACTTTGACTTTTACTCAAGTAATATTTTACTAGGTGACCTTAATTTTACTTGAATAACTTTTAACTTTCAAGTCATACTCAAGTATGACTTGGGTACTTTTTCCACCACTGATTTTGTTATACTTGAAAGCATAGGGTTTTTGCCTTTTTTCATTTTAAAGTAAAGCTATAATCTAAGGGCAATCCGTGGGGGGGTGAATCAAGACTCCCAGGGCTCAGGTGAGTCATTTCATAACCCTGCCTACAGTACAATTCATCTCACAATGCTGAGAGCCTTCAGCCCTGCTGTTCTCTACGTATAAATCATTTAGCCCAAGTAAGAAAATGTAATTTAGTCATTCTTAATTCTAATTTATGGTTGCCCCAGAGCCTGCTGTCATGTATTGTTAAGTCCAAGGAACAGAGTAGTCGGTAAAATAGCCCTGTGTTAAGACGTTTTTTTGCAGAGTACTAAGGACAAGTTCAAACAAAAATGCAGGAACAGTCAAAATTGGCAATGATACATTTAATTGTACTATCCAGATGACACTGGAAGTCTAGAATAGATTTGTTGTTGTTCAGTATCAGAGGAAAAAGTGCCTGTTTGAATGGTATGGTTTATTTCAGTGAACTATGGTGTGAAAATTCTGTATTTACTAATTTGTGTAATCACATTTTTTTTGGACACTGCACATGTGATATGGTGTGTGGGGACTGCGTACCTGCCCAGATCCGGTTTTGGAGGGGGTGGGACTGGGGAGACTAATGTATGCACAATAACATGTTCTGTCACTCGCTGCACCGTAACTGCTTCCCATGTGCCAGGGATAAATAGAGAGTCTATGTCAATTTCCCCATGGGAATTATAGACTGCTTACAGATGAAATCAGGGCTGCTGACAGATGGCTTACTAGGCCCTGTTGCAGTTCGCTTTCCAAAGCTTTGGAAACTAGGCCTGTCAACTAATACATACAGTTGATCCATCATCTAAAAGGCCAGTGTATAACTACAAGTACAGATCCAACCCAGTTGTGTTCTCATGCATGATGTTGATGACAGATTAGTTATATCATCAATGTTGTTACTTACATGCTTGACTAGATAACTGTTGATTATGGCAGCTAATGGTTTTGCTCACACGCTTTATATTTCAGCTACTACAGTTTACGTCATTGTGGCACTAATGTATCCGTCGATTAACGTACAAGAGTACATGGCTTTATTTGCTTTGATTAGTTATTATTCATGATTTCTCCATGTTTCCAACAGATTGTACAGTCATTTGTACAGTATTTACTTATCGTAAATACTGGATGTAGTGCTGCCGTAGCAAGGGGGTGGCACTCATTATATTTAATTACTACAAAAATTCCATGAAAATTATAGAATGACAAACTAAATAAATATGTATACCACTTTGATACACCACAAATTCAATTTAACAAGAATATCCACAGACAGAAAACTCTACCAGGGGTTGCTAAATAGCAGTCCTCAAAACAGTTCATTATGGGGCTCATGTACGACACACTTGAACTCACCCTACTGTCCGAGTGCTTAGCTTACAGAAACGTACCAGCTCTATTGTGTATACAGAAAAACTGAACCAGCACATGAACCTCATCACACCAATGAGATCTAGGATCATAAAATATCCACAGACCCCCGCTTGTGTAGTAGAACCCAGAATGATATATGACCACTTGGTTACGGTGCTGTCCTTTCAGCACCACGATTCAAAGGGTGCTCAAATCACTTAAAATAACCCTCATCAAGATCTGTTGCCTACGCCAAATAGTGCTTGTTTAGTAAAGTTAGATCAAAGCTGAATCAATGTCTCGCAAGATCACATAATAATGAATTAGTATTTTATATGACCAAATATAATAGTATACAGTGTACTGTAGCATAGTAGGCCTGTAAAATGTTACATTAGAAAGGCTAATAGTTTTTTAACACCATCTGCTTTAATTCACCCATGAAACAGTAATTCAATAATATCTAAATGCATATTCCCATGAAACAGTAATTCAATAAGATCTAATTGCATATTGCCATGAAACAGATTAGAGATCAAATGATTGGCATGCGGTTTGGACATTTCACCGGTAAAACATAAAGAATAATAATTTACGATTGACAGTGATGATTGCCTATTTAGAAATGAGTTATGCCTAACTTGTTGTTTGAGGGTATTCAAAATAAAATAAAATATTGAGACAATATGTGTGGGCATAGGCAGACGTTGCAATTGGAGGATGAATTGTATGCATACTGTAGGCCAATTCTACAATGATATGTAATAGGCTACATCTGTTGGTACAAACTTTGATTGAGGAATTATGATGTAATTTACATAATATTTTCTTGCGCTCCCTCATATAACAAATTGCACTACACCACTGTGTGTGGCCTCTGTGCAGTATGCAATACCTCTAATGTTCACTTCATAAATACTGTAAGCAGAAAACAACAAATGACATGATGAAAACATGTGCTTCCACACAGTAGCAATCCTAATGTCCTTTTATCCAGCATACAGTAAGCTCTCTTATTGGCAGCAGGATCTTGCAGACTAACACCAGAGAGAGAGAGAGAACCTCACTATAGAGTACATTAAGGAAGCATTACGTAAGACTACACAGCAAACTGGAGAATCCTTCCCTGGGATTTTGTTTCATTTTTTCCCCCTTTGATACCAAATTGGTTGGGGACACCACTTTCCTCACCAACATGGCAGAGTCAGGTTATTTTCTAGACTTTAGGCATTTGAAGCTGGAGGCATGATGGCGTACAGTATGTGTTCTTGGCTGCCTATCGTAGTGAGGCGGGGGATGAGGTCATTCATGAATTAAACTTCTGTTTCGTCATCTAAGGATTCACTGTATATTTAATGAGTGGATATTGCAGTTTCATTACTAATAATTTATTTAACTGAACACTGACATTTGCTTTAGAAGCATATTCCATTGCCCCTTCCTCTTTTTCCAGCTCTCTGTAGATCTGTATTTCTTCTGCTCTACAGGTTAATGATCCCATACGCAATTTAATTTGTCCTTTTATTCATTTGCCATACCAAGTAAATTTTGGGGGCAATGGGCTTGACTAATGATAGGAAATAATATGCACAAGACATTGGTCCCGACTCATGCAAACAATAAAATCACTCACTGCTGAGCATTGATTTGATTCTGCCTCTGAAAAGGCTTCTGTTTGATTGAGCGATGCCCACTGCACAAGAGGACCATTTTAGATGAATTGACCCCATCTCCCTTCTCGTCGCGATCACTAGTTGTTTCGCTTAACAACAGTTTCCTTTGGTGGATGACATCCGTGTATTACAGGGAGTAACTAGACTAAAGCCACACACTAGCACAGGAGAAGACTTATACCCCAGGAGAAGACCATCCTCAGTGAATTCCAAAAAAATAGAAATAGTAAAAAAAAAAAATGTCATTTTTAGATAAAACTATACTAAATATATTCACGTGCCACCAAATAATTGATTGAAACACACTGTTTCACAATGAAGGTCTACAGTAGCCTTAAGAGCACTCTAGGGTAGCACCATGGTGTAGCTGGAGGACAGCTAGTTTCTATCCTCCCCTGGGTACATTGATTTCAATACAAAACCTACACAGCAAATGTGAGTGTTAATTTAACACCAGGCATGTTAATTTTAATACTTGTCCAGTGTTTATATAGATCCACTCTCATCAGTGTTAAAACATTTTTTTGTAGTGTTAATATAACACTTCAGGTGTTGTTCAAATGACCCCTGGGTGTGTTTTTTTAACACTCATACAGTGATTATATAGGGCCACTCTGTTCATTTAACACTTTTGGTAGTGTTCATATTGAAACACTTGTGTTCAAATGACCCATGGGAGTGTTTTTTCAACACCCTCAGTATTAACCTCTAACGAGCCTCTACCCCGGGTCCGGGATCACCCCCCATCCCCCCACACACTGATTAGCATAGCTAGCATAGCTTCACAAGTAGATAGTAGCATCTAAATATCATTAAATCACAAGTCCAAGACACCAGATGAAAGATACAGATCTTGTGAATAAAGCCACCATTTCAGATTTTTAAAATGTTTTACAGGGAAGACAAAATATGTAAATCTATTAGCTAAACACGTTAGCAAAATACACAATTTCTTTGTCCACCATTTTTTCTCTCCAGCAGTAGCTATCACCAATTCGGCTAAACTAAGATATTGATAGCCAATAACCTATAAAAAACCTCATCAGATGACAGTCTGATAACATATTTATGGTATAGGATAGGTTTTGTTAGAAAAAAGTGCATATTTCAGGTAGAAATCACAGTTTACAATTGCACCGACCATCACAAGACGACTAGAATTACTATAGAGAGCAACGTGTATGACCAATTTACTCTTAATAAAACATTTCATAAGAATAGACAAAGCATAGCAATGGAAAGACCCAGATCTTGTGATTCCAGACAATATTTCAGATTTTCTAAGCGTTTTACAGCGAAAACACAATAAATCGATAAGTTAGCATACCACATGTGAAAACGTTACCAGAGCATCGATTCCAGCCAAAGAGCGCTATAACGTAATCACCGCCAAAATATATTAATTGTTTCACTAACCTTCTCAGAATTCTTCCGATGACACTCCTGTAACATCATTTTACAACATACATATACAGTTTGTTCGAAAAGGTGCATATTTAGCCATACAAAACCGTGGTTACACAATGAAAATACTAGGAAATCAAGTCTCAAAATGTCTGACGTCATCTTTCAGAGTGATCTAGTTTAATTGAAAGCTAATCATATACTTGACTAAAAAATACAGGGTTGACAGGAATCGAAAGACAAATTAGTTCTTAATGCAACCGCTGACTTACATTTTTAAAATTATCCTTACTTTTCAATACAGGGTTCGCCAAGTGACGCGATAACAAACAAAATGGCGAAATATGCGTTTAAAATATTTCGACAGAACAACGATTTATCATATTAAATATTGCTTACTTTGAGCTGTTCTTCCATCAGATTCTTGGGCAATGTATCCTTTCTATGTTGTAATCTTCTTTTGGTCAATAGATGTCCTCTGTCCTTCGAAATGTCCACTAACAACGACCGAGACCCCGAAACGTTCCCAAAGCTAGAAAGTGCACGACAAATAAATTCCTCAGAATCGCACTAAACGGATATAAATTGCTATAAAACGGTTCAAATTAACTACATTATGATGTTTTTAACAACTATAACGAGTAAAAACATGACCAGAGAAATATTGCTGGTTAGACAACGATTTGGAATGAGGCAAGTCCGATGTCCTTCACGCTTCAGGCGCGCGACGAGAAAGGGAGGTACCTCTACGTTTTGTTCTTTTATAATGGCTGTGATTGTGCAATCGATTCCATTCAAAACGTGATGACGTACAGACACCCAGAGGAAGACGTAGGCAGTGTCGGTTTCTTCATAGCATTCACTGTCACCTTAAAAACAGACTCCAGATCAGGGGTAAAGATTTCTGAAATCTGACCCCTGTCATGAAAAGTGCTGTAGATATAGTTCTGTACCACTCAGAGACAAAATTCCAACGGCTATAGAAACTAGAAAGTGTTTTCTATCCAATAATAACAATAATATGCATATTGTACGATCAAGAATTTAGCACGAGGCAGTTTAATTTGGAGACCAAAATATGCAAATGCGGAACAGCACCCCCTATAGTTCCAAGAAGTTTTAAGCAGCAACACCTTTCAGTGTTGAGAAACTCTAGAGAATGAATACTGTAGCTGAATTGACACCAGGAAGTGATAAATATTCACACTAGGAAATAACTTTTTTTCTGGTTCTTTCCCACTCATAAATCAAGCCTGCAAGTTGTAGGTGAGTTCAGAATGAAATCAGTGCATCACAGGTGCATCAGAATGAAAACAGTGTACCACAGGCGCCTCAGTACATGTAGTATATGAGAACAAGAGTATTTGCAGAGTTGCTATTTAACACAAGTGGAAGTCCTCCTAAGACTAGGTATGCAATTTTCCTGACAAAGTTGCCAATAATATGACTATTACTCAATCATGTCAAACAAAGGAACAACATAAAGGCTCTCATCAGCACCTTAAGCACTTTGAAGGACAAAAGGCTTATAAAATTTCAGATCATCAACTTTGACAACAACTTTGTCATCAACACCATCAAACACAGTGAATGCATGGTAATGTTCACTGAAATGATCAGTATGCAACTTGTCCAGTAATAGGTATACAATATTGTCAACCACAATCTTAGTTATTTTACAAAAGACTGGCATTTCATGCTCCATCTTACTGCAAACTAGCAGTCCTTCTTTGTACTCCGTGCCATCCATCTTAACCCAGCTGGTAGAGGAAATGGCTTTCTGCATAGTGACCCGAAGTGATGCTGCCAACTCCTCACCACCAGTAAAATCACTCAGGGAAATGCTTTTATCGGTCCATACTCAGTATGTCGCAATGGTGATGTTTCCCAGTGATGGCTTATAGCACATTGGTGTTTTTTGGCAAGGGACTTAGTAATGTTCTTGATGTTTTTGAGGGTGTTCTTAAAGAGTTTGTGCTTTGCCTCAAACCTCATGCTCCACAAACGTAATAAAGGACCGATTTGTCTTATGCATGCTGGGTAATGTATCATAAAGTGATGTTTGGGTATCACGTTTTTATGTGGGTACAACTGTTTGAAAAGTGTGTGATGTTCAATTATCAAATGCTTCAGATACACAGTCATGCCCTGGCTAAGAAAAGGGGAAAAAACAATGTTGACTATTTCCAGTAAGATGAGCAGCGTATTCCAGTTCTCATTTCCTGCTGGAGCAACATCACCTCAAATCAACGTTTCTCACAAGACACAGAGTTTAAATAGAATTAAGTGCTATGCTATTTCCAATGTTCTCTAGGTTGACTTTAGTTGGACGTTTTTTGCGCTCCAAGTACCTATAGTCAAACGAGTAGGTTCTAGAGAGAATCGCACGTTTCGAAATAACATTTTCAGAGACATATTCAAACAACTATTTTAACTCAAACTGAGCCACCCCTTCAATAATGTTATGCATTACGTCCACAGTGTTGCAAACTGTTTAGTTTAGAATTTTTCTTTACACCATACACAGATGGGAGCTATGGGTCTGATTGCAACTGATTCAAATGCATTTCAAATAGATTTTTACCACACAAGACAATCTTAGGGTAATCCTCACTGTAAACCGTCTGAGCATTAGACTTCTCTATCAAACAGAACCAGCAAAAGTAATGACCACTGAAGGACTCTGTGAAACCAAGGACTTCATGCATCACCAAATTGTCTCCAGTTATTTGGCAGATAGTGCCATAAACTCTATCAGTGAAAAAAGGCACATTTACACCATCACTCTCCAGTTTTTTAACATCATTAACCAAGGGCTCCAGAATGGCATCAAAGCCATATTTCTTTAGATCTTGATCATGAAATAATGAGACAAAATTGATATTCATCACAGCAGAGTTAAAATTAGGTGGCAGATTCCTGAGGACAAAATAAATGGTGCCTATCTTGTGAACACCACGCTTGGATCCAAGCGGGTTGGCAGTTTCAAAGTCATCATAGTACAATTGGATCTGTAAAGCATCTCTATGTTTTGAGAACAAGGGATAAGTCTTAAAGTAACTTCTATCACAAAAGTCTCCATAAGTGTCTTCCACAGATGTATCCCTAGGTGCATTTTCCAATAACTTACAGATTTCAGAATTGCAACACAATTGAACATCAATGTTTCCAGTATAGGAATATATACAAAAGTGTATTTCACTGGGACTTGATGATACATGCCTGTTTGTTTATTTCACCTGCTATCACATATACATATCTAACTCCCACCACCACTTCTACTGGTTCCACAACACCGCATTTTTGGTTGAAGTACTTAGTTCTCTTGGTTTCTGTGTTAAAACTGGCAAAGGGGTTTTCAAAGTTCTCAAAACTATCATTTACAGCAGATGTATAGGGGTTATCCATAGGCACAACTGACAGAACTTGTTTAATTTGGGAGTGCAGCCCAGTAGTAAGCTCTTCTAAATCACAAACTACTGTTGACACAACACTATTTGCAACACCACTAGATTGCAACTTGGCAATGATGGAAGCACACATATCTTTTGCAAGTCCATTCTTCTCAAAACAATCCCTTTGAGTATTATCATGTGGGACACCAATGTCGCAAACCATTTGTGGAGCTTCTGACTGGACTGGAGAATCACCAACATGAGAGAGCCCTTAAAAGCTTAATGCATCAACTACTTGACCAATATCCTTATGAATACTATTCAAATGTTTTCTGAAACTTGAGTATATAGAAAACTGCCATCTACAACCATCTTGAGCATAGACCAATCTAAACTTGGTGGCTCAATGACTGGCTGTTTCTGTGCAACGCTTGACAACAAAAGCACCGTAACATACATTTATCTAGTTAAGAAGTTTTGTCCTCAACTCTATCACGCTAGGGGCCTCTCTTGTTTTGCCTACATCAACGTTGTAGATGGTGTTCTGCACAAATGTGTAGAAGTTGACAACAGCATCATCATATGTCAGGTTAAAGACAAAGTGGGCTTTGAACAGTTCATCAAATGCAAACAGACCACTAGTTGCCTGGCAGGGAACAAGCCTCTTGTCCACCACAATGTAGTAGTTGTCAATCTTGCTCTGTCTTCTTCGTTGTCAAGGAGGTATGGCTGTCGACCTTGACTCCCATCAAGATGGTCTTCAATGCTGCAGCATGACTGCAACACACAAAGGGTATTATTAAGTCACTCTCCATGTTAAGACAATGAAGAGACAACCTAAAAAAGAAATTACACAACAATAACTATCATCTTACCTTATGAAAGTGCACTAGTCTGCCCACAGCATCGCTGTCATTGATCTTGGTCCTCTTCTCTACTGCTGGTGGTGGGAGGAGATGAAGCAGCAGCAGGGAGGACATATCATTGTCACAGTCTGAGGGCAAGAAAAGGCAAACACCCCAAATCACATTGAAACTTTGCACTACCCACGAGAGAATCCACTTACTGGTTTCGCTGTCATTCTCTGGCTGTTTTTCTGCAGACTTCAGGACGCGAAGCAAATCGGTGGATGTAGTCAGGGATTTGCCCATTTGATGACTTTAGGCTTCAATACAGTGTCCCTCTTTTCAAGGATGTTTCAAATCAAAATGTATTGGTCACATACACATGGTTAGCAGATGTTAATGCGAGTGTAGCGAAATATTTGTGCTTCTAGTTCCAACAGTGCAGTAATATCTAACAAGTAATCTAACAATTCCCCAACAACTACCTAATACACACAAATCTAACAAGTAATCTAACAATTTCTCAGCAACTACCTAAAACACACAAATCTAAGGGGTGAATGAGAATATGTACATATAAGTATATGGATGAGCAATGGCCGAGCGGCATAGGCAAGGTGCAGTAGATGGTATAAAATACAGTATATACAGCTGAAGTCGGAAATTTTCATACACCTTAGCCAAATACATTTAAACTCAGTTTTTCACAATTCCTGACATTTAATCCTAGTAAAAATTCCCTGTCTTAGGTCAGTTAGGATCACCACTTTATTTTAAGAATGTGAAATGTCAGAATAATAGTACAGAGAATGATTTATTTCAGCTTTTATTTCTTTCATCACATTCCCAGTGGGTCAGAAGTTTACATACACTCAATTAGTATTTGGTAGCATTGCCTTTAAATTGTTTAACTTGGGTCAAATGTTGTTTCGGGTAGCCTTCCACAAGCTTCCCACAGTAAGTTGGGTGAATTTTGTCCCATTCCTCCTGACAGAGCTGGTGTAACTGAGTCAGGTTTGTAGGCCTCTTTGCTTGCACATGCATTTTCAGTTCTGCCCACAAATGTTCTATAGGATGAGCCATTTTGCCACTACTTTGGAAGAATGCTTGGGGTCATTGTCCATTTGGAAGACCCATTTGCGACCAAGCTTTAACGTCCTGACTGATGTCTTGAGATGTTGCTTCAACATATACACATAATTTTCCTGCCTCATGATGCCATCTATTTTGTGAAGTGCACCAGTCTATCCTGCAGCAAAGCACCCACATAACATGTTGCTGCCACCCCTGTGCTTCATGGTTGGGATGGTGTTCTTCAGCATGTAAGCCTCCCCCTTTTTCCTACAAACATAACGATGGTCATTATGGCCAAACAGTTCCATTTTTGTTTCATTAGACCAGAGGACATTTCTCCAAAAAGTATGATCTTTGTCCCCATGTGCAGTTGCAAACCGTAGTCTGGCTTCTTTATGGCGGTTTTGGAGCAGTGGCTTCTTCCTTGCTGAGCGGCCTTTCAGGTTACGTCGATATAGGACTCGTTTTACTGTGGATGTAGATACTATTGTACCTTTTTCTTCCAGCATCTTCACAAGGTCCTTTGCTGTTGTTCTGGGATTGATTTGCACTTTTAGCACCAAAGTATCTTCATCTCTAGGAGACAGAACGCGTCTCCTTCCTGAGCTGTGACGGCTGTGTGGTCCCATGGTGTTTATACTTGCGTACTATTGTTTGTACAGATGAACATTGTACCTTCAGGCATTTGGAAATTGCTCCCAAGGATGAACCAGACTTGTGGAGGTCTACAATTTTTTTTCTGAGGTCTTGGCTAATTTCTTTTGATTTTCCTATGATGTCAAGCAAAGAGGCACTGAGTTTGAAGGTAGGCCTTGAAATACATTCACAGGTACACCTCCAATTGACTCAAATTATGTTAATTAGCCTATCAGAAGCTTCTAAAGCCATGACATCATTTTCTGGAATTTTCCAAGCTGTTTAAAGGCACAGTCAACTTAGTGTATGTAAACTTCTGACCCACCGGAATTGTGATACTGTGAATTAAAAGTGAAATAATCTGTCTGTAAACAATTGTTGGAAAAATTACTTGTTTCATGCACAAAGTAGATGTCCTAACCGACAGCCAAAACTATAGTTTGTTAACAAGAAATTTGTGGAGTGGTTGAAAAATTTGTTTTAATGACTCCAACCTAAGTGTATGTAAACTTCCGACTTCAACTGTATATTCACCTTGATTGATGAAATCTCCATAAGAGAACCCAAGCTGTAACTTTTTCAACTTCTTGTTTTTTTGGTATTGGAACGTCACCAACATGCAATTACACACAATGTCATATTTAAGTTAAATTTGGTTGCAAACATTTTATGGCGTAGCTGTACATATAGAAACAATCACACAAAAAAGCCTCCTTATACCCTCTCCCAGTGTTACAGTGGATCAACCATTCGTTCCAAATGCCACTTTAATAATGTAATGTGGATCTGAGGCTTTCATTTTTAATTTAACTAGGCATGTCTGTTAAGAACAAATTCTTATTTACAATGACGGCTTACCGGGGAACAGTGGGTTAACTTCCTTGTTCAGGGATAGAACGACAGATGTTTTACTTTGTCAGCTCAGGGATTCAATCCAACAACCTTTCGCTTACTGGCTCAAAGCTCTAACCACTAGGCTACCTGTCACCCCGGGTTTTGCAAGGCAATATTGCAGTGAAATCAACCAACCAAACTAGCTAGCTATCTAACTAGCTGCAAAGAGTTACCACCACCTCTCAAATCTATAGGTAAGAAACTGGCCAATACATTTCAAGCCATATCGGCTTGAAAACAATGTCTGATCTGTGATTAACAACAAGCACACACCATAGACATGTTAATCTAAATGACCGAGGACAACCCTATCACGTCTGGCCAAGTCCGCTAGCTACCTAACATAAGCGCAAAATTACAAGATGTTGAGGTCGGTGTTGTAGCTAGATATATAGCTAGCTAGCTATCTAACAATTTTTGGCCAGACAAGTCTCTGCCTGCCTGCGGATCTGGGGCTGAATACATTTTTTTTTTTAAATGTACCTTTAACTAGGCAAGTCAGTTCTTAGTTATATGCATTTTGAAAAAACAATTAGTAGATATTAGCCATGTTGTTACCTTCACTTCCTGGCTAGATACATGCTGCACCAAACGGGGCTCAAATTGATCACCATGCACCTGCTGCACCACTAATGTTAGTTAGCCTCGTGAACTCAATACGCATATGGTTGAAATCACCTAACGGTAAAGCCTAACTCTGATCCTATTGGATTTTGATGAATTTTCTCAAATCGTATAGTTTTAGCTGATTTTAGTGAACTAATGTAGTTGAGACAAAGTTCCTGCTAACATTTAGCTAGATAGCTAATTAATCTAACGTTGACTAACCAAGTTAGCTAGCTAGCAACCTTCTTAATCTAAACTTTGCAGATGTACTGTAGATGTATATAAAACCGGAAGCTCAATCAACACTGCTCTGTGCCACCGCCCAACCTCTGTACAGTAACTCTCACCTGGGAGTTATATTAGCACAGAGGGTGTAAAAACAACTCTTAAATCAACACCTCTTAACATAAAAAATGTAACACCAAGAAAATGAACACTTGATAACAATTGCCAATTTGCTGTGTAGGAGGCTCGTGGTTCTCACCCCCTTCTATAGAATTACACAGTAATTATGACAACTTCCGGAGGACTTCTTCCAACCTATCAGAACTCCTGCAACATGAACTGAAATTACATTTTTTACTTTAGTTTATTTAGTAAATATGTTCTTAACTCTATTTCTTGAACTGCATTGTTGGTTAAGGGCTTAAAAGTAAGCATTTCATGGTAAGGTCTACACAAGTTGTATTCAGTGCATGTGACAAATACAATTTGATTTGACATGTTGTCCATCCAATCAAAGGATCAGAGAATGAATCTAGTACTGAAAGCACAAGCTACAGCTAGCTATCAGTGCAGTGCATAACATGTGGTGAGTAGTTCAAAGAGAGAGAAAGACAATAGTTGAACAGTTTTAAGCAAATTAATTCCTTCAAAAATGAAGGAAAAGCAAGAGAGAGAGATATATTTTGTATTTTTTTTCACTTTCACTTACTTAGCTAGCAAATGCAGCTAGATAGTTTAGCCTACTCAAACAGCTGGCTCAAATAGAGAGGGATGTTACCTACCTGGCTATGGCTATCCATCACTGGAACTCTTCCAAGTCAAGGTAAACTTTTAGTTTGATTACTTGATTGCCATTGGGGCCCGCTGGCGTAACTGCTAAACTGCTTGCTAATTGTACACTGCATGATTGTAGCGGGTTTACTAACACGTTAGTTCTAGTAGCTATTTTGAGTTGACGTTAGCTAATATGGTGACCACAATGTAGGTATGCTATGCGTAGCTGTTAGTGGTTATGATATGAAGGTTTGCTTGGAAAGGTTTTTTCGCCTGGTCACAGACAGCTGATGTGTTGTGCACTGAAGGGAAAAGGTGAGAGGAGGAGCGTGCGTAGATGCGAGAAGTAATTGTCCAACGATCAAAGGGATCCTGCTGTGTATGTGGCTGCTATTAAAGTAAACTGTGTTTGCATGCAATCAGGGGTGTATTCATTCCACTGATTCTGTTGAAAAATGTTTCTTAAACGGAAGCAAATGGAATGAAACGGGGATAACCATACCTGAATTTGTCCAATAGAAACTTTAGTTTGCAACTGTTGGATTAATGATTACACCCTAGATTAGCTAGATGCAGGCAAGGTTGTGCAAGGCGGTATTGGATGTGTCAATGTCTGTCACCTTGATTACCCAAATTTCTCTCGACCTTTCATTTATAGGCTAGGTTGTAGCAACCTCATGATGGGTATAGGGAAAATTTGAGTATCATGTAGTAACCTAAACCCGTCGATGTTACATTGAGCTGGGTGAATGTATTGTAAAAGAAATAAGGCCATGTTCATAAGAAATAAAAAATCACACTCCCTCATCTTAAACCGCACCGACTGCCACTGACATCCTACTCTTGCAGCTACTCTCTCACAAAGACCCTGATAATAAATGATTTCACACATAGTCCATAGTTGCCAGTGAGTGGAGATCCTGTTGAACAAATATCACACTCTGTCATACATGGATATTCTTATCCTTCTCAATTTAGCTACAGTACAAAGCATGTTTTCAACTTTACTTCTGTTTGGCTAATTGCCTTTGCTTCCACATCAAACACCACAGCCAGTGAATACACCTGTATACAGAACATGATCTAAGTAGAGGCAACTGTTTTATTCACTCTAGAAGAGGGACTCATTTTATTGCACATTGTACTCTTCTGAGATACTGTTTGTGATTCAAAATGTATGTATACTAGGCTACCTGGGGTGGCAGGTAGACTAGTGGTTAGAGCGTTGGGCCAGTAACTGAAAAGTTCCTAGATCAAATCCCTGAGCTGACAAGGTAGAAATCTGTTGTTCTGCCCCTAACAGGGCAGTTAACCAACTGTTCCTAGGCTGTCATTGTAAATAAGAATTTGTTCTTAACTGACTTGCCTAGTTAAATAAAAGAAATGGAGCATGTCAAGATCTATCTCTGTTCCTCTGATAAAAACACCAACTCAAATTCACCCAACAGTGCCATGTTTGGTTTTGTGCTATTTTCATCATTTACCAGTAATAATTTAATTTCAGTCAAATATAGATGATCTCATGACAGAAATTAAAACATGGTGTCAGGGTGTTTGCATGCTGGGAGTTTGTATCTGCAGGATGGGACAAGCTGAGAAGGCTTCTCAGCACAGCAGTCTGGCGACATGGCTCAACAGACCACCAGCAGGAACACGTCCCCTGACCAAATTATGTTTAGTCATTCTCAATGAACCCTCCTGCTCATGAAAAGGGTTGAGTTCTCTGTCGTTCAAGCTATTTCTGTATTTTTCTAATCCTCTCCTGGTTCCTTGTTTAATTTGGCATCTTTAGTAGGAAAAGAAACGTCTTTCTGTTTCTCTTGTAGTGTTAATAATACTCACCCTAGTGGAAGAAAAGTAGTAGTAAATACAATGTGTAACTCTTTGGCAACTTATCTTCAGTTTATATCCCTATCCGGGGAGAGGGTTTATTATCTGATCCAGTTCCACTGTCTGACTGTGCCAACAAAAGTAGTCAGTCCCATAACCAGTAGCACATACACTAGCACCACACATGAGGGGGGTTGGGAAATGGGACAACTTAGTTACTACCTAGTTCTTTAAAATTAGAAAGAATGTTTGCCCTCAATCCCTTCATTACATTCCACTGTCCATGGAACCTTCTAGGAGCTTTGGGAAACACTTTCATTCGAAAAGAGCTTGGTTCAGGAATTCACTTGATGAAAATACCAAACTCTTCAGGCAAGAATAAAAGCCAGAGGAACAACACTTCACCCCTTACTATGGCATGGATGGAAAGAAGTGACTGCCTAAATCTTGTATTTTGCAGTAAATGGTACATTCAATGTCAAAACAATGGATCAGCGAGTACCACTTCCCTTTAGAGGGGATAATCATTGTTTTAAATTCATAATAGCAGAATTTTAATATACCTGACCTTTGTGTATGCAATTTATAACACTAATGTTGATACAGATTTTTTTTAAATCTCTATGTAATTACTTAAATTAAGGCTGTTGGGAAGTCGTACACTGGGGAAATAATTAATGTTAGACGTTGTGCAAACAATAATTCGGGAGCCGGAGTCTAACAAACTCTGAACCGTATCTTTGACCACCTGGTCATACAGTATGTTGAAGGGAGATAAGAACATGATAAGGACAAGTCCAAACAAAGTCATATTTTCCTCTGTTGGAGACCTACACGTTTATGTTTTGTTATGTACTCAGCAGCAATGAGGGTGCATAACCTAGTTTTACTTCACAGCTTTTCCAATACGCCTCCACTAGTTCCACTGCCTGTTTCTCTCTGTTTCCAGATGTAAATCTCCCAGGCATAACAGGCCCTCTAATACTCCCCTCAGTGTTCTCTTGTACCGAGAGGGAGTGTGCTGCCTTGCTGCTCTCTCTGTATTCCTCCTGTTCTACTAGCTACTCCCTCCTCTCCTGTTAGTACGCCTCCCTGCTCCCTCTTCTTAGATAGGCTCTAGTGTACCTACACTCTTCAAGTGTACAGTCTGTTGTCTGTGTTTATTAAACATCTGCCTTGCTACAATATGTTCCCATGTTTTAGATACATCCCCCTGCTGCCACAAGCAGAGGCATTGGGAGACTATATACTCAGCTTCAACACACACGCAACAAACAACACACATACACACACAGTGGCTATGTAAAATCATAAACTTTTCAAAGTTGTCAGCCATGTCATCAATATAAATATTATTGAGTAGCTGGAGCAGTATTAACTAGGAAGTACATGATCAGCAGCACCAGAGTAGGAGAGGAGAGGCATGATATTAGTGTGAATCCCTATGGGCACTAAAAGTGTTTGACAAGCAGGCCTGTGGGCACAACACAAACCCCTTCATATGAAAGATAAGACTGAACTGCTGCATTCTCCCACAGGGACGGTGAACCCACGACTCTACCACGATCCATCCCAGAGCTGCTGCCTCATATTAGCCTGCACACTGAATAAACAAAGTAAGCCTTATACATTCTGACAAGTCCTCTAGTGTCTGCCATGCCTTACAATATAACAAAGCTTCCCTTACTATCTGGGAAGTGGGCATATACACACAGGTGCCCTTTTGATTTTATACATTTCTCAGTTCAAAAGAGGAGAATAAGGAGAATTCTGAGAAATGGCTTTGGCATATGGAATATTAAAAACAAATGGCAAATTGGTTAGGTGAAATTGGGGTCGTTCATCTCTTCCCATTCAATAGCTGAACCATCCATGTGATTCAAATTAAAAAACGATATTTGATACTAGTTCTCAACAATGAACGTTTTTTCTACTAAGGAACGTTGTAGGTTATTCTACGTATCCTTTATTTGCAAAGAAATAAACCACTCCGTGAAGCTGCATCCCTTTGTTATGTACTTGCAAACATAAATGACACTGCAAACATAAATGTGGATTATTGAGGATCAAGTTGTTTCTAATCTGATGATGTGATGGTGATGACAATCATAAGAATGATGCATCAGTGTGCCTGTGTGGTATTAAATCATAATGGTTACCTTTACCCCATACTCCGGATTCTTTTACAGCTTGTTTACCTAGCAAATAGCATTGAATTGGTCACATCGGGATATCTTTAGCACCTTCAGTGTGGTAAATCTAGTGAACCTCTCTCCAGTACTTCCACAGAGGACAAACGCTGTGCAGCAATCCGCCACTCTGAGTGGGCTGTATTTAATGTTTACGACATCAACGTTCTCTCTCCTGGGTGTCTAATAGGAATGAAGATTGCTGTTCAGGCCCACTAGAGAAGAGAAGACAGCTACTGTCAGTAGATGACACTGGTTAGAGAATAGGAGCGTGCAGATCTCTGCAAAGAAGGCAATTTTTGGAGATGATTTACACATTGCCTGTCTAGGAGATGTGAGAGGTAGTGGGGTTTAGGTGGCGAGATGGGGGGCTGGCGGTTCATTGGAACTCATCAGCAACATCTTCAGCCTGAGACGTGGGTTCATTTTGTCTCCTACAGAGACGTGGGTTCATTTTTTCTCCTTCACTGGGCCCTCAGCCTATTTTTCCAGGCACAGAGTTGTTAGTGATTCAAAAATCCCTTAACCAATCGTGTTTTTCGAAAATGTGTGAAAAAAGAAGACACTCAAGTAATAAATCATATTTTTGATGAAGAAGAGAGAGATTGCTTGGCTTGGAGTTTGATAAATAGCACACAATTTAATTATATTTTTCATGCAAGCCTCACAAATTTCTTTAAGTCTGGAGAGACAACAACACAGTCAGGTGGACTTGATGGAACATAATTAATCAACAGATAATTATTGGTATGCATCTCCCCAGAGATTTAGAAAATGGTGAAATCATGTCAATGCTAGGGCGGTTGCAACATTCACTGTGTTTTTTTAACTGCTTCACTATCTGTTTTTCTGTCTACATGTTCATACCGTATGCCAGTGGATTGAAAATGGTTGGTCTGCAATGCAGGGAATTTCATCAGGGAAAAGGAGAGAGAGGGAGAGTTTTCCTAATTAATCATATCCTGAGGCTAAATGTAATCTAGAAAAGCATTGTGTAGAGAACCAGATTCCTGGAAGGCAGTAATTACCGGTGGATTATTACCTTACATAAACTATAATAGCAGATGCATAACGAGGGAACAATCATAATTAGATCGATAAAATGGCATTTTGAAGGAATAAAATGTAGTCTGTGCTGGATTTGTTTTCGCAGTTCATCATAAACTCCACCACAACCCTTCCCCCACCAAACAACTTTGTAATGGGGAAATAATAAGAATACCTGCAGAACAGTGAATACATACTATAGTCCTACAATTATACAGAGATTGGTAATGCATTGTAATATGATTGCAATATTATAGCTGATGAAGCAGGACTGCTAGCAGCATAGGGCTGAATTATGGAGTTTTGTTTCCAGTGACCCAATAGGGACCCAGTGAGTTCAGTGGGCCTCAACTGCAAGTGGCTGGGAGCTCGCTCTTTCCATCTCAATCAATCAATCAATCAATCAAATGTATTCATAAAGCCTTTCTTACATCAGCTGTTGTCACAAAGTGCTGTACAGAAACCCAGCCTAAAACCCCAAACAGCAAGCAATGCAGGTGTAGAAGCACGGTGGCTAGGAAAAACACCCTAGAAAGGCCGGAACCAAGGAAGAAACCTAGAGAGGAACCAGGCTATGAGGGGTGGCCAGCCCTCTTCTCGCTGTGCCGGGTGGAGATTATAACAGAACATGGCCAAGATGTTCAAATGTTCATAGATGACCAGCAGGGTCAAATAATAATAATCACAGTGGTTGTAGACAGTGCAACAGGTCAGCACCTCAGGAGTAAATGTCAGTTGGCTTTTCATAGCCACTCATTCAGAGTATCTCTACCGCTCCTGCTGTCTCTAGAGAGTTGAAAACACAGGTCTGGGACAAGGTAGCACGTCCAGTGTATATCTTGCTCCCTTGGCTTCCCTCTCCAGAGGCTAGGTCACAGAACAGTAGCAGTGAAGAGGGAGCAGGGAGAAAGGGATAACTCTCTATCTTCTCCACAGAGAATATGGTGAGGGACCCTCAGGGGACTGGGACACCTATGAGGCAAAGAGATATTATGGTTGAGATGGATAGAGTCTCTGGTAATGATGAGGAGAATAGTTATAGCATTCACCCTATATCTGCCCATTACTGGAGTAACATTTCCCATAAGTCTACAGGCTACGTAGATAGAATGAGACAGCTAGATCGACAGATAAACCTCAGGAGAATCAGTTTCGACTGGCTATAATTAGTTGGAAAAGGTTTACAGAGTACTGTAGGATTGAAGAGTGAAAACAGAATGTAGGATGGAGAAAATGTAGTGTAGGCCACTGAATAGATTGGACAATTGTCGGACCCAGGAATGGCTTTCAATCTATTTTGGTGTGTGGAGGAATGAGTGAAAGAATCGTGGAAGCAGGAGAATAATGGGTCTGTCACTATGACAATTGCTGACCCTAGAAAAAACAGACATGAACCATGATATGAGTAATTTGATTTGATTGATTTGATATATTAGGATCCCCATTAGCCGATGCCAATGGCGACAGCTAGTCTTACTGGGGTCTGACACATAACGAAAAATACATTACAGACAAAAGACAAGACTCTATTTCTCCAGTGAAGACAAAAAGAAACGATTAACCAGCCCAGTGACAGCATGGTCAGAGCACTGCCAGTGTATGGTATAGTGGGGTAGCAAAACCACAAAATCAAAGAAAAATAAACTACTTGCATGTACAGTATGTGGGAGGGAGTACAATAACATCAGTGTGTTGTTGCATGCCGTTGACTAAGGCCTTAGCTCAAAGGTTCTCAACCAGAAGTGGCCCTTTGCACCTATAAGCTAGACTGTCATCACGCCCATTGTTGTCCATCTAATGGTCTTTGCTAAAAAAAAATCGTACTTTCACAACCTATTAGTATCAGAGTTGGGGCGCTTTGTTTTCTGATCCATCGTGCAGCCCTGGCAGCTATTCACTGAACCAGAGGGTATTATTCCTGCATTGATTGCACAGTTCATTAGCATGCCCATAGAGTCTGTGGCATTTTGGCAGGATGACAAAACAATTCTCCTGAAATGTTTCTCTGAGAATTAGAAAGCCTTGGCTTGTTTGCTATCCAATGGACGTATGCTGGAGCTCCCTCACTTTCTTTCTGCTGCTGGATACCAATGCCTCATGGCACGGGAAGGTTTAGTTTGCTGCTCTCTTTGGGGAATTGTGTAAGTGTATTGTGTGTGTCAGAGTCTAACACACCAGATTAGGAATGGGATTAGGTCACGTGCAGTGATGTAGTGGTAAAAACAATTGGCGGGTAAACGTTGATTGCCAGTCGCGCCGAGTAAAGGAACACTCTCTAAACTTTCAATGCATTTTTCCGCCAACAACAAAAAAATAGGTAAACGGAGTTTACTCTACGTGAGTTTACCCTCCACTACACCACTGGTTACATGGATTTGATTGGTTAAATTTAAATTAAGTAGCACTGGTTTCCATAACATGTTGTGTGATGTATGGGTGGGTTATTTTGGAGTTTTGATCATGTCACTTTAATTTTTTGTTGTTGATGACATGTCAGAGTAACTGTCAATTTTTGACTGCCAACTTAACAGTTTTATGAGTCATGTGGATACTTCCATTGAAAATTGAAATCCTTGATGCCCTATATGTTTGGATTCATACAATACACAAAAAGAATGCTGTGAAAAAGTAGAAAGATGAATATCAGTAAATGTATGCTTGCCCAGTAAGCAAGATGTACTTAATGTATTTTATAACTTACTGAAAGCCTTACAATGCTAAAGTTGAACAAAAATACATCTATGGAGAGAAACATTTCAACTATTCGCAAATTTTCCATTACGAGTGTAGGTTTGCTACGAATTGCTACACAATTTCCCCAATCTCATTGGCACCCCCATAAACTGAATCTATGGTTTTCCATGTCTCAGCTATGCTGAGACATGACATGATATTTTGTTAATACCTTGCGTTCATCATGCTGTGAAATATTATCAATTTTTATCTTGCATCCAGACATCCATAAAAAGTCCTGAAGATATGAATAGGATTAGTGTTGTTGGTTTTAGGCGAGTGAAAAAAACTCTACTTGGCTTTGGCCTACTTTCAGTTGACACAGAGAACTAAGAAAGAGGGTGATTCTAAGAATGATGAACCTGCATTTAGATAGAGGTTTGCTGTATCTAAATGCAGATGCCCTGTGCTGGTTTACTGTAGCTATATACAGATGCCCTGTGATGGTTAACCAATATAGTTATTTCTGGTGCTGATGCCCGACAGGTGTTCCATAACAATACTCCAAACTACATCAGAGATGGTGTACCCTGATAAAAGGTCCCCAGGTACTGATTATAAACTTTATTTATACTCTGTTTTAGGGACAGCCTAGACAGATCAGCAGATCAGCTAGTGTAATTTATCCATGTCTATTTTCCTCTGTCTATAATAATCCTTACATGTTCCTCTGTCCCTTGATTGCAGGAGGTGTGTGCATCTCTCAGTCAGTGAAGATACCACGAGAACCTAAGCCTGGAGAGTTTGACAAGATCATCCGCAGACTGTCAGAGAACCCCAATGCACGGGTTGTTATTCTCTTTGCCAATGAAGATGACATTAGGTTAGTGATGTTGACTGTTACAGGAATGAAAAAATAATTCAACTAACATACTAAATGATGCCAACAAAGTATCTAAATTTATCTGAGTTTCTGTTTAAAGACGCAACATTCAGCATTTTTGCCCATTGGTTTAGATGGGGATGCACTGCGGTGTAAATGGCTGTACATTAGTATATTGTCCTCCCCACCATGCTTGAACATCCCTAAAATGAAATACACCATTTTCAGTAAGCTATATCAGCTTTATTTTTATTAGATGTCCACAGTGAACGGGATATGTGCCAGTTCACATTAAACACACTCAATCTAACTACATTTTGATGACATGTTCTTCTTATCTGAGGTATTTACAGTACTAGTCATTCAAGGGTTTTTCTTAATTTGTACTATTTTCTACATTTTAGAATAGAGAAAACATCAAAACTATGAAATAACACATATGGAATCATGTAGTAACCAAAAATGTGTTAAACAAATATAAAACATATTTTATATTTGAGTTTCTTCAAAGTAGCCACCCTTTGCCTTGATGACAGTTTTGCATTCTCTCAATCAGCTTCATGAGGAAGTCACCTGGAATGCATTTCAATTAACAGGTGTGCCATGTTAAAAGTTAATTTGTGGAATTTCTTTCCATCTTAATGCATTTGAGCCAATCAGTTGTGTTGTGACAAGGTAGGTGTGATATAGAAAAGATAGCCCTATATACCAAGTCCATATTATGGCAAGAACAGCTCAAATAAACAAAGAGAAACAACAGTTCATCATGAATTTAACACATTAAGGTCAATCAATCCGGGAAATCTCCAGAAATTTTAAAGTTTCTTTAAGTGCAGTCGCAAAAACCATTGAGCGCTATGATGAAACTGGCTCTCATGAGGACCGCCACAGGAAAGGAAGACCAAGAGTTACCTCTGCTGCAGAGGATAAGTTCATTAGAGTGAACTGCACCTCAGATTGCAGCCCAAGTAAATGCTTCACAGAGTTCACAGAGTTCAATCTCAAAATCAACTGTTCAGAGGAGACTGTGTCAATCAGGCCTTCATGGTCGAATTGCTGCAAAGAAACCACTACTAAAGGACACCAATAATAAGAAGAGAATTGCTTGGGCCAAGAAACACGAGCAATGGACATTAGACCGGTGGAAATCTGTCCTTTGGTCTGATGAGTCCAAATTTGCGATTTTTGGTTCCAACCGCTATGTCTTTATAAGACAAGGAGTAGGTGAACAGATGATCTACACATGTGTGGTTCCCACCGTGAAGCATGGAGGAGGAGGTGTAACGGTGTGGGGGTGCTTTTCTGGTGACACTGTCTGTGATTTATTTAGAATTCAAGGCACACTTAACCACCATGGCTACCACATCATTCTGCAGCGATACATCATCCCATCTGGTTTGCGCTTAGTGGTACTATCATTCGTTTTTCAACAGGACAATGACCCAAAACACACCTCCAGGCTGTGTAAGGGCTATTTGACCAAGGAGAGCGATGGAGTGCTGCATAAGATGACCTGGCCTCCACAATCACCCAACCCCAACCCAATTGAGATGGTTTGGGATGAGTTGGACCGCAGAGTGAAGGAAAAGCAGCCAACAAGTGCTCAGCATACAGTATGTGGGAACTCCTTCAAGACTGTTGGAAAAGCATTCCAGGTGAAGCTAGTTGAGAGAATGCCAAGAATGTGCAAAGCTGTCACCAAGGCAAAGGGTAGCTACTTTGAAGAATGTAAAATATATTTTGATTTGTTTAACACTGTTGTGGTTACTATATGATTCCATATGTGTTATTTCATAGTTTTGATGACTTCACTATAGTAAAAATAAAGAAAAACCCTTGAATGAGTAGGTGTGTCCAAACTTTGGACTAGTACTGGTTTTCTAGTTTACAGCAATTACCAATCAATTACCAATTTCCTCCATTCCTCTGCAGTGTTAAAAACCTTTAGTTGTCCTGAGGACTGAGGAGCATCCTGATCAGTGTCTTGGGGCAACAGCTGGTGATGTGTGTGGGTTCCATTATGTTTTACAGCACATTCAAAACCTACAGTACCTACTACTAACACAAGCAGAGAATATACACTGAATGTACAAAACATTAGGAACAGCTTCCTAATATTAAGCTGCACCCCCTTTTGCCATCAGAACAGCCTCAATTTGTCGGGGCAAGGTGTCATAAGCATTCCACATGGATGCTGGCCCATGTTGACTCCAATGCTTCCCGCAGTTGTGTCAAGTCGGCTGGATGTCCTTTGGGTGGTGGACCCGAGTGGCGCAACGGTCTAAGGCACTGCATCTCAGTGCTATAGGCTTCACTACAGACCCTGGTTTTATTCCAGGCTGTATCACAACTGGCCGTGATTGGGAGTCCAATAGGGCAGCACACAATTGGCCCAGTGTCGTCCGGGTTAGGGGTAGGCCGTAATTGTAAATAAGAATTTGTTCGTAACTGACTTGCCTAGTTAAATAAAGGTTAAATACTTTTTACAAATTATTGATTCACACAGGAAACTGTTGAGCGTGAAACCCCCCAGCATCGTTGCAGTTCTTGACATACTCAAATCGGTGTGCCTGGCATACCCCGTTCAAGGGCACTTAAATCTTTTGTCTTGTCGATTCACCCTTTGAATGGCCTCTGAATGGCACACATACACAATCCATGTCTAAATTGTCTTCTTTAACCTGTATCCTCCCCTTCATCTACACTGATCGAAGTGGATTTCACAGGTGACCACAATAAGGGATTGATCACAGCTTTCACCTGGATTCACCTGGTCAGTTTATGTCATGGAAAGAGCAGGTATTCCTAATGTTTTGTACACTCAGTGTACAGTACGTGTATAGCGTAATGTATGGTTTGTCCTCTACATTGATACGGTGCAACAGTGGCTTATGGTACACTCTTAGGAAAAAAAGGTGCTATCTAGAATCTAAAAGGGTTCTTTGGCTGTCCCCATACCAGAACCCTTTAAATAACCCTTTTTGATTCCAGTTGGAACCATTGAGTTCCATGTAGAACCCTTTACACAGAGGGTTTGAGATGGAACCCAAAACGTTTCTTCTATGGGGAAATCCAAAGAATCCTTTTTTTCTGAGAGTGTATGTAAATATGAACACAGGACTTTTGTTGAGGGGGAGAGAGAGGGAGAGAGAGCAAGAGAGAGAGACCGACAGAGAGACAGAGAGAGAGACAGAGAGAATGTATTGACAATTTTAAACTATTTACAGTATATTCAAGAATATAGAAATGACTTTAAAATTCAATTTGTTCTTGCATATGTAACAAATAATGCAAACGTATTCTTAGAATTTGGTGACTAGAATTGATATGTTGTAAAAAGTATCTGCCCTCAGAGGCAAGACACCAATACAGGGATATTGACGTTCTATGCAGTAATAGGTAATAGGCTTTTTTTTTAAGACAAATCAGGCTTGCTGAGTCAAGTAGCACAAATAAATCAATGTGAGTATCCAAAAGCAAAGTTTTACCATAATCAAAGTTACCTTTAAATAACTTTCATTTTTAGCTTTTTCTCAACATGAAACATCTGTAGAAAATAGCTGTTATACAGTGCCTTTGGAAAGAATTCACTCCGCTTTACTTTTTCCATATTTAGTTGTGTACAAAGTGGGATTAAAATTGATTTAATTGTCATTTGTTGTCAACCATCTACACAGAATACTCTGTAATGTCAAAGTGGAAGAAAAATTCTAACATTTGTAAAACATTTATGAAAATAAACACTAATATATCTAGATAGGTATTCAAGCCCCTGAGTCAATACATGTTGCAATCACCTTTGGTAGTGATTACATCTGTGAGTCTCTAAGAGCTTTTCACACCTGGATTGTACAATATTTGCTCTTGCTCTGTCAAGTTGGTTGTTAATCACCGAATTAAGTCAAAACTGTAACTAGGCCACTCAGGAACATTCAGTGTTGTCTTGGTAAGCAACTCTAGATTATTCTTGGCCTTGTGTTTTAGGTGATTGTCCTGCTGAAAGGAGAATTTGTCTTCCAGTGTCTGTTGGAAAGCAGACTGAACCAGGTTTTCCTATAGGATTTTGCCTGTAGTATAAAACCCTATACCTTAAATGATTAAACCCTCACTGAACCCTCTCTCTGACTAGGACATATAGACAAACTCTGTGTGACATTTCAGCTGCAGCAGGGTTTACCATCCCCCTGCCTCAGCCTGACTCTATTGTGTGGTAATAAAGTGTGGATTGTATCCCTGTCTCCTACTGGTCATTTACGTTCTCTTACCGGAACGCCGGGGCAGTTGCAACTATAATTGACACCTTTTTTGAGACCATCACATGGTTGTGCACTTTTTCACCTGTGCTTAGCTCTATTACGTTTCTTTTTATCCAAAAAAAAAACTCCCTAGTCCTTGCCGATGACAAGCATACAGTACCCATATCACGATGCAGCCACCACCACGCTTGAAAATGTGGAAAGTGGTACTCAGTGATGTGTTTTGTTGGATTTGTCCCAAAGATAACACTTTGTTTTCAGGATATAAAGTTACATTCACTGCTCATCTGAGGGACCTTACAGATAATTGTATGTGCTGGGTACAGAGATGAGGTAGTCATTCAAAAATCACGCTAACACTACTATTGCACATAGAGTGAGTCCATGCAACTTATTATGTGACTTGTTAAGCACAATTTTACTCCTTAAATTATTTAACACAGGCGTTGAATACTTATTTCCTCGAGACATTTCAGCTATTCATTTTTTATTAATTTGTAAACATTTCTAAAAATATAATTCCACTTTGACATTATGGGGTATTCTGTGTAGGCCAGTGACACAAAATGCTCATTGACTTATCCGAGCCTGATAATGGGTAATAGTCTGGATATACAGTAATTATAAAAGCCAGGGGGATTTCTGTCCAGCATGCCTGCTGTACCCTTGAACCCAGTCAATGTGAGTTGGCAGCCAATTCATATATTTTTAAAAATATACATTCTGAGTTTACAGCACTCAGGCTAGCAGAAGGCTAGGAGAAGGATGTTAGTGCCATCATGCATTTTGTCATAAACATAAACCTTGTTGTCATGCCAACCCTTCCTCACTAAATAACTCACACCATGATGTGAACACCTGGTATTTACTGTATGTGATTGTTCTGTAAATGACCTCAAGGGGGCGGCAAAAAAGGAGCATATGACATGATATTAGTATACTGTAGGTTTTGTTACAGACATTATTTTATCCTGTAGAGCTATATGGGAAAGCTGGGGCTCAGAATAAACCATGTTTATTCAGTGAGAGGTAGGAGAAAGGTCATTATAACTCAAACATGCATTACTCTGTCGACTGGTGAGCCAAAGGGGTGGCAGAGTGACTCGAGATACACTGTATTGTTATTGTACCTGGCTGTTGATGCGACTGTGTTTCCAGTACTGTGGTCCTGTTGTAGCGACTGTGTTTCCAGTACTGTGGTCCTGTTGTAGCGACTGTGTTTCCAGTACTGTGGTCCTGTTGTAGTGGCTGTGTTTCCAGTACTGTGGTCCTGTTGATGCGACTGTGTTTCCAGTACTGTGGTCCTGTTGATGCGACTGTGTTTCCAGTACTGTGGTCCTGTTGTAGCGACTGTGTTTCCAGTACTGTGGTCCTGTTGTAGCGACTGTGTTTCCAGTACTGTGGTCCTGTTGTAGTGGCTGTGTTTCCAGTACTGTGGTCCTGTTTATGCGACTGTGTTTCCAGTACTGTGGTCCTGTTGTAGTGGCTGTGTTTCCAGTACTGTGGTCCTGTTGTAGCGACTGTGTTTCCAGTACTGTGGTCCTGTTGTAGTGGCTGTGTTTCCAGTACTGTGGTCCTGTTGATGCGACTGTGTTTCCAGTACTGTGGTCCTGTTGATGCGACTGTGTTTCCAGTACTGTGGTCCTGTTGTAGCGACTGTGTTTCCAGTACTGTGGTCCTGTTGATGCGACTGTGTTTCCAGTCCTGTGGTCCTGTTGATGCGACTGTGTTTCCAGTACTGTGGTCCTGTTGTAGCGACTGTGTTTCCAGTACTGTGGTCCTGTTGTAGCGACTGTGTTTCCAGTACTGTGGTCCTGTTGTAGTGGCTGTGTTTCCAGTACTGTGGTCCTGTTTATGCGACTGTGTTTCCAGTACTGTGGTCCTGTTGTAGTGGCTGTGTTTCCAGTACTGTGGTCCTGTTGTAGCGACTGTGTTTCCAGTACTGTGGTCCTGTTGCAGTGGCTGTGTTTCCAGTACTGTGGTCCTGTTGATGCGACTATGTTTCCAGTACTGTGGTCCTGTTGTAGCGACTGTGTTTCCAGTACTGTGGTCCTGTTGTAGCGACTGTGTTTCCAGTACTGTGGTCCTGTTGTAGCGACTGTGTTTCCAGTACTGTGGTCCTGTTGTAGCGACTGTGTTTCCAGTACTGTGGTCCTGTTGTAGTGGCTGTGTTTCCAGTACTGTGGTCCTGTTGATGCGACTATGTTTCCAGTACTGTGGTCCTGTTGTAGCGACTGTGTTTCCAGTACTGTGGTCCTGTTGTAGCGACTGTGTTTCCAGTACTGTGGTCCTGTTGTAGCGACTGTGTTTCCAGTACTGTGGTCCTGTTGTAGCGACTGTGTTTCCAGTACTGTGGTCCTGTTGTAGTGGCTGTGTTTCCAGTACTGTGGTCCTGTTGTAGCGACTGTGTTTCCAGTACTGTGGTCCTGTTGTAGTGGCTGTGTTTCCAGTACTGTGGTCCTGTTGTAGCGACTGTGTTTCCAGTACTGTGGTCCTGTTGTAGTGGCTGTGTTTCCAGTACTGTGGTCCTGTTGATGCGACTGTGTTTCCAGTACTGTGGTCCTGTTGTAGTGGCTGTGTTTCCAGTACTGTGGTCCTGTTGATGCGACTGTGTTTCCAGTACTGTGGTCCTGTTGTAGCGACTGTGTTTCCAGTACTGTGGTCCTGTTGTAGCGACTGTGTTTCCAGTACTGTGGTCCTGTTGTAGTGGCTGTGTTTCCAGTACTGTGGTCCTGTTGATGCGACTGTGTTTCCAGTACTGTGGTCCTGTTGATGCGACTGTGTTTCCAGTACTGTGGTCCTGTTGTAGTGGCTGTGTTTCCAGTACTGTGGTCCTGTTGTAGTGGCTGTGTTTCCAGTACTGTGGTCCTGTTGATGCGACTGTGTTTCCAGTACTGTGGTCCTGTTGTAGCGACTGTGTTTCCAGTACTGTGGTCCTGTTGTAGTGGCTGTGTTTCCAGTACTGTGGTCCTGTTGATGCGACTGTGTTTCCAGTACTGTGGTCCTGTTGATGCGACTGTGTTTCCAGTACTGTGGTCCTGTTGATGCGACTGTGTTTCCAGTACTGTGGTCCTGTTGATGCGACTGTGTTTCCAGTACTGTGGTCCTGTTGTAGCGACTGTGTTTCCAGTACTGTGGTCCTGTTGTAGTGGCTGTGTTTCCAGTACTGTGGTCCTGTTGTAGCGACTGTGTTTCCAGTACTGTGGTCCTGTTGTAGTGGCTGTGTGTCCAGTACTGTGGTCCTGTTGTAGTGGCTGTGTTTCCAGTACTGTGGTCCTGTTGATGCGACTGTGTTTCCAGTACTGTGGTCCTGTTGATGCGACTGTGTTTCCAGTACTGTGGTCCTGTTGTAGCAACTGTGTTTCCAGTACTGTGGTCCTGTTGTAGCGACTGTCTTTCCAGTACTGTGGTCCTGTTGATGCGACTGTGTTTCCAGTACTGTGGTCCTGTTGATGCGACTGTGTTTCCAGTACTGTGGTCCTGTTGTAGCGACTGTGTTTCCAGTACTGTGGTCCTGTTGATGCGACTGTGTTTCCAGTACTGTGGTCCTGTTGTAGCGACTGTCTTTCCAGTACTGTGGTCCTGTTGATGCGACTGTGTTTCCAGTACTGTGGTCCTGTTGTAGCGACTGTGTTTCCAGTACTGTGGTCCTGTTGTAGTGGCTGTGTTTCCAGTACTGCAGTTCTGTTGTAGTGGCTGTGTTTCCAGTACTGTGGTCATAGAGGCAGTAGAAGGAGTGATCAACACAGAGCCTGGTGGAACAGCAGGGAACGCTGGCTGGCTCATCCTGGTTGCTTCTTAATTAGCTCTATTACCAGGGAGGGACCAACCCCTGGAGTAATGTGGCAGCACAGGAAGAGAGGGATGGGTGTTCGCGAGCCTGCACCATGTACACACCACCAGAGGGGGCACTCTGTCACAGGCCAGGGTGGCAGTGTTCAAACAGGGTTCTTCTTTAGTGTATTGTGCTGGTCCTAGGATCGATCCACGCGATGTGTAGTTTGGCTATTGTTAATGTCCAGTACCAACACATCGTATTCACCTAATCATCCAGCCCCATGAGTAGGTGAATCATGTATATAAATGGCAAGAATTGTACTGTATTCTCTCTTTGCCTCTCCTACAGGCGGCTTCTTCAAGCAGCGAAGAAGGACAACCAGACAGGACATTTCATATGGGTGGGGTCAGACAGCTGGGGGTCTAAGATCTCCCCCATACTCAACCAGGAGGAGATGGCAGAAGGTGCTGTTACCATCCTACCTAAACGTCAGTCCATCCGAGGTACTGATGTTATACAGAATATGATGTTCTATATTCTTTATTGTCCAATTTAAATGACACACAACAGTTGGCAGTACTGGTGATATGAGGATGACATTTGTATCTATTTTTTGTTGTCTTTGACAATGAAATTAAAATGAAATTCAAAACCCTGACATTTCCAAATAAAACACTGACATAAACTGTAAACAACATCAGGATATACTGTAGGATGAAAGTAGTACTATGTGGAGGTAGTGCTGAAAGAACTTGTTGATAAAGTCATCAGAAAATCCAATACACATCTCTGCAGTAGTTCAGCAGGTGGTTCTAAATCCAATTGTGCCTCTCATTGATCTCTCTAGGGTTTGATCGCTACTTTATCAGCAGAACTTTGGACAACAACAGAAGGAATATTTGGTTTGCAGAGTTCTGGGAAAACAACTTCCAGTGCAAACTCAGTCGACACGCTCTGAAGAAAGGATCCGGCATCAAAAAGTGCACAAGTAAGAATAGAATTTCCTTGTTTACCATAACCTAGTCCTACACACACTGATTGTTTATGAACTCACAGATGCAATCACTAGTTGTAGTATTCCGACATGTCTTGGATGATGTGCCATTACATCTACTTTTAAATACTATGGTTATTTTGCATGCAGAGTGAGAAACATGGAGCCCAAAATGTATTCCCAGATTGCAGGGCTATATACACTTTCTGTGGTAAGATCCGAACTTTGATTAGTCAAATATCACTTCACAAGAGACTGTGTAATGCAGTGCTTGCTGAATACACAAATACAGGGTCACACCATTTAATGGGTTCAATTAAGCAGAATAGAAGAATCAGGAACTATATTGCGCTGGAGTGTGACTACATAAATGTGGAATGTGTTTTGGAAAGTGCAATAACAACAAAATAGATTGGTTTCATTACAGTTCTTAACATGTATTTGTACTTGAAATATACATCTATAACCCTTCTCTAACAGCGTTATGTATTTGCAGAGATGTAGGCTACTGTAGTATGAGCTATGGTACATTTTGGGGAAATGCAATGTGTTTGAGTAAAGGGTATGATTCTCTTGTTCCATTAGACATGTTCCCGTGACTCCCCGTCGCCAAGTTCAATCTGCACTGCAGTACAATAGCAATCACCAAAACTGGGCCATTACACAAGTTGAAAACATAATCAATAGCAAATCCAATCAGCATATTAGAGACAAGCTCCCAGGTCATTAAAATCAGTGGGCACTCCAAGCCTGACTGTCTTTCATTTCCTTGCACAGACAACACAATCTGCAGGATTCTAATCAGTCCAGACTGGACTGATTCTTGTATTGGTTGGATTGTGATGTGCTGATGATTGATTCCTTCCTATGCGTTAATGTTTCATGCTTTCATCAGCTTGCTATGATAGTTACCAGGATGGGTTTCCTCGCAGCCATTGCATAATGCCATTATATCACAATTCTATAAATCAGGGGCCCGAGAACTATTTGCTTTCCACAGGTTCAGTTCTATGTGATCAAAGCGAATCCAGGGTGGTTTGAGAAACATAGCCAGAGTCGTTAATTGTGTTCAGATCCATGTTTCTAAAAACATACTTACCTTAGTAATTTATGAGGCGGGAACTACTGTAGAGCTTGCGTGACAACCTGATGTAAGAACTGAATTTGATACCTTAATGCATGGGTATTCAACCTGGTAGTTTTTGCTAGTGATATTATAAATATCGCTATAACGGAGACGCTCAGAGACGAGAAGCAGGTGGTGAGTTTAATAATATAATGAACATGGAACGATACAAGACAAGAGTTGCGTCTAGACATGAAACACATAGTCAATACTGCCTGGGGAATGGAACTAAGGGAGTGACAGATATAGGGGAGGTAATCAGGGGTTCATCTTCTCCACCTGCCCGATGAACTGAGGCCTATACCCGGAAGTGAGGCTGACAATGACCCTGAGCTTCTACATGAAGGCTCTCCATACCCGTGACGTGATTTGTGGGCCACGGTCGGAGACGATGTCCTCTGGAAGGCCATAATACCGGAAGACCTGCTGGTACAGTGCCTCAGCGACCTGAAGAGCAGTAGGGAGACCAGAGAGAGGGATAAAATGACAGGATTTGGAGAATCTATCCACAACCACCAAAATGCTGGTGAAGCCATCAGAGGGGAGATCAGTGACAAAATCAATGGATAGATGAGACCAGGGACGGGAAGAGGAAGGATTTTCTCTGCTGGAGTGTGCCGGGGAGATTTAGTTTGGGCACACACAACAGGAGTTGACATAGCGAATAACGCCATGTGCCAAGGTGGGCCAGCAATACCTTTCGGAGAGCGATTGAATAGTACGGGTGATCCCAGGATGTCGAGCGACGACAGCTGTGTGCCCAGGTCAACAGCCGCTCCCTTATCCCTGTGGGAACGTAGATGCACTCAGGATGACAAGTAGTGGGTACAGAGTTCCCTCTCCAGAGCCTGGTGAATGTCCACATCTACGTCCCAGAACACAGGAGCTACGACTCGAGAGGGAACTTGAAAACAGGTCCTCCGACATTCGGGTGACAAGTCCGTGATTGCATCATCGACCATGAGATGGTGGGGTTATGGCGTTGAAGCCATGGGATTCCAAGGATGATCTTGTGAGCTGGTGCACTAGTGATGAAGAAGGGAATGTTTTCCTGATGAATGAACTCCACGGTGAGGGTGAGTGGTGTGGTGATGTGTGTGATAGTTCCGGTTCCCAGTGGCCAATTATCAAGGGTTTGAACCGGAAACATAGAGGAGAGCGGGTATGAGGGGATGTTCAGAGAGGAGGCAAGGGTCTGGTCAATAAAGTTCCCTGCGGCACCGGAATCCACTATGATGTAGAAACAGTACATGAGGGACAGCCAGCTAGTGTGATCGACACTGAAAAGGGTTTGACAGAAAATGATGAAGATCGGATACTCACACCTGCCCCAGGAGGTGGAAGATCACGTGACCGTCTCTCAGCTCTTGTGGATCCCGAGATGGGACGTACCGGACACTGCTTAAGCTGGTGCCCCCCTTGACCACAATAGAGACAGAGCCCCAGCTGTCTCTGTCTGCGTTGCTCCGCCGCGGGGAGGTGTGTGACCCCTACCTCCATTGGTTCAGGCTCTGATACAGTGTTCACTGAGGGAGGGAGAGAAGCGATTTGGGTACTGACGCTCCCAAAGTAGGTTATCCATATGGATGGCCATTGCGATGAGTGTGTCCAAGTTGAGGTTGTCGTCATGACATGCCAGTTCCGTTTGGACCTCCTCATGCAGTCCTCTTCGGAATAGTGTACGGAGCGGCGGCTCATTCCATCCGCTGGATGCTGCTACTGTCCTGAAGGTGAGCTAGTACTCTGCAGCGGTCTGGTCATCCTGCCGTAGTTGGAATAGGCGCTCACCCCCCTCTCTGCCCTCTAGTCGATGATTGAAGATACCTCTGAACAGAGCCATGAACCCCTCATACGAAGCCAGCTCCTCCTCTCTCCCAGACGGTTGTAGCTCACTCCAACACCCGCCCAGTCAGCAGAGAAATAACCGTGGCAACCTTGGACCTCTCGAGGGTGGGGGCTCCCATCTGGTGCGCAAAATAGAGGGAGCACTGGAGTAGGAAGCCATGGCATTTAGATGGGGTTCCGTCATATTTGTCCGGGAGGGAAAAAACAGGCATCGCTGACCTGAGCGGACTGCTGAATGGACTGATGTGCTGGCTCGCTGGGTCGATTGGTATCCTCCGCTAGTTGAAGTCAACAGGTCTCGAGTATGTTCGAGACATTGAAGACTGCAAATAACTTTTTCCATAGTCATCCCCATTTGCACCAGCTGCCTGCTGGTAAGCTTTCTTGACTTTAACATACATTTTTGCCAACACAAGGCAAACTTTTTTTTAACCAGCTAAACAGCTGCTATTAGCGAAAATGTGTTTGGAGTTTTTTGTTAGAGTTTACTTCCTCTTCCAATTACAACGTGGGGAGATCAAAATAATTAATAATGATCTATTCAATGTATTCATTTTAAAATGTTGATTAATTCTCCTTGCCATTATCATTCACCTGATGATAAGACAAGATGTAAAAAAATATATGTTTATTTTCTAACGTTCTAACGCCTCTGTGTTGCCGATTGCCAGGGTCCCTGGGCAAGAAAAGATTGAAGACCCCTGCCTAATTGCACTAAATTAACAGTAAACATTATCCTCCCATCAATACATTTCATTTGATTTTCTGGTGCCGTTCAGACAATTTAAAGTATTGATTGGGGACGTATTTGTGGAGGAATGTAACTGTTTTTCTGGGTGATTTGTAATATTCCCATGACTTTGAGGGAGAGGTTGTTGTCCTGGCACCACACGGCCAGGTCTTTGATCTCCTCCCTATAGGCTGTCTTGTGTTGTCGGTGGGGACTGAGCACGCACCCCTGAGGGGCCCCTATGTTGAGGATCAGCTTGGCATATGTGTTATTTCCTACCCTTAACACCTGTGGCGGCCCGTCAGGATCCAGTTGCAGAGGGAGGTGTTTAGTCCCAGGGTCCTTAGCTTATTGATGAGCTTTGAAGGCACTATCTTGTTGAATGCTGAGCTGTGGTCAATGAATAGCATTCTCACATAGGTGTTCCTTTTGTCCAGGTGGGAAATAGCAGTGGGAAGTGCAATAGAGATTGCATCATCTGTGGATCTGTTGGGTTGGTATGCAAATTGGAGTGTGTCTAGGGTTTCTGGGATAATGGTGTTGATGTGAGCCATGACCAGCCTTTCAAAGCACTTCATGGCTACGGACGTGAGTGCTACGGGTCTGTAGTCATTTATGCAGGTTACCTGGTCCCGTGTGGCTCAGTTGGTAGAGCATGGCGCTTGCAACGCCAGGGTTGTGGGTTCATTCCCCACGGGGGGACCAGGATGAATATGTATGAACTTTCCAATTTGTAAGTCGCTCTGGATAAGAGCGTCTGCTAAATGACTTAAATGTAAAATGTAAATGTAGTGTTCTTGGGCACAGGCATTTTGGTGGTTTGCTTAAAACATGTTGGTATTACAGACTCGGACAGGGAGAGGTTGAAAATGTCAGTGAAGACACCTGCCAGTTGGTCAGTGCATGCTCGCAGTACACGTCCTGTAGTCCTTCTGGCCCTGCGGCCTTGTGAATTTTGACCTGTTTAACTTCTTATGGCTGCAAACCCATTAACGGGATGATATGACAACAGCCAGTGAAAGTGCAGGGCGCCAAATTCAAACAACAGAAATCTCATAATTAAAATTCCTCAAATATACATGTATTTTATACCATTTTAAAGGTAATCTTGTTGTTAATCCCACCAAAGTGTCCGATTTCAAATAGGCTTTTCAGCGAAAGCACCACAAACGATTATGTAAGGTCATCGCAAAACCATAGAAAAACACAGCTATTTTTCCAGCCAAAGACAGAAGTCACAAAAAGCAGAAATAGAGATAAAATGTATCACTAACCTTTGATGATCTTCATCAGATGATACTCATAGGACTTCATGTTACACAATACATATATGTTTTGTTCAATTAAGTTCATGTTTATATCCAAAAACCTCAGTTTACATTGGCGCCATGTTCAGAAATGCCTCCAAAATATCCGTAGAAATTGCAGAGAGCCACGTCAAATAACATAAATACTCATCATAAACTTTGATGAAAGATACATGTTTTACATAGAATTAAAGATACACTTGTTCTTAATGCAACCGCTGTGTGAGATTTCAAAAATCTTTATGGCAAAAGCACAATATTCAATAATCTGAGAACAGCATTCAGCCACAAAAAGAAGCCATACAGTTATCCGCCAAATTGTGCAGTCACAAAACTCATAAAAAGCATTATAAATCTTCCCTTACCTTTGCTGATCTTCGTCAGAATGCACTCCCAGGACTCCCACTTCCACAAGAAATGTTTGTTTTGTTCGGTAATGTCCATCATTTATGTCGAAGTAGCTACTTTTGTTAGCACGTTTAGTACACATATCCAAACGCTCGTGCAGGTCCAGGCGAACGTCGGACGAAAACCTCAAAAAGTTATATTACAGATCGAATAAACTTGTCAAGCTAAGTATAGAATCAATCTTTAAGATGTTGATATTCAAAAACGTTCCAACCGGAGAATTCCTTTGTGTCTATAGAAGTAATGGAACGCAAGTCGATATCATGTGGAATGTGTGTGACCAGGAACTGGCTCTCTGCCACACCACTGACTCAAACAGCTCCCATCCGGCTCAACATCACAGTAGAAGCTTCATTCAACATTCTACAGACTGTTGACATCTAGTGGAAGCCGTAGGAAGTGCAAACAGATCCATATCCTACAGTGTTTTCAATAGGCGATGAGTTGAAAATCGACCAACCTCAGATTTCTCACTTCCTGGTTGGATTTCTTCTCAGGTTTTTGCCTGCCATATGAGTTCTGTTATACTCACAGACATAATTCAAACAGTTTTAGAAACTTCGGAGTGTTTTCTATCCAATACTACTAATAATATGCATATATTAGCAACTATGACTGAGGAGCAGGCTGTTTACACTGGTCACCTATGTGCACCTTTCATCCAAGCTACTCAATACTGCCCCTGCAGCCATAAGAAGTTAAAAAGGTCTTATTCCCATCGGCTGCGGAGAGCGTGATCACACAGTCTTCCAGAACAGCTGGTGCTCTCATGCATGTTTCAGTGTAATTTGCCACGATGTGAGCATAGAAGTAGTTTAGCTCGTCTGGTAGGCTCGTGTCACTGGGCAGCTCTCGGCTGTGCTTCCCTTTGTGGTCTGTAATGGTTTGCAAGCCCTGCCACATCCGACAAGCGTCAGAGCCGGTGTAGTATGATTTGATCTTAGCCTTGTATTGACGCTTTGCCTGTTTGATGGTTCGTCGGAGGGCATAGCGGGATTTCTTATAAGCTTCTGGGTTAGTGTCCCTCTCCTTGAAAGTGGCAGCTCTAGCCTTTAGTTCAGTGCGGATGTTGCCTGTAATCCATTGCTTCTGGTTGGGTTATGTACGTACGGTCACTGTGGGGACGACGTCATCGATGCACTTATTGATGAAGCCAGTGACTGATGTGGTGTACTCATCAATGTCATCGGAGGAAATCCCCGGAACATTTTCCAGTCTGTGCTAGCAAAACAGTCCTGTAGCTTAGCTTCTGCTTCATCTGACCACTTCTTTATTGCTCTAGTCACTGGTACCTCCTGCTTTAATTTTTGCTTGTAAGCAGGAATCAGGAAGATAGAATTATGGTCAGATTTGCCAAATGGAGGGCGAGGGAGAGCTTTGTATGCATCTTTGTGTGTGGAGTAAAGGTGGTCCAGAGTTTTTTTCTCTCTGGTTGCACATTTAGCATGCTGATAGAAAGTTGGTAAAACTGATTTAAGTTTCCCTGCATGAAAGTCTCCAGCTACTAGGAGCGCTGCCCCTGGGTAAGCGTTTCCTTGTTTGCTTATGGTGGAATATAGCTCATTCAATGCTGTCTTAGTGCCAGCCTCTGACTTTGGTTGTTGGAGTGGGTCCAGGGTTTCTGGGATGATGGTGTTGATGTGAACCATGATCGCCTTTTGAATCATTTCATGGCTAAAGATGTGAGTGTTACGGGGCGATAGTCATTTAGACAGTCATTTAGACATGTAGGTATTACGAAATGGGTCAGAGAGTGGTTGAAAATGTCAACTCTGAGTACGAGTTCTCGTAATCCAGGACGGCAGGTAGCCTAGTAGTTAGAGTGTTGGGCCAGTGTCCGAAAGGTTGCGAGATTGAATCCCTGAGCTGCCAATGTAAACATCTGTCATTCTGCCCCTGAACAAGGCAGTCAACCCACTGTTCCTAGGCCGTCATTGTAAATAAGAATTTGTTCTTATCTGACTTGCCTATTAAAAGTGAAGGTTAAATAAAAAATTATCCATCTGGCCCTGCGGCCTGTGAATGTTAACCTTTTTAAAGGTCTTACATTGGCTACAGTTAGCGAGATCACACAGTCTTCTGGAACATCTGGTGCTCTCATGCATGGTTCAGTTGCTTTCCTCGAAGAGAGAATAGAAGGCATTTAGCTCATCTGGAAGGCTCGTGTCCTTTGGCAGCACGTGACTGGGTTTCCCTTTGCAATTCGTGATAGTTTGCAAGCACAGCCACATCCGACGAGCATCAGAGACAGCATAGTAGGATTCGATCTTAGTCCTCTATTGACTTTCTGACTATTTGATGGCTCGTCGGAGGTCGTAGCGGGTTATCTTATCAGCATCAGGATTAGTGTCCCGGTCCTTGAAATAGGCCGCTCCGTGAGGATGCCACCTGTAATCCGTCGTCGATGCACTTATTAATTGAGCTGGTGACTGATGTGATAAACTCTACAATCAGATGAATCCCGGAACATATTCCAGTCTGCGAAACAGTCTGGTAGCTTATCATTCGCTTCATAAGACCACTTCTGTATGGAGTGCGTCACTGCTACTTCCCATTTGATTTTTTGCTTTTAAGCAGGTTTCAGAAGGATAGAGTCATGCACTCAAGGCCACCACTCACACTACTGTACATATAGCACACTCCCAGAACCACAACATACCACATTCATCATCAACATGTGAGTATCTAATTTACAATTCAAATGAATGGTGATTAGTTTTCTAAATTAGATAAAGGAAGAGAACAAATGTAAGCTCTTTGTTTATTTTAGCTCATTTAGCAAAATGTTGAGGAGCTTAACAATTATGCAATATTTATTCATCATGAATGAGATTTCCCGTCTTGGCTCCAACATGTCACAGGGGGCCTGAAGAAATCCAGGAGAATAATAATGAAAGTGCATTAGTATTAGCACAACATTAGTCAATTAATCCAAGACTCAACTGTAAGGGTTTCTGCACATGCCAATGCCTTAGGGATGCTCTCAAACAGACTATCCTCCTAAATTTCAAGAGAGGATAGTATTCACTTTGTGTTTACCCATACCTTTCATCAGTTGTCATGGTGGCAGCTCTTGAGCTAAATTGCTGCAGATTTGTTTTCCTGCAGTGAGTGGCCCCAGGAGCACTGTAATTTTCTACACGAAAGAGTTATATTTACATTTAGCAGACGTTCCTCTCTCTCTCTATTTCAGGGGCACGTTTTGCAATACGATTGTGCTGGACCTCTGTAAAATGATTGATTTGCTCTAATAGACAACATAATAATTTGAATTAAAATCTTAAATGAGAGCTTGCCCAATCATCGAATTTGAGGGAAGTAGGAACAAGGAGTATTCTCCTGTGATTTACTGCTAAATAGATGTTTACAAATCAACCCCCTGCTATTGCTAACTGCTGATGTTACTGTAAATATGTAACTGAGGAAGTTGGGACTGTAAAGCATTCCATTTAATTTCATAAGAAACCCCAGGGACAGGTAGTTATGGAGACTGATACCTAAGTGTACCCCCCCAGAAGTTTAGGATTGTAGTATTGGTGGATTGTATGTGGAATGAACAACAAAACAAAAGAAGGGTTATTGTGAGTCACATATATCAACCACTTACAAGTGCACCTCAGCTGGAGGTACTTATACTATAATGTTAGGTTTTAGTACCTTTCCTCTCATCCATTAGGATGGTGACTCCAGACTGAAAGGCATAAACCCCAGAGTCTGGATGTATAATTCAGATCCAACCACTGGTCTCAGACCAAATTACATTGCTTGTACCTTCTGGCCCGGGGCCTAAGTTTACATTGTAGGTGACAACTACCTCAACCTGTAGGTCCCTATATTGCTCAATGTGTCCATGGCCAGATCGTGAGAATAGCAGATAGGTTATAAGCTAAGCCAATAAGTACTTTAATTCCACACATTGATAATGGAGTGGAATTGTCAGACAGCAAGAGCAAGTGTCTCGCCATCCGACTAGAAGTACTAGCTGGACTGGAGTCATTCAACTAGATTAGAGGAAATTGCTCTTTGATTATTAAGCTGATTTTGAAAATCACAGGCAATAACTTGCCAAGACTGCCACAGTCAGAAATAAGGAGGTCCACAGCAACTTGAGAATGCTCTTAGTGAAAATTATATTTATATGAGAGCAGTAAATGTAAACATTTTAATAAACAAAACACTTGTCCTTACAATTAGAACAAAAAACATGAAAAATCACATGTAAAAAAACACCTGTGGTTTTTGGACACGTTTGAACACACATGAACAAATCACATGCAAAATCTCATAAAAAAAAAAAAAATGTGAAATCTTTACATAAGTACATTTTTCAAGTTTTTTCCTCATGTTAAAAAAATCACCCCATATTATTTTCACCACTTCCAGCTACTTCTGGTGTCTCATCCGGGGACTGACCAGGACCCACCCTGCTTAGCTTCCAAAGTAAAACAGCAGTGGGGTGCACAGTGCCATGTTGCTGGAATGAATGTGCCAAAACTTGCAACTGGAAAAAAAGGCAGCCAAAGAAAATGTCAGGGAAACATAACCTAAGATAGGGAAAATTGCAGGAAAGAGGGAGAGTTTTTCATTTAATTGCATTATCATAAAATAAAAAAATCCCTTCCCTTTTTTGCATCCATTTACAAATATTTTTTCTTGCATTAAAAAAAATCCTTGCAATGTTCTGTTTTGGGTTTATGTTTTGCTTTCATTATCATTATTTTTGTTTGCAATACTAGAATTTAGTTCTCGACATCAAAAGTTTTGCTTGATATTAATGGCACAAAAGTAGATTGCACCATATAATCACTATTACTCTATTATAAGGTGATTAAAGCGGCAATCCTTAATTGAAACATCAACAAAGTGTTCTCCCCGCCTCAGTTTCAGTAAAAAGCTGAGGGATGAGGCTGGTGAAATGCGACCACTCTCAAATCCATATACTACACTATGGATGCAAGGACTGACCATCCATGATATCAAAATTATAGTTTAACCATGTTTTAATGGTCTGTTTACATTTACTTTGTTTACAAAAACAGTGAAGTTAAACAAGCTTATATTTTGGGTTCTGATGGGGTACTACAGTTGAATTAAGTTCGCGAGGCATTTATACTTTATACTCATCAAGAATCAATGGGTACGCATCATTAATTTATTAATTTAAAACTATGAAATAACACACATTGAATCATGTAGTAACCAAAAAACTGTTAAACAAATCAAAATATAAAGTATATTTGTGATTGTTTAAAGTAGCCACCCTTTGCCTCGATGACAGCTTTGCACACTCTTGGCATTCTCTCAACCAGCTTTATGAGGAATGCTTTTCCAACAGTCTTGAAGGAATTCCCACATATCCTGTTAGGGCTGCAAGCCCGAGGTCGGTACACTTATGACAACATCCAGCTCAAGTGCAGGGCGCGAAATTCAAAATCTATTTTTTTTTTATATTTAACTTTCACACATTAACAAGTCCAATACAGCATTTGAAAGATAAACATCTTGTGAATCCAGCCAACGTGTCCGATTTTTTAAATGTTTTACAGCGAAAACACCACGTATATTTATGTTAGTTCACCACCAAATACAAAAGAGGACAGACATTTTTCACAGCACAGGTAGCATGCACAAAGCCAACCTAACTAACCAAGATCCAACCAAACAAACCTAGAAACAACTTCCTCAGATGACAGTCCTATAACATGTTACACAATAAATCTATGTTTTGTTCGAAAAATGTGCATATTTGAGCTATAAATCAGTTTTACATTACTGCTACCATCATAGCTACAGTCAGAAATAGCACGGGAGTAGCCAGAGTAAATACAGACACCAACGAAAACTACCTAATTACTCATCATAAAACATTTCAGAAAAATATATGGTGTATAGCAAATGAAAGACAAAGATCTTGTGAATACAGCCAATATTTCCGATTTTTTAAGTGTTTTCCAGCAAAAACACAATATAGCGTTATATTAGCTTACTGCAATAGCTAACACACAACAGCATTGATTCCAAGTAATCGGTAGCGATAGCACAGTTCGACAGATATATGAAATAGCATCCCAAATTGGGTCCTTATCTTTGTTGATCTTCCATCAGAATGTTGTACAAGGGGTCCTTTGTCCAGAACCGTCTTTGTTTGGATCCAGAACAAACTATTTCCCTCTTGAATTAGCAAGCACACTGGCCGTGCGGCGCTAACCTCTCCTTCTTGAACAAATTCTTCCAACGCATCACGCCTAAAGTCCCGAATAAATTTCAATAATATAATTAAACTATATTGAAAAAACATACTTTAGGATGATATTGTGACATGTATCAAATAAAATCTAAGCCGGAGATCATATTCACCCATAACGACGGTTTTCCAGGATGCGATTCCAGGTCCAACTTCGCGCCTTCGAAAAAAAATTAACTTCTCACGAGTCACCAACCCTGATCCGGTAGCACCCCCCCCCCCCCCCCCCACTGAGTAGCATAGCTAGCATAGCGTCACAAGTAACTTGTAGCATCTAAATATCATTAAATCACAAGTCCAAGACACCAGATGAAAGATACAGGTCTTGTGAATAAAGCCACCATTTCAGATTTTTAAAATGTTTTACAGGGAAGACACAATATGTAAATCTATTAGCTAACCACGTTAGCAAAGGACACGATATTTTTACTCCCAACAGCTTTTTCCTGCGTCAGTAGCTATCACTAATTCGACTAAATAAAAATATATATAGCCACTAACCAAGAAACAACTTCATAAGATGACAGTCTGATAACATATTTATGGTATAGCATAGTTTTTTGGGGGAAAAATGTGCATTTTTCAGGTATAAATCACAGTTCTACATTGCAGCTGCAATCTGAAATAGTGCTGACCCAGCCAGAACAATTACAGAGACCAACGTCATATAACGAATTACTCATCTTAAAACATTTCAGAAAAATACACAGCGTACAGATATTGAAAGCCCAACATCTGGTGAATCCAAACAATATTTCAGATTTATGAAATGTTTTATAACGAAAACAAAATGTAGCGCTAAATTAGCATAGCTATACCAGGCAGATTCGGCTAGGCGCCCACGGCCAGTTCACATGCACAACAGATATGATATAACATCGTAAATTGGGTCTTACTATGGCTGATCTTTCATCAGAATGTTGATCAAAGTGTCCTTTGTCAAGATGAGTCATTGGTTCCGTTCAGAATTGTTCCTTTCCCACTCCATTTAGCACAGGTACTGGTCGAGTGGCACGGATCTCTCAAACGTAAATAAATTCAGACAACGGAACACCACAAAACTCCCGAAAAAATTCAAATAATCTGATTAAACTATATTAAAAAAACATACAGTGGGGAGAACAAGTATTTGATACACTGCCGATTTTGCAGGTTTTCCTACTTACAAAGCATGTAGAGGTCTGTAATTTTTATCATAGGTACACTTCAACTATGAGAGACGGAATCTAAAACAAAAATCCAGAAAATCACATTGTATGATTTTTAAGTAATTCATTTGCATTTTATTGCATGACATAAGTATTTGATACATCAGAAAAGCAGTACTTAATATTTGGTACAGAAACCTTTGTTTGCAATTACAGAGATCATACGTTTCCTGTAGTTCTTGACTAGGTTTGCACACACTGCAGCAGGGATTTTGGCCCACTCCTCCCTACAGATCTTCTCCAGATCCTTCAGGTTTCGGGGCTGTCGCTGGGCAATACGGACTTTCAGCTCCCTCCAAAGATTTTCTATTGGGTTCAGGTCTGGAGACTGGCTAGGCCACTCCAGGACCTTGAGATGCTTCTTACGGAGCCACTCCTTAGTTGCCATGGCTGTGTGCTTCGTGTCGTTGTCATGCTGGAAGACCCAGCCACGACCCATCTTCAATGCTCTTACTGAGGGAAGGAGGTTGTTGGCCAAGATCTCGCGATACATGGCCCCATCCATCCTCCCCTCAATACGGTGCAGTCGTCCTGTCCCCTTTGCAGAAAAGCATCCCCAAAGAATGATGTTTCCACCTCCATGCTTCACGGTTGGGATGGTGTTCTTGGGGTTGTACTCATACTTCTTCTTCCTCCAAACACGGCGAGTGGAGTTAGACCAAAAAGCTCTATTTTTGTCTCATCAGACCACATGACCTTCTCCCATTCCTCCTCTGGATCATCCAGATGGTCATTGGCAAACTTCAGACAGGCCTGGACATGCACTGGCTTAAGCAGGGGGACCTTGCGTGCGCTGCAGGATTTTAATCCATGACGGCGTAGTGTGTTACTAATGGTTTTCTTTGAGACTGTGGTCCCAGCTCTCTTCAGGTCATTGACCAGGTCCTGCCGTGTAGTTCTGGGCTGATCCCTCACCTTCCTCATGATCATTGATGCCCCACGAGGTGAAATCTTGCATGGAGCCCCAGACCGAGGGTGATTGACCGTCATCTTGAACTTCTTCCATTTTCTAATAATTGCGCCAACAGTTGTTTCCTTCTCACCAAGCTGCTTGCCTATTGTCCTGTAGCCCATCCCAGCCTTGTGCAGGTCTACAATTTTATCCCTGATGTCCTTACACAGCTCTCTGGTCTTGGCCATTGTGGAGAGGTTGGAATCTGTTTGATTGTGTGTGGACAGGTGTCTTTTATACAGGTAACGAGTTCAAACAGGTGCAGTTAATACAGGTAATGAGTGGAGAACAGGAGGGCTTCTTAAAGAAAAACTAACAGGTCTGTGAGAGCCGGAATTCTTACTGGTTGGTAGGTGATCAAATACTTATGTCATGCAATAAAATGCAAATTAATTATTTAAAAATCATACAATGTGATTTTCTGGATTTTTGTTTTAGATTCCGTCTCTCACAGTTGAAGTGTACCTATGATAAAAATTACAGACCTCTACATGCTTTGTAAGTAGGAAAACCTGCAAAATCGGCAGTGTATCAAATACTTGTTCTCCCCACTGTACATTACGATGATCTGGTCACATGTATCAAACAAACTTCGAGACGGAGATAGTTTTCATCCATAATGGCCGCACAACAGAAGACAATCGCAGCTACAAGTCGCACGATTTAGACAACCGGAAGTTGTCGGTCACGCCAAAGAATTAGCTCTCATTTCACGTCAGTCCCAGATAAACAAGATATTTTTCCTCTGACGTCCTCTTGACACCCAGAGGAAGGCCAATGAGGTGTGTTTCGGGTCATAGGGGGCACGACCATATATAGGCAGAGCGTTGAAGCTGGCATACACATCTTGCTTTTTTCTTCTTGGTCATGGAAAGTGCTGTCAAATGACTTCTGTATCACTCAGAGACAAAATTGAAACGGTTTTAGAAACTAGAGATTGTTTTCTTTCCAATGGTATTATTTATATGCATATAGTAAGAGCAATAATTGAATAAGAGGCAGTTTAATCTGTAGAGCAAATTATGCTAATGGGAAAATAGCACCCCCTGTATTCTCAAGAAGTTAATGGCGGACCTCTCATTCCAAGAGGATGTATTCAATCCCAGAACAAGATAATCAAGTCATTTCTGCTCTCACTTCCGCTTGACACCCAGGGGAAGGTGTATGACGTGTTTCTATAGTCCCAAGTGACATGCCCTTTTATAGACAAGCTCTTGAACAAAGACCTCGCTTTTGGAAATCTCACTTCCGGATAGGAAATGGGCTGCAGAAAGAGTTCTGGTTCACTTAGAGAAATAATTCAAACGGTTTTAGAAACTAGAGAGTGTTTTCTATCCAATAGTAATAATAATATGCATATTGTACGAGCAAGAATTGAGTACGAGGCCGTTTGAAATGGGTACCTGTTTCCAAGTTACTCAATACGCCCCCTGCAGCCATAAGAAGATATGCTGAACACTTGTTGGCTGCTTTTCCTTCCCAAACCATCTCAATTTAGTTGAGGTCTGGTGATTGTGGAGGCCAGGTAATATGATGCACCACTCCATCACTCTCCTTCTTGGTCAAATAGCCCTTACATAGCCCGAAGGTGTGTTTTGGGTCATTGTCCTGTTGAAAAACAAATGATAGTCCCGATAAGTGCAAACCAGATGGGATGGCGTATCGCTGAAGAATGCTGTGCTAGGCATGCTGGTTAAGTGTGCCTTGAAGTCTAAATAAATCACTGACCGTGTCACCAGCAAAGCAGCCCCACACCATCACACCTCCTCCTCCATGTTTCACGCTGGGAACCACACATGGGTCCTCCGTTGACCTCTGCGTCTCACAAAGAAACAGCAGTTGGAACCAAAAATTTCAAATTTGGACTCATCAGACCAAAGGACAGATTTCCACCGTTCTAATGTCCATTGCTTGTGTTTCTTGGCCCAAGCGAGTCTCTTCTTATTATTGGTGTCCTTTAGTAGTGGTTTCTTTGCAGCAATTTGACCATGAAGGCCTGATTACTAAAATGGCGCCAGAAGAAATGGCAGCAGTTTTACGGGCGCCCAACCAATTGTGCTATTATGTGTTTTTTTCTCGTTATTTGTAACTTATTTTGTACATAATGTTTCTGCAACCGTATCTTATCCAGAGCTTCTGGATATCAGGACAGCGATCACTCACCTCGGATTAGACAAAGATTTTCAACAACAAGCAAGACTCACATGATATTCTCCAAACACCCGGCAGGACCGACATCCCGGTTATTCGCAAGAGGAAGCGACGCCGGTACAGAGGACGAAGAGCCGGATGCCTCGTCAGGACCCGCAAAAGGCGAGTAGGAAAGCTGCCGTTACCGTCAATATTACTCGCCTACGTGCAATCATTGGACAATAAATTAGACGAGGTATGATCACGAATATCCTGTAATATCCTATGTTTCACGGAATCGTGGCTGAATGACAACATGAATATTCATCTAGCGGGATATACGCTGCACCGGCAGGATAGAACAGAACACTCCAATAAGACGAGGGGGGGGCGGTCTGTGCATATTTGTAAACAACAGCTGGTGCACGAAATCTAAGGAAGCCTCTAGATTTTGCTCGCCTGAAGTAGAGTATATTGTGATACATTGCAGGCCACACTACTTGCCTAGAGAGTTCTCAGCTATACTTTTCGTGGCCACCACAGACAGATGCTGGCACTAAGACCACACTCAGGCAGCTGTATAAGGAAATAAGCAAACAGGAACCCACTCACCCAGAGGCGGCGCTCCTAGTGGCCGGAGACTTTAATGCAGGGAAACTTAAATCAGTTCTACCAATTTTCTATCAACATGATAAATGTGCAACCAAAAAAATTCTAGATCACCTGTACTCCACACACAGAGACGTGTACCAAGCTCTCCCTCTCCCTCGCCATAATTCTATCCTCCTGATTCCTGCTTACAAGCAAAAATTAAAGCAGGATGCACCAGTGACTTGGTCTATAAAAAAGTGGTCAGATGAAGCAGATGCTCAACTACAGGACTGTTTTGCTATCACAGACTGGAACATGTTCCAGGATTCTTCCGATGACATTGAGGAATACACCACATCAGTCACTGGCTTTATCAATAAGTGCATCGAGGACGTCATCCCCAACTGTACGTACATACCCCAACCAGGAGCCATGGATTACAGCCAACATTCGCACTGAGCTAAAGGGTAGAGCTGCCGCTTTCAAGGTGCTGGACTCTAAGCCGGAAGCTGACAAGAAATCCCGATATGCCCTGCGACTAACCATCAAACAGGCAAAGCATCAATGCAGGGCTAAGATTGAATCATACTACACCGGCTACGACGCTCGTCGGATTTGGCAGGGCTTGCAAACTATTACAGACTACAAAGGGAAGCACAGCCGCGAGCTGCCCAGTGACACGAGCCTACCAGATGAGCTAAATCACTTCTATGCTCGCTTCGAGGCAAGCAACACTGAGACATGCATGAGAGAATCAGCTGTTCTGGATGACTGCGTGATCACGCTCTCCGTAGCCAACGTGAGTAAGATGTTTAAACAGGTCAACATACACAAGGCTGCGGGGCCAGACGGATTACCAGGACGTGTGCTCCGGGCATGTGCTGACCAACTGGCAGGTGTCTTCACTGACATTTTCAACATGTCCCTGATTGAGTCTGTAATACTAACATGTTTTAAGCAGACCACCATAGTCCATGTACCCAAGAACACAAAGGCAACCTGCCTAAATGACTACAGACCCGTAGCACTCACGTCCGTAGCCATGAAGTGCTTTGAAAGGCTGGTTTGGCTCACATCAACACCATTATCCCAGAATCCCTAGACCCACTCCAATTTGCATACCGCCGAAACAGATCCACAGATGATGCAATCTCTATTGCACTCCACACTGCCCTTTCCCACCTGGACAAAAGGAACACCTATGTGAGAATGCTATTCATTACAGCTCAGCGTTCAACACCATAGTACCCTCAAAGCTCATCACTAAGCTAAGGATCCTGGGACTAAACACCTCCCTCTGCAACTGGATCCTGGACTTCCTGATGGGCCGCCCCCAGGTGGTGAGGGTAGGTAGCAACACATCTGCCATGCTGATCCTCAACACTGGAGCTCCCCAGGATGCGTGCTCAGTCCCCTCCTGTACCCCCTGTTCACCCACAACTGCATGGCCAGGCACGACTCCAACACCATCATTAAGTTTGCAGACGACACAACAGTGGTAGGCCTGATCACCGACAATGACGAGACAGCCTATAGGGAGGAGGTCAGAGACCTGGCCAGGTGGTGCCAGAATAACAACCTATCCCTCAACGTAACTAAGACTAAGGAGATGATTGTGGACTACAGGAAAAACAGTACCGAGCACGCCCCCATTCTCATCAAGGGGGCTGTAGTGGAGCAGGTTGAGAGCTTCAAGTTCCTTGGTGTCCACATCAACAACAAACTAGAATGGTCCAAACACACCAAGACAGTTTTGAAGAGGGCACGACAAAGCCTATTCCCCCTCAGGAAACTAAAAAGATTTGGCATGGGTCCTGAGATCCTCAAAAGGTTCTACAGCTGCTACATCGAGAGAATCCTGACCGGTTGAATCACTGCCTGGTACGGCAATTGCTCGGCCTCCGACCGCAAGGCACTTCAGAGGGTAGTGCGTACGGCCCAGTACATCACTTGGGCAAAGCTGCCTGCCATCCAGGACCTCTACACCAGGCGGTGTCAGAGGAAGGCCCTAAAAATTGTCAAAGACCCCAGTCACCCCAGTCATAGACTGTTCTCTCTACTACCGCATGGCAAGCGGTAACGGAGTGCCAAGTCTAGGACAAAAAGGCTTCTCAACAGTTTTTACCCTCCTGAACAAGAGTCTTACCCGGACTATTTTCATTGTGTGCCCCCCCCCTCCCCCAACCCCTCTTTTACGCTGCTGCTGCTACTCTCTGTTTATCATATACAGTATGCATATTCACTTTAACTATACATTCATGTACATACTACCTCAATTGGCCCGACCAACCAGTGCTCCCGCACATTGGCTAACCAGGCTATCTGCATTGTGTCCCACCACCCGCCAACCCCTCCTTTTACGCTACTGCTACCCTCTGTTCATCATATATGCATAGTCACTTTAACCATACCTATATGTACATACTACCTCAATAAGCCTGACTAACCGGTGTCTGTATATAGCCTTGCTACTCTTATTTTCAAATGTAATTTTACTGTTGTTTTATTTCTTTACTTACCTACACACACACACACCTTTTTTCCCCCGCACTAATGGTTAGAGCCTGTAAGTAAGAATTTCACTGTAAGGTCTACACCTGTTGTATTCGGCGCACGTGACAAATAAACTTTGATGTGATTTGATTCACAAAGTCTCTTCTGAACAGTTGATGTTGAGATGTGTCTGTTACTTGAACTCTGTGCAGTTAACTCTAATAAACGTATCCTCTGCAGCAGAGGTAACTCTGGGTCTTCCTTTCTTGTGGCGGTCCTCATGAGAGCCAGTTTCATCACAGCGCGTGATGGTTCTTGCGACTGCACTTGAAGAAACTTTCATAGTTCTTGACATTTTCCAGATTGACTGACCTTCATGTCTTAAAGTAATGATAGTCTGTCATTTTGCTTTGCTTATTTTAGCTGTTCTTGACATAATATGGACTTGGTCTTTTACCAAATAGGGCTATCTTCTGTATACCACCCCTACTTTGTCATAACACAACTGATTGGCTCAAACGCATTAAGAAGGAAATAAATTCCACCAATTAACTTGTAACAAGGCACACCTGTTAATTGAAATGTATTCCAGGTGACTACCTCAAAGCTGGTTGAGAGAATGCCAAGAGTGTGCAAATCTGTCATCAAGGCAAAGGGTGGCTACTTTGAAGAATCTCAAATATATTTTGATTGGTTACTTCATGATTACATGTATGTTATTTCATAGTTTTGATGTCTTCACTATTATTTAAAAATGTAGAAAATAGTAAAAATAAAGAGAAAACTTTGAATGAGTAGGTGTGTCCAAACCTTTTACTGGTACTATAAGTCCAAAAATGGATGTAGCAACTAAGTGTCACAATCGTCTGTAGAATAAACGGACCAAGGCGCAGCGTGCTCTGAGTTCCACATCTTTTATTTTGTGAAACTTTAAAAAACAAAAAACAAGAAACCAACAATGACCGTGCAGTACTGAGGTGCCACATGCACCGACTCAAAACAAGATCCCACAAAAACCCAGTGGGGAAATGGCTGCCTATATATGATCCCCAATCAGAGACAACGATAAACAGCTGCCTCTGATTGGGAACCATACCAGGCCAACATAAACATATGTTTGTTAGTCATAAAGGGTTGTTAGTCATAAACATGACTAACAACCCTAGTCACACCCTGACCTAACCAACATAGAGAATAAAAGGCTCTCTATGGTCAGGGCATGACACTAAGTATTGCACCTTTAACAGGCAGTGACCTTCAAACAGCAGAACTATTTTGCTATTTGAACGTGATCCATTAACTTGCCCCAAGAAAATGTTTTCTGTCCACTGTTCCGTGAATGTCCTGCAAAATCGTTTCCTTGTCCCGCATTTGGGTTTATTAGATGTGGTCACCTTAATTCCACCTGCTACTGCCACATGTTAACACCATCTTTTCACATATGAGGAGAGTAACATTTTAACCCAATCATGCAATTCCAAATGTGAATGTGAGCATTTCACAAGTAAAAATCTAATTTGCAGTTTCACATGTGAAAACCTTTGCAAGCTTACATGTTAAAAACAATAACTTGTGGAAGTTTTTCACATGTCAAACTGTAAATGTGATTTAGATTTTCACATGTGAATGTTTTTATTACATGTGAACTTGCAATTCCACATGTGAGGTGAAAAACAGGTTATTCTCCTCACATGTGAAAAGGTGGTTTTACTCTAAATTTAATATGTGAAAAGATGGTTTCACGGATGACATTTTAACTCAACATGTGAAAACAGCTATTTCACATGTGAAAATACAACCACTTCTAGGAGAGGATTACAGTATAGAAACCATAGTTTTGATGTCACGTTCCTGACCTGTTTTCTGTTAGTTTTTGTATGTGTTAGTTGGTCAGGACGTGAGGGTGGGTGGGCAGTCTATGTTTTCTGTTTCTATGTTGGTTTATGGGTACCTGATATGGTTCTCAATTAGAGGCAGGTGGTTTTCATCTCCTCTGATTGAGAATCATATTAAGGTAGGTGTTTTCACATGGTTTGTTGTGGGTGGTTGTCTCCTGTGTCTGTGTCGATGTTGCACCATACGGGACTGTATCGTTCGTTCGTTTTGTTTGTAGTCAGTACTTGTTCGTTCGTTCTTCGTTACATGTAAGTTCTTACGTCCAGGTCTGTCTACGTCGTTTGTTGTTTTGTAATTATTCAAGTGTTCGTCGTATTTTCTGTTTTGTTTAATAAATATCATGTCAAATCGCAAAGCTGCATTTTGGTTCAATCCCTGCTCCTCCTCTTCAGATGAAGAGGAGGAGGAACACCGTTACATTTGACTAGATCATGTCCTCTATGTCTTGGCTCTGTCTGGTATTTGCAGCAGCATTTGGAGTATATTCGCTGTATGTATCCAACATTGCTAAAAATGTGTTCGCTCAAAGAGGTTTCAAATAATGAGACCAAATTGTATGTTGAGCTCCAGCAGTGGGACCAGATACAGTCCATCACACAATCATGTCTTATCTAGTGAACATAACCACAGAGCCAACATATTACAGGCTAACCTAAAGAAATGAAGCCATTCTCGGCCATGGCTGATCACCTGATACAGTATGTGAGAATGGGGACAAATTGGAAACAAACAAACATCTATTTCGTGAGCAAATGAATCTGCGCACATTGGCGTGGCATGATATTTTCCTCAGATTATCTCTGCATGGATAACAATGAAGAATGCTCAACTGTCAATGGGAGTTCTAATAGACCGGTTTGCTCTGTGAAACCATGGACCCCTGTAATTTATTGTGCAGAACATTGTGCATTGTCACGTGTTCAATACAGCCATTTTCTGGTGAGATCTACTCACAGGTCTGATGTTGCTGTCCCATTTTGATTACAACACCTTGACTCATTGCATTTCACATTTTTACCATTATTCCAATTTGAGCACATATGTCTGCCAAAGTTTGTTCATTCAGATAGTACGTTACCTTTATCAGCCTGTGGCATTTCTTTGATAAAACAACCTTTTCGGTAAATAATGTGCCTGGAACACCCAGAGCTCTGGGACTACGGAACTTGCAGCTCTGTCAGGTGCGATGCTTGTCGCTGACCAGTGCTTAATTTGTGCTGGATCCTGCAAGACCAGGATCCGGCACCTCTCCTTTTTGGACTGTTTTGTTCCGGGACTTATTTGACCGGATCCGGTACCTCTCATGGCATGAAAAATAATTGTAACTTTTTGCAATGTAAAAATTCGAATAAAAGCAATCAAAGTTAATTCAAGTTGCCTCTTCGTTAGTTATCCTACCCCCCCCCACAACATTTTAACCTATGCTTGAGGCCAACGCATGGCTGTGTGTGAAGCACACCTTTGTCTGTCACAGAACTGGAAGGAGATACATTTTCTATGATCTCTCTCCCTCTCTCTGCTCTGATAGACATGAATGAGCCTGCATCTCACCTCTCCAGCATTTATTTCCTTATAGAATCATAGCCATTGGAAGGGCTGTGAAATACATTTGCCAAAGTTATAGTTACTGCTGTCTGTTCAGAAATAAATGAAATCATTCATAATAGCCTACTACACCATGAGAAAGAATATACATTTAGCCACAGAGGATCAAAAGCTTCTTTAAAAAAATCTTTGCCTAGCTGTGGAGTGTAGACCAATATCAAGGAATAGCCTACAGTCGGGAACACGGTGCAAATCTGTCAGTGAACAAACAGCATGCAGACAAAACAGGCCTTTCGCAATATTTCAAAGACAATCGCTGGAAACACAGATTGGAAAGCAAATGGCTCCTGCTGAAAAGAGAATACTCTAATATGTCTGCTGAAGGCTACCAAAATATTTGATTAACTTCCAAATAGGCCTATTGTTTTACAAAGTAAAGCAACAGAGAGAGGGGCTTTTGGCACGAGCACATCGGCCATCACCAGCGAGTGAGCTGCGCATCATTGGGTGAGTCAGTGAAACTGGAAAGCATTTTTAGTACTATAATTTCCTCCTCATATTGTAGCCTACAATATGTGTCTCCACACACCTAGGCCTAGGCTATTGATGGATTCAAGACAAGATAATTTTTATTGATCTCAGATTCTCAGTATGTCAGTGTCAAAGTACAGTAGCCTGCCATTTCAATCATTTGTGTGGTATTATGGTGCTTTCATGACAACTGGGAACTTGGGTAAAAACGAGGTTGAATCATGGCGTCAGTGATCTTCAGGATGGAAAGTTGGAGCTCTAGATAGAGGCCTGAGTTCCCGACTTGGAATTCTGATTTGGGTGGCCATTCAAATCAAAATTTCCCAGTCTGAGCAAATTTTTTCCTGAGTTCCCAGTTGTCTTGAAAGCACTGATGTTGGAAGTCAGAGATTTCCCAGTTCCGAGTTCCCATGTTTTGAACTTGGCATTAATCTTCAGGCTGCAAGCCCGACACCGGGCACAATATGACAACAGCCACTTCAAGTGCAGGGCGCGAAATTCAAAATATTTATTTTTTTAATATTTAACTTTCACACATTAACAAGTCCAATACAGCATTTAAAAGATAAACATCTTGTCAATCCAGCCAACATGTCCGATTTTTTAAATGTTTTACAGAGAAAACACCACATATATTTATGTTAGCTCACCACCAAATAAAAAAGAGGACAGACATTTTTCACAGCACAAGTAGGATGAAGTAGCATGCACAAGCCAACCTAACTAACCTAAAACCAACCTAAATAACCTAGAAAAAACTACCTCAGATGACAGTCCTATAACATGTTACACAATAAATCTATGTTTTGTTCAAAAAAAAGGCATATTTTAGCTATAAATCAGTTTTACATTACTGCTACCATCATAGCTACAGTAAGAAATCGCACGGGAGTAGCCAGAGAAAATACAGACACCAACGTCAACTACCTTATTACACATCAGAAAACATTTCAGAGAAATATATGGTGGATAGCTAATGAAAGACAAAGATCTTGTGAATACAGACAATATTTCCGATTTCTGAAGTGTTTTACAGCGAAAACACCACATATATTTATGTTAGCTCACCACCAAATACAAAAGACAGACAGACATTTTTCACAGCAACGGTAGCATGCAATTAGCATGCACAAAGCTAACCAAACTAACCTAGAACCAACCTAAATAACCTAGAACCAACCTAAATAACCTAGAAAAAACTACCTCAGATGACAGTCCTATAACATGTTACACAATAAATCTATGTTTTGTTCGAAAAAGTTGAATATTTTAGCTATAAATCAGTTTTACATTACTGCTACCATCTTAGCCACCATCATAGCTACAGTCAGAAATCGCACGGCAGTAGCCAGAGAAAACAGACACCAACGTCAACTACTAATTTCACATCAGAAAAGATTTCAGAAAAATATATGGTGGATAGCTAATGAAAGAGAAAGATCTTGTGAATACAGACAATATTTCCGATTTCTGAAGTGTTTTACAGCGAAAACACAATATATCGTTATATTAGCTTACTACAATAGCTAACACACAGCAGCATTGATTCTAGTCAAACGCTAGCGATAGCACAGTTCGACAGATATATGAAAAAGCATCCCAAATTGGGTCCTTATCTTTGTTGATTTTCCATCAGAATGTTCTCCAAAGGGTCCTTTGTTCAGAACCGTGTTCATTTGGACCTAGAACGAACGATGTCCCTCTTGAATTAGCATGGCACACTGGCCATGCCGTGCTAACCTCTCCGTCTTGACAAAATTCTTGCGTCGCATCACGTCTAAAGTCCAGAATAAATTTCAATAATATAATTAAAGTATATTGAAAAAACATACTTTAGGATGATATTGTGACATGTATCAAATAAATTCGAAGCCGGAGGTCATATTCACCTATAACGAGGGTTTTCCAGGAGCGCAGTCCAGTTCCTACTTCGCGCCCAGAAAAAAAAATTAAGTGCGCACTTATCACTCAAAGATGTTGTTTTCAGTCCCTGACAGAGATAATCAAGTCATTTCTTCTCTCACTTCCGCATGACATCCAGGGGAAGGCGTGTGACGTGTTTCTACAGTCCTAAGTGCCAAGGCCTTTTATAGAGAGTATCTTGAAGAGAGACATAGCTTCTTGGAAATTTCACTTTTTACAGAAAATGGGCTGTAAAAAGAGTTATGTTTCACTTAGAGAAATAATTAAACCTGTTTTAGAAACTAGACAGTGTTTTCTATCCAAAAGTAATAATAATATGCATATTGTAAGAACAAGAATTGAGTACGAGGCCGTTTGAAATGGCCACCTCTTTCCACTGCTGATACTCACTGCTGATATTTGAGCCATAAGAGGTTTTAAAAAGGATTATGCCAAAGTCTCCAGTCATGTAAAATGATGTAGAATTGCATGAAATGCGTTCATTAAAGGCCACATTTTTCCCGGACCCTAGTCCACAAATCTTTTTCTCCATGTGTGCCACTTCTGTAAATGCCTCTACTCTACGGCTCTATGCCACTACGCAAATGCCATGATATGCACGAAATGCGTTACTTTAAAATAGATTTTTTGGGGGTACTGGTACCACCGTCTGGCGCTCACATTTCGCTTCGGCACCTCCTGATTGACAAATTAAGCACTGTCGTTGACGTCAGTCCAAGGTGAGGCCTCCTTTCAGGGTGCAGTGAAGAGTCAAGCAAACATGACTGACTAACTGATTGACTCACCCTGTTGCTCACCATCCCAGTGGACATGAGTCATCAAGGCCAGCAGAAGCAGGAGAATAAGGAGAGTTATGTGTGGGTTATTTGATTGAGTGGCTGAGGCCACGCTCTTGCTGAAACTCCGCTTCCATGATCAAGCAATGTTTATATATATATATTTATATATATATATATATATATATATATATATTTGGGTTTGGTGCATCTTTTTGTCTCTTGACTCAACATTTTTCACTGATGTGACAGATCAAAAATAAACCCTTCCTCAGAAGAAAAAAATGGCATTGAGCTGGTTTTCTATAGTCTGAAACACAATGTCCATGATTGTAGCCACCATTTGAATTGCGGTCAGCAATTCAGCCTTTCTACTTGTAACCACCACAGCACAATAACTGAACATGCACACTCTTTCACAGGCCATTGATCGCAACAGTTTCCTATAGCCAGGGTGAGTTCATTACATGACTGGAAATGTATTTTCAGGCCATGATGACAGGAACTGTAGTCTGTCTGTTTTGAGCATAGGGGAGAGGAGGCCAATTCTCCTTAATGAGAGGAAATAATCACCCTGCTATATGATAGCCTTATACATTAAAGCCAGTGCAGTGGTTGCACCAGCTCACTTGAACCTACAAGAGCCTTTCATGTTCAATTAAGTACAGGGTTCCAAATATACTTGTGGAAAGAGCAGAGAGTGACTCCCAACTGCCATTATGCACAACTGAAGTCACCCATATACCACGCTTGATTTAGCTCCACTCTTGAAAATGTAATATTCCCCATGAAATTATGTGTCAGGTGAATGGTTGGGTTTCTGATGGTTGGATTTTTTTTGCTGGCTGCGTCTTTACACCATTTCAGTGTTTAATTAAACAACACACGACAATATATTTCTCCTTCTGGGACAAAAGGCAGTCATTTAGAGTCAAAAGAAGCAATTTCAAACTGACACTTTCTTGGGAAAGAAAGTCTACCACTAATGATTACTGACAAACATACAGTATAAATTCACATCAGAAGGCAATGGGCATTACCTATTGCCCATACAGGGAGAACACATCAATGCGTTTCTGCCTTAGCGTCAGTGGAGTCGGCACTCATCAAAGTCAGTCTAATTATTATTCTGTAGTTGTGTTTTGAAGCTTAATGCTTCCAACTAGCACTGCTTGTATGAAATGGCCTTTAATGTCAAATTAGCCCAATACGTTTTAAGAAGAAACACCAAAGGAATTATGTTAGACATTAATGTCATACAGTATCTTACTGTCAAGAGTTTACTAGTCAAGTCCATAACAGGAGTAAAGCCTCTGGCATTAGTCGATGACAACCTCTAACTCTTCAATGGAATGAAGGGTATGTAAAAACAGTACAAGACAGAAAATATGCTACATAGCTAGATAAGATTTTCATTTTCTACCACTGTATTAAAAACATTCAAGATGTCATTCAAGATCCTCCCCTCTGTCTCTCTCTCTCTCTCTTTTTCGCTTCTGAAACATTCCAATATGCAAAATATTATAAATCCATTGTATTTCTTTCGACAAGAAAGTGTAATAATAGCAGAACATACATAACGAACAAAATGTTGTATATATAGCCAGTATTTTTCTGGCTCTGAGCAAATTAATTACGTAGCAAAAGACACCAGCCTTAATTTAGTGGAATGATGTGTGTATGCTTAGTCAGAACACATCACCTAGCCTCTTCTGACTCGTCTTTTTCTTTTAAACTCTCAAAGCCCACCGTGATGCTGTCCCTGGATGAACGATAAACAAAGACACAAGGTCTAATCTTCATCTGCAGCTTTGGCTGTGGTCCACAGCAGGCACTCTCCAGTCTGCCAAGCAACACATGAAACCCAGTGTCCAGTCACTGCCTTCCTCTTTTCTTCCTTTATCATCCAATAAACGTCAGCCAACTGTGAGGAGACCAGATTGTCTAAACCTGTTGAAAACTGCCAAATCTAGCACACATTGTCAATTTACAGTGCTGTATGAGGATTTTCATTTTATATGCAACCAAGAGAGTATCAAAGTTATATTGATCCAGGATGTATTACTGTAAAGCTGTGCAAAATGGTTTTGTTTGATACAAGAAAAATACGTAATGCTGGGTTAGATGTGACAACAATCAGTGAAAATATCTTGTTTACTTTTGAGCAGCAGCTAGTAGGCACCTATCAGTCCACTGGTATAGGACCATTGTCGGTAGTGAATAGTGTGCTAGGATGTTGTGTTAGAAACACATTGCAGTCAACAATGTGTTTCAGTATAACTTTTAGCAGTTCCGATCATAACTTGGTAATGGAGTTACTTTCAGGTTGAGCACTGCAGGCATTTATACACACAGCAACTCCCTGACATGTGTTGCCATGTGCCTCATTTACGGTATTCTTCTTCGTAGTTTGTAAAAAAACAATAGTTGCTCCTCGTGAATACAAAAGGAAAACTGCTATGATAGTTGACTTATCTGCAATGCATTGTTCTTCTATATTTCTTGAGTGTTTTGTAAACTGTCTTTTTGGTGAGGGAACAAAATGCTGAGATTAAAAGCTGAGATGAGAAGCCAACAGTGGTAGGGGAATGCAATGCAATTGCCAGAGAGCGTGGGGACATTGCTTACATACGCTACGACAGATTCATTGTCCACTCTCCCTACTAAAACTGGGAGGAGTGATAGAGCCAAGCTTCCGGGTCAGCAGCCTCAGCCCCACATCTCACACACAGACGCACACACACAGACATACACACAGACACACACGCATACACACACGTGCCTGATTGACTGAATTCTATAAGGAATTCAAACTAGACATAGTACCTTTCTTATACAAAGTCCTCAACTAGGCCCTCAACAACAGAGAATACACGCCAGCCTGGATCTCATCTATTTCTACCTTTATGCATAAAGAATGTAAAAATCCAGCAGAATTTACATCGTATCGACCAATATTGTTGCTGAACGGTGACCAAAAATGTATTACATCAATTATTGCAAATAGATGAAATAATGTAATCCCAGATATCATAAACTTTGATCAAACGGGTTCTGTGTCCAGCAGACTCCTGACCGATAATACTAGGCGAATATTTAATGCATTGGAACACGCTCTCAAGAAAAAACATCAACCGCTTATGCCAACTCTAGAAGCAAAGAAAGCCTTTGAAAGGGTGTCATGGCCTTTCATCTTTGAAACATGTCAAACATTGAACTTTTGTGAACTTTTCAGTCAGTTCCCAGCACTACGGATGAAATAAAGCATTACGGTGCCATATCTGGGTACAGACTAAAAACAGGGAAATCAGAAGCAATGACGGTAGGTCAACCAAAATCCCAAGACATCAAAACTAAGTTTCAACTTAATGAGATCAAAATAAACTGAAATACTTAGGGATTACTATCTCCCAAGATCTGACGAAACTACATCAGGATAACTTTGGAACACTGGAAAACCAGCTTAAAAAGGACCTACAAAGTACCTTTAACAATAACAGGAAGAATTGAAACTATTAAAATGAATGTCCTCCCAAGATTTGTATTCCTGTTCCAGAATCTACCATTAACTACAGCACCAGTTAAAAGCTTGGACACACCTACTCATTCAAGGGTTTGAATGACACTTGGCATTCTGGAGGTGTGTTGGGTCATTGTCCTCTTGAAAAACAAATGATAGTCCCACTAATCGCAAATGAAATGGGATGGCATATTGCTGCAGTGTGTTGTTGTACCATGCTGGTTAAGTGTGACTTGAATTCTAAATAAATCACAGAATTGCTTCACAGAGTTCAAGTAAGACATATTTCAACATCAACTGTTCAGAGGAGACTGTGTGAATCAGGCCTTCATGGTTTAATTGCTGCAAAGAAACCTCTACTAAAAGACACCAATAAGAAGAAGAGACTTGCATGGGCCAAGAAACCCGAGCAATGGACATTAGACCGGTGGAACTCTGTCCTGTGGTCTGATGAGTCTTAATGTGAGATTTTTGGTTCAAACTGCCGTGTCTTTGTTAGACGCAGAGTAGGTGAACGGATGATCTCTGCATGTGTGGTTCCCACCGTGAAGCATGAAGGAGGAAGTGTGATGGTGTGGGGGTGCTTTGCTGGTGACACTGTCAGTGATTTATTTAGACTTCAAGGCACACTTAACCAGCATGGCGGCCACAGCATTCTGCAGCGATACGCCATCCCATCTGGTTTGAGCTTAGTGGGACTATCATTTGTTTTTCAACAGGACAAAGACCCAAAACACACCTCCTGGCTGTGTAAGGGGTATTTGACCAAGAAGGAGAGTGATGGAGTGCTGCATCATATGACCTGCACTCCACAATCACCCGAACTCAACCCAATTGAGATGGTTTGGGATGAGTTGGACCGCGTAGTGAAGGAAAAGCAGCCAACAAGTGCTCAGTAGATGTGGGAACTCCTTCAAGACTGTTGGAAAACCATTCCAGCTGAAGCTGGTTGAGAGAATGCCAAGAGTTTACAAAGCTGTCATCAAGGCAAAGGGTGGCTACTTTGAAGAATCTCAAATATAAAATATACTTTGATATGTTTAACACTTTTTGGGTTACTACATGACTCCATAGTTGTTATTTCATAGTTTTGATGTCTTCACTATTATTCTACAATGTAGAAAATAGTAAAAATAAAGGAAAAACCTGGAGTGAGTAGGTGAGTCCAAACTTTTGAGTGGTACTATATATATATATATATGCAAAGAAAAAGCAATGTCTGAGACAGGCCGCTAATAAGAATGGGCAAAAGAACACAGACACTGGACAGAGATATGGCTTTTTCTTTGCAACTCTGCCTAGAAGGCCAGCATCCCGGAGTCGCGTCTTTGCTGTTGACGTTGAGACTGGTGTTTTGTGGGTACTATTAAATGAAGCTGCCAGTTGAGGACTTGTGAGGTGTCTGTTTCTCAAACTAGACACTCTAATGTACTTGTCCTCTTGCTCAGTTGTGCAACGGGGCCTCCCACTCCTCTTTCTATTCTGGTAAGAGCCAGTTTGCGCTGTTCTGTGAAGGGAGTAGAACACAGCGTTGTACGAGATCTTCAGTTTCTTGGCAATTTCTCGCATGGAGTAACCTTCATTTCTCACAACAAAAATAGACTGAAGAGATTCAGAAGAAAATCTTTGTTTCTGGCCATTTTGAGCCTGTAATTGAACCCACAAATGTTGATACTCCAGATACTCAACTAGTCTAAAGAAGGCCAGTGTTATTGATTCTTTAATCAGAACAGCTGTGCTAATATAATTGCAAAGGGTTTTCCAATGATCAATTAGCCTTTTAAAATGATACACTTCGATTAGCTAACACAACGTAATATTGGAACACAGGACTGATGGTTGCTGATAATGGGCCTCTGTACGTCTATGTAGATTTTCCATTAAAAGTCAGCCGTTTCCATCTACAATAGTCATTTACAACTTAAAAAATGTCTACACTGTACTTCTGATCCATTTTATGTTATGTTAATGGACAAAAAAATTGCTTTTCTTTCAAAAAGAAGGACATTTCAAAGTGACCCCAAACTTTTGAACGGTATTATAAGTGAAATAATCTGTCTCTAAACAATTGTTGGAAAAATTACTTGTGTCATGCACAAAGTAGATGTCCTAACCGACTTGCCAAAACTATAGTTTGTTAACAAGAAATTTGTGGAGTGGTTGAAAAACGAGTTTTAATGACTCTGACCTAATTGTATGTAAACTTCCGACTGCAACTGTAAATATTTATATATATATATATATATATAAATATTTGCAGTTGCAATTTACAGTTGCAATATTTACAGTTTTGTCATATATACTACATGACAAAAAGTATGTGGAAACCTGCTCGTTCAACATCTCATTCTAAAATCATGGGCATTAATATGGAGTTGGTCCCCTCTTTGCTGCTTTAACAGACTCCACTTTTCTGGGAAGGCTTTCAACTAGATGTTGGAACATTGCTGCGGGGACTTGCTTCCATTCAGCCACAAAAGCATTAGTGAGGTCGGGCACTAATGTTAGGCGATTAGGCCTGGCTCGCAGTCGGCGTTCCAATTCATCTCAAAGATGGGGTTGCGGTCAGGGCTCTGTGCAGGCCGCTCAAGTTCTTCCACACCAATCTCAATAAATTATTTCTCTATGGACCTCACTTTTCTGTAGCATTAAGATTTCCCTTCACTGGAACTAAGGGGCCCAGCCCAAACCATGAAAAACAGCCCCAGAACATTATTCCTCCTCCACCAAACTTTACAGTTGACATTATGCATTTGGGCAGGTAGCATTCTCCTGGCATTTGCTAAACCCAGATCCGTCCGTTGGACTGCCAGATGGTGAAGCGTGATTCATTACTGCAGAGAACACGTTTCCACTGCTCCAGAGTCCAATGGCGGTGAGCTTTACACAACTCCAACTGACGCTTGGCATTGCGCATGGTGATCTTAGGCTTGTGTGGGGCTGCTCGGCCATGGGAACTCATTTCATGAAGCTCCCGACAAAACAGTTCTTGAGCTGAGGTTGCTTCCAGAGGCAGTTTGAAACTCAGTAGTGAGTGTTGCAACCGAGGAGAGACGATAACTTTTTGGGGGACCGGGGCAGATATAGCAGGGCAGAAATTGTACAAACTGACTTGTTGGAAAGGTGACATCCTATGATGGTGCCACGTTGAAAGTCACTGAGCTCTTCAGTAAGGCCACTCCACTCCCAATGCTTGTCTATGGAGATTGCATGGCTGTGTGCTCGATTTATACACCTGACAGCAACGGGTGTGGCTGAAAAGGCCAAAACCACTCATTTGAAGGGGTGTCCACATACTTGTGTGTGTGTATATATACAGTGAATGTCTGTAATGTTCATGTTATTATTTTAAATGTATGCAAATTGTGTTTTTGTCTGTAATGTCTTTTTAGTTATCTGTCGGATCCCAGGAAGACAAGCTGTCACCATTGGCGTTGGCTAATGGAGATCCTGATAAAGTCATAAATGAGCAGCAGATCCCTGTCCAGTTATCAGAGCCTCCTCATCCTTGCATTCCATAAGTTATTTGTGCCATTAATGCCAAAATATTGCTGAAAGCTGAGGTGTGTGTGTGTAAGTGTGTGTGTAAATGTGTGTGTAAGTGTTTAAGTGTGTAAGTGAGTGAGAGCAGCCCTTTTTGATTGGTATGCCTATGGCACACATTTACAGGACCATAACTGGAAATGTTTTATTAAAGCTTCTTAAACTTTCAAAGGCTTGTCAGGGATGTTAAATTGCTTCTCCCAGCCTGGGAAAATACTGATTCAGACTGCAGATAGCAGCAGCAAGAGAAAACAAAAAAATGATTTATCTGTTCAAAGCCAGCATTTGTTAACATTAAGTGCCTCTGTTTAGATAAGAAATGTCCATGTATACCTTTCATGAGGCATGCAGAACACAAAAAGCTGAGCAACTTATCAATTACTCCATCCTGTTTTCCTTTTTCTTATCTTATACATTCTATGTCTTGTTTACATTCAAGGAACAAGTGTATTCGGCATTAAGAGACAAAGTGAGATGAGAGAGAGAGCCAAGCTGAATTTCGAGAATGGGTCTGGAGAGGGAGAGGGGAAAGGGAGAGGGGAAAGAAGTGACCTCAGAGGCCATCACCTAGATGGAACTGCCTATTGATTTGTATCACAGCCATTAACACTGGGCAGTAGAGTCCTTACTTAGCGAATGCAAGAGTAATATGTGACAGAGTCACATTCATCAGTGACAATGAATGTCTGGTTACCAACACAGAGGCAGGAAGTGTCAATGATTGGGTGCAGAGATGTAGCGGAGTCAGGCGCAGGACACAGGTTTGAGCAAAACAACTGAGTTTATTCACAAAAAAGGCAAGTAATATTCCAATAAGGAAAATACAGACAGAATAACACCTGCATGAACCACTAAGACACCAACAATCACGGACAGAACAGAAAGGTATGCCAGAGGGTTAAATAAGGAACGTGATATGGGAATTGAAACCAGGTGTGTGTAATACAGACAAAACAAAACGAAAATGAAACATGGATCGGTGGTGACTAGAAAGCCGGTGACGTCGACCGCCGAACGCCACCCGAACAAGGAGAAGGGCCGACTTCGGCGGAAGTCGTGACACGAAGACTACTTTCCAAATGGACATTAAAGAACTAGGCTGATTATGTGGAATGTTGCTTCCCCCCTTTATCACTGGCAAAAGGGGATTTGGTTACACAAAACACACAACATACATAAGCCTTGCATTTATGTACCTGTTTTATTAAGTATAAGGCTGACAATTATAATGTATGAATGTACAATATATGTACTTTTACATACTTTCGAGATATAGGCATAGTTAAAGTTAAGTAGAATTCTTTTGAAAAATAGTACTGTATAGGTTTACTCCCCCCATCTCCTATTTCCACCATGACTCATAGAAATGATCCAGTCTACTTATTTAATTCCACGAGCACTAATCATCAAGCATTGAGAACATCAGTAAGCAATCTGACTAAATCCTTTCATTGCCTTGGAGTGTTTGAACTTCCTCAGAGGACGTCGACCCTGTTGATTTTACTTGAATAGCATGGTGCGGAATTGTCACACAGGATAAAAGTGTGGCAGATGGTATCTGTTACTATAAGGATCAGCTGTCAGTGCTTTCACGTTGCCTCTATCTTGGTCCCTAAGCTAGCTCCTCCAAACTTTGGTTCTCAGCTAATGATTTCACAGGACGAGGATGCAACTTTTAATGATCTTCACCGACTATTATTCAAATGTGTGCTGTGGCAGTGTTCATATTAGCTATATGACTGAACTCATTGCATCCCTCTGAGAATGATTTCAGTCATGTTAAACTTTGTTCAGAATATCTTATAGGTCTGTTTTTATTTAATTTTCTAAATTCTAAAATGTAGTTGATTTAGTTAGAATGCCACAGCCGTTGTTAAATGTGTCCATAATTCAGACAGCAGAGCAACCCTAATCTGTGTTTCATTCTCATCAGACTCTTCTCAATGGCTGAAACCTCTGGTCTGGCATACTGATAATATAAACTATAGTCATGCTGTGTACGGAATCACAACTCACTTAGTTGTTGTATAGAGCAGTCAGGCCCAATACCAAAGGTGGGGACCTTGGCTGGTGGTGGTGGTGGTTTTTCCTTCTCATTGGCGCTGTAATAATAACAACTGAGACAAGCCAATTAAAGGCCAGTGGACTGCACCACTGTCACTCTCTCCATGCAGGCGCTGACAGGGCAGCGGCTAATTGCGGGACCAGGATGTTAATTGAAACCTTGCATGGTGATTAACACATTTCCAAAGCATTGAAACAACCTCTGCTATGATTAATATACACCTGTCATAACTAATTACATTGATACTGAAGAATGATTAGGCCTGTCTTGCAGTCCTCCTCCATCACACACTCTAGCCTTGATTAACACATCTCTGATGAATAGTAGAACATGGCAGATTAACAAGACCTGTCGGTCAGTTGTGTTCTTTCTACTTCAAAGGAACCTTTCCAAAATAAATATATTTGTTAGATATGTAGATTTCTTGTCTCAAGAGAACTCTAATTTGAGTTGTAGGTCTATACCAGACATATTCCGAAGTGCAATAAAGTTTTGGAATGCAGTGATATGTGTTGAGATGTAAATGTATGCTAAGAGAATTTCCTCATCAATCAGAAATAACTGGACCATAATACAATATATTAAACATTTTTTTTTTTTTAATAATTAGTATTTGTAGAAAAGGGTTACGCTAATTAATGTCTGGAACAAATAGCATGTAATTGGCAACTTTAATTTCTGCCAAGCTCCAAATAAATTAAGTATGGGTATGAAGGGTAGATTGACAGTAAAGCAATCAGAACACTCTAAAAGGCTATCATTTGCTTGATTTCCCTTTTCTTGCAATCAGTGCTGTTCAGCCATTTCACTCTCTGAGGTTGGTTGGTTGTTCTGCTATGCAGTACATTAAAAAACTGCAGTCTTATTGGGCATACCATGTCAAATTCATTGAGTCAGAGTGTACAGTCAAAGTTGAGAAGCTGTAAAAAAAAAAGGGCAACTAATAACAAAGCCAACTAAACTCAGTAAAAAAAGAAACGTCCCTTTTTCAGGACCCTGTCTTTCAAAGATAATTCATAAAAATCCAAATAACTTCACAGATCTTCATTGTAAAGGGTTTAAACACTGTTTCCCGTGCTTGTTCAATGAACCATAAGCAATTAATTAACATGCACCTGTGGAACGGTCGTTAAGATACTAACAGCTTACAGACGGTAGGCAATTAAGGTCACAGTTATGAAAACTTAGGACACTAAAGAGGCCTTTCTACTGACTCTGAAAAACACCAAAAGAAAGATGCCCAGGGTCCCTGCTCATCTGTGTGAACGTGCCTTAGGCATGCTGGGCAGATGTGGGAACGCACAATCCCTCCATCAGTGCTCAGACTGTCCGCAATAGGCTGAGAGAGGCTGGACTGAGGGCTTGCAGGCCTGTTGTAAGGCAGGTCCTCACCAGACATCACCGGCAACAACGTCGCCTATGGGCACAAACCCACCGTCGGAGATGCACTGCAGTGCTTAATGCAGCTGGTGGCCACAGCAGATACTGACTGTTATTTTTGATTTTGACCCCCCCTTTGTTCAGGGACACGTTATTCAATTTCTGTTAGTCACATGTCTGTGGAACTTGTTCAGTTTATTTCTCAGTTGTTGAATCTTGTTATGTTCATACAAATATTTACACATGTTAAGTTTGCTGAAAATAAACGCAGTTAACAGTGAGAGGACGTTTCTATTTTTAGCTGAGTTTATTTGCTGAATAGTAGGGTAGAGTTGGATTTACAATAATTTAATTGCTTACGAAAAGATCCACTGTAATACAGAAGTGCTTTTATTCTCTTTGGACTAAATGTTATTACAAGAGTGTTTGTGTTATCCTACGTATAATGACTGAATTGAACAGTAACTCCTATCTTTGTGTCCCTTTAGACCACGAGCGGATCGGGAAGGACTCGTCCTATGAGCAGGAGGGAAAGGTCCAGTTTGTGGTCGACGCAGTCTACGCCATGGCTCATGCCCTACACAACATGCACAAGGAGCTCTGTCCAGGCAATGTGGGCCTCTGCTCCAAAATGGAAACCATCAATGGAACCATGTTGCTCAAGTTCATTCGCAAAGTCAACTTTACAGGTTTGTTTTTGTAATGCACAAACTACAAACACCTGTGAATATATGCAATATAGCAGATACACACAAAAAATACACAAACACTATACAAATATACACATTGGCAAAGGCATCAGCATTTCCTTCAGTATTTCTCTCTAAGACAATGCCTTACCATTCATTTGTAAATAGGCTTTATCAATTGAAACACTCTCAAACCCTTGCTTTGTTCCTTCCACCACATTTAGCTTGAATGATGTGTCTTACTATTGTAATTATTTCGATAACAAACCGTAATGCAAGAAACATTGTGTTTCTACAGCCAAATTAAAGATTTCAGAGTCTTCCAGAGAGCAGCATGAAAAATGCCACTCCCAACAAATCCACAAAGAGAACATGAAAGCAAAATCAAGCTGCTATTGCAGGGGAGCAAACCGATATTACTAGCTTACTGTTACTCAGTCCAGAGAAACTAATCTGCATTTGTATGGAATCTCTTTTGCCAGAGAAGCATTTGAAGTGGTGGTAGTTCACTGCACTGTTGTACACTGCAGTGAAAAGAAGAGAAAAAACATTGTGTTGTTGTAATGGAACAAGCTTTAAGAAAAATACACTAGTTGTGGTGAAATATCAAACAAGACAGTGGACATTTGATTAAAATCAGCTGGACTGTATAAAGCTTGGTTATTGATAGCTTGTAGATCGATTGAAGATCAACATAAAACAAAAGTTCTAAGATGATTAACACTTTAGTCGTGGAATTCAATACGGTTTAGCTGACAGAAAAGTCGCCCACACTGTCTTAGTCATTTTATAAACCTCAAAGTGACAACCTCATCTCCAGTCCACACAGGTGTTGAAATTTCAAGGAAAGACAAACTCAGATCGCCTAATAACCAATTGTGTGAGTGTGACTCATTGGCCTGCTAGGCTATTTTAGAGTACGGTCTCTGTCTGATGTCACTTTCATCTGTTCTAATAAGGTGCTGCTAATTATACATCAACTGAGCAGAAGGTCAGAGTGATGCAGAGTGGAGGCAATCAGACATAATGCAACATGTGCATCCTGACATCCAAGGACTGCTCAGACCCCCCCTTAGAGCTAATTATATGGTAATAGGTGCCCTATTTGAATGGAGGTAGAGGAAGGCACAATCCAAATCGAGAATGGAAGGGAGAGCCGTAGGGTCAGAATAGAATAGAATAGCTGAACAGCAAAATGGAGAGCTGCCTTATCACAGGCTCTTATTAACCTTCCATAGAGGTGTGCTGCTTCTTATGTTATGCATAAAAGGTGACTCTATCAGGCAGAGTGTATATTGAGTAGGCATACCAACCAATCACCACCTCCGTAGAACAACGTCTACCTCTTCAGCTACCTGTTCAGCTTTGTAACTGAGATGATTACTTCAGATCCTGACCTAAATGGCTCATCACCAGGCATAGCCACACTGCACGTAGGCTGCTCTAGCAGCTCCTCACTCCCGTTCTGTGCTTCAGGGTTTCTCTCTGTTAAGCTCGACCTGAGAGCTGTTGCATTTTATTGCTTTGAATGTACACACATTTCCTGAACGCAACACCGCTCATTTGTCTCAATGTATCACGTTTCAGGTAAGACCCAGATGCAGACAACGTCGAAGTAACAACAGTTTATTAATCAAACAGGGGTAGGCAAAAGACAGGTCAAGGGCAGGCAGAGGTCAGTAATCCAGTTAGGTGGGGCAAAGGTACAGGATGGCAGGTAGGCTCAGGGTCAGGGCAGGCAAAAGTCAGTAATCCAGAAAGGTGGGGCAAAGGTACAGGACGGCAGGCAGGCTCAGGGCAGGCAGAATGGTCAACACCGGGAAAACAGGAACAATCGAGAGACAGGAGCAGAGGGGAAAAACGCTTGTAGGCTTGACAAAACAAAACGAACTGGCAACAGACAAACAGAGAACACAGGTATAAATACACAGGGGATAATGGGGAAGATGGGCGACACCTGGAAGGAGGTGGAGACAATCACGAAGACAGGTGAAACAGATCAGGGTGTAACACAATGACTTAACTTTAATTACCTCAGTTCCCTTCACTTAAAGGGAATATTGTCTGTCTGCAAAATACAATAAAAAGGGAAACCTTCTCTTAAGGAATAAGCTTAGTTCTGTTACCATGTTTTCTCCTTTAGACAACCAACTACAAGTTCTTCCCAAAATGGAGACAACATGCAAATTATAATTAGAACATTGTTTGCATATTTCTCAACTTGGTGATTATATGTATCCAGGTCACCCCTCATTTGGGTGTTTGTTCTAACACAATATGAAACAAATTGGCCCAATTTTCGAAACTCAGCACAAGATGCACAAGTTCACAACCTGAACCAAAGTTCAGACATTATGTCACGCCCTGGCCATAGAGAGGCTTTTATTCTCTATTTTGGTCAGGCCAGGGTATGACTAGGGTGGGCATTCTAGTTTCTTTATTTCTATGTTTTCTATTTCTTTGTGTTTGGCCGGGTGTGGTTCTCAATCAGAGGCTGCTGTCTATCGTTGTCTATGATTGAGAACCATACTTAGGTAGCCCTTTTTCCACCTGTCTGTGTGGGAAGTTGACTTTTGTTTAGGGCACGTAGCCTTTAGCTTCACGGTTTGTTTTTGTAGTGTTTGTTGTTTTGTTCGGCGTCATTTTTATTAATAAAAGAGAAATGTACGCTCACCACGCTGCACCTTGGTCCTCTTCTTACGACAGCCGTGACACATTAAGCTCCCTTTTGACATCTAGCCATCCCACTGCTCTCACCTTCATGTCCAGTTCACTCAGTCTCCAACCTAGCAGTATCACTCCCCTATGGAAAAGGACTTAGAAAACCCTTTACATGCATTACTGGAATACTTCTCAGTAATAAAACTACAGGTATTGCATTTAAACCTAAGATGGCCTAAAGATCAATGCCAAAAACACATTACCGGTGAGATCTATTGCTGTGAAGTCTTACTGTACATTAAAAAGTAGAATTTAAAAGGTTTTAAGGAAGAGAACAGGAAATGTTGACATGATCTCAGTGTATTCTGGGAACTAGAAGCACCCATGCTGACTAGAGGAAAGGAGACACCTGGCCACTCCAGATATTGTTGACAAAGTTGATTCTTGTTGATGTTAGGCCTACCACCGTATTGTCTGTGTCATTTCAGAAATGTTTCTGTTGCGCTGGCTAGACTGTATAATTTTTTTGTGATACCATAACTTACATTGTGAAGTCCCTTTTTTCAAAGAAAACACAGTTAGAGATAAAAAGGTCTAAATACCCATATCGATTACACTAGAACCCATCGGCTTCGCGTTCATTAAAAGCATAGAACTGTTAGATTTTTGTGATTTTAGCATGGCTGAGATTGTTGCTGAGACTGTTGCTTTAGCTCACAAAATGCAATATTGTTTGGCTACTTCTGAATTCTTCAAACAATGGATACTTTTCCTCATTGCGCGGCCTTAAGCAAAGCCTAGCACATATAAACTTGCTGTTTTGTAAAGCCAGTTAATTGTTGTAACTGCCTGCGCATGAATGTTTAATTACAGAGTGGGGAAGCATAAACGCCAAATGCCATCCTCCCTGCCAGGCAACTAACAAATTACGTACCACAACAAACATAAAGGGGAGGGTAAAATACAGCATGGAACACAATGCATCACCCTTTTTGAGTTTTGTGTCACATAGAGATGACAGGGAGAGGCTGACAGGACAATCAGCCACAGCATCGGCCTTAGCTCTGCTCAATTGGATGACTAATAACCAGGAAAGGCTGGGCCTCCATTTTGAGTGGTTGTAAATTATAGTGTGTCACCACCGAATCCCTGTGTTTTCAAAGCCTACTTTTGCATTTACAGTGAAATGTAGGAGATTGTGGTAATTGTGTATCTTTCACTGTTAGCTTGGTTGCAGGATTCTGAAGCAGTAACAGTGGCATAGAGGAGATGATGTCTCATAGAGATATACTTTAACTAGTGATTTATTCAGTTTTTTCCTGATTGACCCCCAGATATGATTATGGATTTGTGGTTTGCATGCAGCTCACTTGAGACATTTAGGGTAAACCACTGTGCATACATTACAGACCTTACCTCAAGCATTGTCAACTGTTTTTCTGAAGTTCCTTATTGAATGTTCAGACTCACGGAAGAATAACCCCTGGGAAAGCCTATATTTATACCACATGCGGTACCGATATGTAGAATAAATGCCAAGACACAAAACCACCGTCATGAAATGTATTTATGGATATTATTTTTTACATCTAACCTTTATGATTTTAGTACAATGTATGCCATCTTTACATAATGTAAACAATTCAAGTGCTTAGAATAATATGTAGTATTTTTATACTCCAAATACTGTAACTATCAATTAGTCAGTCAATAATTGGGTCAAGATCATTGGTTCTGGAGAATGTATTTCAGTTGACTGTGATTTTATACTGGACTATTTTACCACTCTTCAGACCCTATAGACTATTGCTTCACAATTTAACCATATGATGCCAGTTTTCTTTACACATTCGAGAAGTGCAAGCTTTGACAGTGACAAAACTACAGCAGAGCAATAACCTCTGAGATAATGGAGATGGACTCTTCTTTCTTACAATAGCTGCAGGCAAGAAGCCCAGTCCACAGGCTTAGAATGCCACTAAATCTTTTCAAAATACAAAATGATATAGAGAGTTGACACTTTAAAATACTTTTTTGATTTATCAAATGCCCATGGGAGCCTCTTGAAGAAGTAAAGTGTGCTAATTCCAGTCTATTTTCCATCAGCTTCTTTAATGAATGACTTCTAAAGGTTACCATTTTTATCTGGCACTGGATAAACCTTTCTAATTCAAACTCATATCTTTTCAATTACTCACAGAGTATTTAATCAAAATGATTTGAAAGGTGACTCGTATATGAATACAATTGGAGTAGTTTTAGTGTCGTGAGAAATGTATACAGTGGAGGCTGCAAGGCATTCTCATGTCTCACCACAGATAACTTAAGTTTGCAAGCTGAGAATATTGGCTTTTGATCTGCTCTTCAGTGCTGACATCCTTTGACTTGTGGACATTGTCCCCTTGGAACATATTCTCTTTAGATATAGACACAGTGACACCTTTACCGCATGAAACGCCTTGTAAACTCAGCAAAAAAGAAACGTCCTCTCACTGTCAACTGCGTATATTTTCAGCAAACTTAGCATGTGTAAATATTTGTATGAACATAACAAGATTCAACAACTGAGACATAAACTGAACAAGTTCCACAGACATGTGACTAACAGAAATGGAACAATGTGTCCCTGATCAAAGGGGGGGTCAAAATCAAAAGTAACAGTCAGTATCTGGTGTGCATCTCCTCCTCATGGACTGCACCAGATTTGCCGGTTCTTGCTGTGAGATGTTACCCCACTCTTCCGACAAGGCACCTGCAAGTTCCCTGATATTTCTGGGGGGAATGGCCCTAGCCCTCATCCTCCGATCCAACAGGTCCCACACGTGCTCAATGGGTTTGAGATCCGGGCTCTTCGCTGGCCATGGCAGAACTCTGACATTCCTGTCTTGCAAGAAATCACGCACAGAATGAGCAGTATGGCTGGTGGCATTGTCATGCTAGAGGGTCATGTCAGGATGAGCCTGCAGGAAGGGTACCACATGAGGGAGGAGGATGTCTTCCCTTGTAACGCACAGTGTTGAGATTGCCTGTAATGACAACAAGCTCAGTCCGATGATGCTGTTACACACCGCCCCAGACCATGACGGACCCTCCACCTCCAAATTGATCCCGCTCCAGAGTACAGGCCTCGGTGTAACGCTCATTCCTTTCGACGATAAACGCGAATCCGACCATCACCCCTGGTGAGACAAAACCGCAACTCGTTAGTGAAGAGCACTTTTTGCCAGTCCTGTCTGGTCCAGCGACAGTGGGTTTGTGCCCATAGGCAACATTGTTGCCAGTGATGTCTGGTGAGGACCTGCCTTACAACAAGCCTACAAGCCCTCAGTCTAGCCTCTCTCAGCCTATTGCGGACAGTCTGAGCACTGATGGAGGAATTTTGTGCTCCTGGTGTAACTCGGGCAGTTGTTGTTGCCATCCTGTACCTGTCCCGCAGGTGTGGTGTTCGGATGTACCGATCCTGTGCAGGTGTTGTTACATGTGGTCTTTCACTGTGAGGACGATCAGCTGTCCATCCTGTCTCACTGTAGCGCTGTCTTAGGCATCTCACAGTACGGACATCGCAATTTATTGCCCTGGCCACATCTGCAGTCCTCATGCCTCCTTGCAGCATGCCTAAGGCACGTTCACGCAGGGACCCTGGGCATCTTTCTTTTGGTGTTTTTCAGTCAGTAGAAAGGCCTCTTTAGTGTCCTAAGTTTTCATAACTGTTACCTTAATTGCCTACCGTCTGTAAGCTGTTAGTCTCTTAACGACCGTTCCACAGGTGCATGTTCATTAATTGTTTATGGTTCATTGAACAAGCATGGGAAACAGTGTTTAAACCCTTTACAATGAAGATCTGTGAAGTTATTTGGATTTTTACGAATTATATTTGAAAGACAGGGACCTGAAAAAGGGACGTTCTTTTTTTGCTGAGTTTATTTTGAATCTCCTTTCAATATCTTAGCTTTCTCACCCATTAACTTTCACAGCTGAGATCTGAGACCTGACTTGCAAGCACACCTATGTGTATTGCTTTGACGTCTTGGCATGTGTGATGTCAAGTGCCACCAAAATGAGCTACAACCATATTTCAAAGGGCTTGGGGTAATGTGCAATGGAGGGGAGGAGAGAGAGAAGGAAAGAGAGAGAGTTACTCTCCATGGCCTTCTCTATTTAATCGACAGCCACACTAATATGGGGCAGCTGGCTGTGGTTCTCTACTCTCGGCTCCCAACAGAAAATCACAGGATCCCCAGACCCATCATTTGACACAGTGAGGAGTTTTTGGGATGGCTCAGGACCAAGCAGGCACACACAGAGAGGGAGAGGCAGGGATAGGTAGTGAGAGGAATGGGGAGGGAGGGAGAGGGAGAGGCAGGGATAGGCAGAGACAGGCAGGGGAGGGAGGGAGAGGCAGAGGGAGGCAGGAAGAGGGGAGGAGTGGCAGGAAGAGGGAAGGAATGGCAGGAAGAGGGAAGGAATGGCAGGAAGATAGAAAGAGTGGCAGGAAGAGGGAAAGAGTGGCAGGAAGAGGGAAAGAGTGGCAGGAAGAGGGAAGGAGTGGCAGCAGAGAGAGGGAGAGGGAGGGAGAGGCAGTGGAAGGCAGGGGAGGGAGGCAGAGAGAGTGAGGTAGAGGCAGGGAGAGGCAGCGGGAGGGAGTAATAGGCAGGGAGAGGGAGGGAGAGGCAGGGGGAGGCAGGTAGGCAGGGGGAGGGCAGGGGAAGGATGGAGGGAGAGGCAGGGAGTCAGGAGGCAGGGGGAGGGACCTTACTGTGGTAATCAGGCTCCATTCTGTCATTAGCCAGCGCTCAGAGAAGGGACTTTGAGGGCAACGTCTAACAGAGAAACAAGCAGAACAAAAGAGTGTGAAATGATATGCGAATGGCCACAGATATGGGAAGTCCCACATGGCTGTCATCCTCCCTTTTACTCCACTCATTAATAACAGTATGGTAGAAGACTCATGCCCCAGCACTTACACCACAGTAAGCCCTTTTATAGAGTAATGCTGTTAATACACAGTATATGATGAAAACAAAAACATCTGATTTCCCAGCTACAGCTTTAATGAATAAACAGACTACTTTATTACACTGTCTCAGGTAATAAAAATAGTAATAAAAAGACGATTTAATTATTCAGCTGCACATGTGAATATAGAGCTAGAGGGCAGGTATAGCGCTCTCGAGTGGCGAAGGGGCTCCAGAGTAGCGCAGCGGTCTATGTCACTGCATCTCAGTGCTAGAGCCATCACTACAGACCCTGGTTTGATTCCAGGCTGTATCACAACCGGCCGTGATTGGGAGTCCCATAGGGCGACGCACAATTGGCTCAGCATCGTCCGCGTTTGGGTTTGGCCGGGGTAGGCCGTCATTGCAAATAAGAATTTATTCTTAACTGACTTGCCAAGTTAAATAAAGGTTAAATAAAAAAAATACTAATGAAATATACATCTAAGAGATCAGCTTCTAGTTTTGTGCCAACATCTATTAAACTGCTCAACTAATATTTATATTTGTAAATATGTCTATATACAGTGCGTTCGGAAAGTATTCAGACCCTTGACTTTTTCCACATTTTGTTATGTTACAGCCATATTCTAAAATGCATTAAATACCGAATAATGCATGTCAATCAAATGAAATGTATTTGTCACATATGTTGTGACTTTACTTTCATTAATCTGATGACTGTTACTTATAAAATCAACTAACTATGTTTAATTGTTACCCGATTAAATTAATTATGTAAAAATTAAGTCATTTGGAATTTGGGGCACCACGAGAGCTGTTGTTTAAAGAGTTACCATTTCCCGATATTAATCTTTAAAAGTCTTTACCGATCACATCCATAAAACAATCAATGTATTAATCATAATCTCGTATCATATCCTCATTCTGAACAGTCATAACCTCCTGCATCTGCAAAAACCCCAGCATTATAATTTATAACTTATAATTCAGTACTACACAAATTGGTTTAATTATTTATTTACTAGCTCACTAAATATGAACACAGGATAAAGATCCACACTTAATACATTAAGAAAAGGTCCCTAGCGGACTGACACAACATATGGCGGCTTGTTACAAAGAAGATGAAAAGGGAGGGAGAGAGAGAAAGAGACACTTATCGTTGATACATTTTAGGAACTACTCTCACAGTAATCATATACTTTGCACACGAACCACCGGCCATTTGGAGTAAGAAATCATGAATGTATTTATGTTTAAATGCCTTTGTTCGATGTGGATCTCTGTCGGAACCAGCTTTCTCAGGAAGGGTATTGGGCCTTTTTGCGGCACGCTTGTAAGGCTCTGATTGTCCAAAAAGGGTAACCCCCTCCGTCTTCTACTGTTGTTCACTGTGGAAGATGTTCATTGGAAGAAAGGCTAGCTAGCCATGTCGACGGTTCCCATTGGTGATGAAAGAAGTAGAATAATCAACCAAACATGTACTGCAGGCTCTAGTTTAACTAATCTTGACTTTTGCCCGGTGATATGATCAAGCGCTGCAAAGAAGGACCAAGAACAGAGGAACACGTCTTGCCCTTCAGTGTACACAGAGGGCTAATGTCAACAGTATATATGTCGGTCTCTCTTTGCTCAAAGTAGAGGAGAGATTGACTGCATCAATTCTTGTTTCTGTGAGAAATATTAATGTGTTGGAAATTCAAAATTGTCTGTATAATCAACTTACTGTAGACTGAGTATACAAAGCGTTAAGAACACCTGCTCTTCCATGACAGACTGACCAGGGGAATTCAGGTGAAGCTATGATCCCTTATTGATGTCACTTGTTAAACCAACTTCAGTCAGTGTAAATGAAGGGGAGGAGATAAGTTAAAGAAGGATTTTTAAGCCTTGAGTAATGTAAGTGCCTTTGAATGGGGTATTGTAGTAGGTGCTAGGTACACCGGTTTGTGTCAAGAACTGCACCACAACTGGGTTTTTCACCTCAACAGTTTCCTGTGTATATCAAGAAGGGTGCACCACCCAAAGGAAAATCCACAAATTTGACACAACTGTGGGAAGCATTGGAGTTAACACGGGCCAGCATCCCTGTGGAACGCTTTCGAAACCTTGTAGAGTCCATGCCCTGAAGAATTGAGGCTGTTCTGAGGACAAAAGGGGGGGATGCAACTCAATATTAGGGAGGTATTCCTAATGTTTTCTATGCTCAGTGTGTATATATACACACACCGATGCTCGTCAGATGTGGCAGGGCTTGCAAACTATTACAGACTACAAAGGGAAGCACAGCCGCGAGCTGCCCAGTGACACGAGCCTACCAGACGAGCTAAATCACTTCTATGCTCGCTTCGAGGCAAGCAACACAGAGGCATGCATGAGAGCATCAGCTGTTCCGGACGACTGTGTGATCACGCTCTCCGTAGCCGACATGAGTAAGATGTTTAAACAGGTCAACATAGACAAGGCTGCGTGGCCAGACGGATTACCAGGACGTGTGCTCCGGGCATGTGCTGACCAACTGGCAGGTGTCTTCACTGACATTTTCAACATGTCCCTGATTGAGTCTGTAATACCAACATGTTTCAAGCAGACCACCATAGTCCCTGTGCCCAAAAACACAAAGGCAACCTGCCTAAATGTCTACAGACCCGTAGCACTCACGTCCGTAGCCATGAAGTGCTTTGAAAGGCTGGTAATGGCTCACATTACATCATTATCCCAGAAACCCTAGACCCACTCCAATTTGCATACTGCCCAAACAGATCCACAGATGATGCACTCTATTGCACTCCACATTGCCCTTTCCCACCTGGACAAAAGGAACACCTATGTGAGAATGCTATTCATTGACTACAGCTCAGCGTTCAACACCATAGTACCCTCAAAGCTCATCACTAAGCTAAGGAACCTGGGACTAAACACCTCCCTCTGCAACTGGATCCTGGACTTCCTGACGGGTCGCCCCCAGGTGTGAGGGAAGGTAGCAACATATCTGCCACACTGATCCTCAACACTGGAGATCCCCAGGGGTGCGTGCTCAGTCCCCTCCTGTACTCCCTGCTCACCCACAACTGCATTGCCAGGCACGAGTTCAACCCCATCATTAAGTTTGCAGACGACACAACAGTGGTCGGCCTGATCACCGACAACGACGAGACAGCCTATAGGGAGGAGGTCAGAGACCTGGCCGGGTGGTGCCAGAATAACAACCTAACCCCCAATGTAACCAAGACTAAGGAGATGATTGTGGACTACAGGAAAAGGAGGACCGTGACACGCCACCATTCTCATCGACGGGCTGTAGTGGAGCAGGTTGAGAGCTTCAAGTTCCTTGGTGTCCACATCAACAACAAACTAGAATGGTCCAAACACACCAAGACAGTCGTGAAGAGGGCATGACAAAGCCTATTCCCCCTCAGGAAACTAAAAAGATTTGGCATGGGTCCTGAGATCCTCAAAAGGTTCTACAGCTGCAAAATCGAGAGCATCCTGACCGGTTGCATCACTGCCTGGTACGGCAATTGCTCGGCTTCTGACCGCAAGGCACTTCAGAGGGTAGTGCGTACGGCCCAATACATCACTGGGGCAAAGCTGCCTGCCATCCAGGACCTCCACACCAGGCGGTGTCAGAGGAAGGCCCTAAGAATCGTCACAGACCCCAGCCACCCCAGTCATAGACTGTTCTCTCTACTACCGCATGGCAAGCGGTACCGGAGTGCCAAGTCTAGGACAAAAAGGCTTCTCAACAGTTTTTACTCCCAAGCCATAAGACTTCTGAACAGGTAACCAATGGTTACCTGGACTATTTACATTGTGTGCACCCCTCCCCCAACACCTTGTTTACGCTGCTGCTACCCTCTGTTCATCATATATGCATAGTCACTTTAACCATACATCCATGTACATACTACCTCAATTGGCCCGACCAACCAGTGCTCCCGCACATTGGCTAACTGGGCCAACTGCATTGTGTCCCACCTCCCGCCAACCCCTCCTTTTACGCTACTGCTACTCTCTGTTCATCATATATGCATAGTCACTTTAACCATACCTACAGTGGGGAGAACAAGTATTTGATACACTGCCGATTTTGCAGGTTTTCCTACTTACAAAGCATGTAGAGGTCTGTAATTTTTATCATGGGTACACTTCAACTGTGAGAGACGGAATCTAAAACAAAAATCCAGAAAATCACATTGTAGGATTTTTAAGTAATTAATTTGCATTTTATTGCATGACATAAGTATTTGATCACCTACCAACCAGTAAGAATTCCGGCTCTCACAGACCTGTTAGTTTTTCTTTAAGAAGCCCTCCTGTTCTCCACTCATTACCTGTATTAACTGCACCTGTTTGAACTCGTTACCTGTATAAAAGACACCTGTCCACACACTCAATCAAACAGACTCCAACCTCTCCATGGCCAAGACCAGAGAGCTGTGTAAGGACATCAGGGATAAAATTGTAGACCTGCACAAGGCTGGGATGGGCTACAGGACAATAGGCAAGCAGCTTGGTAAGAAGGCAACAACTGTTGGCGCAATTATTAGAAAATGGAAGAAGTTCAAGATGACGGTCAATCACCCTCGGTCTGGGGCTCCATGCAAGATCTCACCTCGTGGGGCATCAATGATCATGAGGAATGTGAGGGATCAGCCCAGAACTACACGGCAGGACCTGGTCAATGACCTGAAGAGAGCTGGGACCACAGTCTCAAAGAAAACCATTAGTAACACACTACTCCGTCATGGATTAAAATCCTGCAGCGCACGCAAGGTCCCCCTGCTCAAGCCAGCGCATGTCCAGGCCCGTCTGAAGTTTGCCAATGACCATCTGGATGATCCAGAGGAGGAATGGGAGAAGGTCATGTGGTCTGATGAGACAAAAATAGAGCTTTTTGGTCTAAACTCCACTCGCCGTGTTTGGAGGAAGAAGAAGGATGAGTACAACCCCAAGAACACCATCCCAACCGTGAAGCATGGAGGTGGAAACATCATTCTTTGGGGATGCTTTTCTGCAAAGGGGACAGGACGACTGCACCGTATTGAGGGGAGGATGGATGGGGCCATGTATCGCGAGATCTTGGCCAACAACCTCCTTCCCTTAGTAAGAGCATTGAAGATGGGTTGTGGCTGGGTCTTCCAGCATGACAACGACCCGAAACACACAGCCAGGGCAACTAAGGAGTGGCTCCTTAAGAAGCATCTCAAGGTCCTGGAGTGGCCTAGCCAGTCTCCAGACCTGAACCCAATAGAAAATATTTGAAGGGAGCTGAAAGTCCGTATTGCCCAGCGACAGCCCCGAAACCTGAAGGATCTAGAGAAGGTCTGTATGGAGGAGTGGACCAAAATCCCTGCTGCAGTGTGTGCAAACCTGGTCAAGAACTACAGGAAACATATGATCTCTGTAATTGCAAACAAAGGTTTCTGTACCAAATATTAAGTTCTGCTTTTCTGATGTATCAAATACTTATGTCATGCAATAAAATGCAAATTAATTACTTAAAAATCATACAATGTGATTTTCTGGATTTTTGTTTTAGATTCCGTCTCTCACAGTTGAAGTGTACCTATGATAAAAATTACAGACCTCTAAATGCTTTGTAAGTAGGAAAACCTGCAAAATCGGCAGTGTATCAAATACTTGTTCTCCCCACTGTACATGTACATACTACCTCAATAAGCCTGACTACCCGGTGTCTGTATATAGCCTTGCTACTCTTATTTTCAAATGTATTTTTACCGTTTTATTTCACACACACACACACACACACACACACACACACACCTTTTTTTCGCACTTTTGGCTAGAGCCTGTAAGTAAGCACTTCACTGTTGTATTCGGCGCACGTGACAAATAAACTTTGATGTGATATATATATACACACACACACACACACACACACACACACACACACACACACACACACACACACACACACACACACACACACACACACACACACACACACACACACACACACACACACACACACACACACACACACACACACACACACACACACACATACACACACACACTATTGAGTTCCTCTGTCCAGTGTCTGTGTTCTTTTGCCCATCTTAGTCTTTTCTTGTTATTGGCCAGTCTGAGATATGGCTTTTTCTTTGCAACTCTGCCTAGAAGGCCAGCATCCTGGAGTCGTCTCTTTACTGTTGACGTTGAGACTGGTGTTTTGCGAGTACTATTTAATGAAGCTGCCAGTTGAGGACTTGTGAGGTGTCTGTTTCTCAAACTAGACACTCTAATGTACTTGTTCTCTTGCTCAGTTGTTCACCGGGGCCTCACACTCTTCTTTCTATTCTGGTTAGGGCTAGTTTGTGCTGTTCTGTTAAGGCAGTGGTACACAGCGTTGTACGAGATCTTCAGTTTCTTGGCAATTTCTCGCATGGAATATTCTTAATTTCTCAGAACAAGAACATACTGATGAGTTTCAGAAGAAGATCTTTGTTTCTGGCCATTTTGAGCCTGTAATCGAACCCACAAATGTTGATGCTCCAAATACTCAACTAGTCTAAAGAAGCCCAGTTGTATTGCTTCTTTAATCAGGACAACAGTTTTCAGCTGTGCTAACAATTGCAAAAGGGTTTTCTAATGATCAATTAGCCTTTTAAAATGATAAACTTGGATTAGCTAATACAACGTGCCATTGCAACACAGGAGTGATGGTTGCTGATAATGGGCATCTGTACGCGAATGTATATATTCCATTAAAACAAATCAGCCGTTTCCATCTACAATAGTCATTTACAACATTAACAATGTCTACACTGTATTTCTGATCAATTTGATGTTATTTTAATGGACAAAAAATGTGTTTTTCTTTCAAAAACAGGGAAATTTCTAAGTGACCAGAAACTTTTGAACGGTAGGGTATATATAAATATATTAAACAGCACGATCATTACACAGTTGCACCTTGTGCTGGGGACTCTAAAATGTGCAGTTGTCACACAACACTATGCCACAGATGTCTCAGGTTGAAGGAGCATGCAAGTTTTTACCACAGACCACGTGTAACCACGTCAGCCCAGTACCTCCACATCTGGCTACTTCACCTGCAGGATCGTCTGAGACTAGCCACCCGGACAAGTGATGAAACTGTCGGTTTGAACAACTGAATAATTTCTGCACAAAGTCTCAGAAACTGTGTCAGGGAATCTCATCTGCGTGCTCGTAGTCCTTACCAGAGTCTTGACCTGACTGCAGTTCTGCATCGTATTCATCTTCAGTGGGTAAATGCTCACCTTCGATTGCCACTGACATGCTGGAGAAATTTGTTCTTCCTGGATGAATCGTGGTTTCAACTGTACTGGGCAGATGTCAGACAGCGTGTATGGCGTTGTGTGGGCGAGCGGGTTGCTGATGTCAACGTTGTGAACAGAGTGCCCCATGGTGGTATGGTTATGAAATGGACAGGCATAAGCTACGGACAAAGAACACAATTTCATTTTATTGATGGCAATTTGAATGCTCAGAGATACCGTGACCATATCCTGAGGCCCATTGTCGTGCCATTCATCCGCAGCCATCACCTTATGTTTCAGCATGATAATGTCCCCATGTCGCAATGATTTCTGATCCATACCCGTACCTTTTTTTTAAGGTATCTGGGACCAACAGATGCATCTGTATTTCCAGTAATGTGAAATCCATAGATTACGGCCTAATCAATGGATTTCCAATCATTTATACTGTACTTTTTGTGTTCTATGTTGTTAAGTACCTTGTGTGTAGCATTCTTTCAACAAACATGAAGTTCACTCTCAGGAAATAAACATTATTTGAATTGAATACATATGGTTTATTAACAAAAATGTCCCTCTTAATTATTCTGCAGGAATTGCTGGCACTCCAGTGATCTTCAATGTGAACGGAGATGCCCCTGGTCGCTATGAGATTTACCAGTACCAGATGAAACACAACACCACAGAGTATAAGATCATCGGCCACTGGGCAGACCAGCTTCATTTAGATGTATGGTTATTTATCTCTCTATGACTTCCACTTGTTTATTGCATGGCACCCGTCAAGGTTTTCAGTAATGTGAATCTAAGTAAATACTGTGTACAGTTAGAAGTGTCTGTGAAGGTTAATACTGTACATCATTTTTGGGTGAAAAAAAAGATGCACTGACTAAAAACATGTCATTTTAAACCATGATATAAATGTATTTGTCATTACTGTATACATAGCCTCAGTCCTTGGACCAGCACCTTGCCTTGAGTCGGGTTGCTTTATCAACTAAGTTAAGTCATGCAGGACCTGAGACTTATCTATATCACGAAAGGACAGTAGATATCAGGGGCCAGCTGTGGGGTTACTGTTGCACACCAAATCCATTTTTACAATTGTCATATTCCCCCATAGCTGTTTTGGAATGCAGGCCCAGGAATAGTGGTAAGAGGAAGACATATTCAGGAAACGTAAACAACCATGTTGTCATTCAGAGATTGTTTACTTTGCTGATTCTGATTCTACCACAGGCCATTTCAAGTAACCATCAGGCATCTGAAACATATGGTAATAAACGAAGTAGGGGCAATAGGACAAGACTGCTATGTGGTATTACATTATGTCAGCATATTACTGCATTTGCTTGTTCTTAAAGAAGGCTTATGTGGCTGAGAAGGGGACACATGTAGTTTCCTGCGGAGTTATAATTAACGAACAATGCTGTATTCCATGCTTTAGATAACATCTTTCAAAGTAATGACTTTGTGATTGAAAATGGTGTAGTCGTCTTGTTAAATGGTGTTCACCATCCTTAAAACAGATGTCTTTCATCCCAACATCCTTGTATTTTGGGCGTTGAGAGTGTTTAGATTCATTCTAATCCACTAAATGGTAATTTAATTGGGGCGGCAGGTAGCCTAGTGGTTAGCGTGTCGGACTAGTAACTGAAAGGTTGCAAGATCGAATCCCCGAGCTGACAAGATAAAAATCTGTCGTTCTACCCCTGAACAGGCAGTTAACCCACTGTTCCTAGGCCATCATTGAAAATAAGAATTAGTTCTTAACTGACTTGCCTAGTTAAATAAAGGTAAAACAACTTTAATTGTGCATATGTAATATTCCTTTTTAATATGCAACAACAAAAACAAGATAGTTGTGGCCAATCAATCTGATCAGTGTTAATGCTTATATACTCTAAACTTTTTTCTGCAAATGTTACTCTAAGTTTATCCAAATTTCATCATGCCTATTCATGGAAAACATGCATTAATCAAGTACCCTTTTTATGACTGTTTAACGGTCACAGACAGATAGATAACTCCTCCTGTCCTTCACCTTCTTTCCACCAGACTAAGGAGATGCGGTGGCCTGGTGGGACACTCCAGGTACCCCAGTCTATCTGCAGCCAGCCCTGTTGTCCTGGGGAGAGGAAGAAAACAGTCAAAGGTGTCCCCTGCTGTTGGCACTGTGAGCGCTGTGATGGCTACCAGTACCAGGCCGACACCTACAGTTGTAAGATGTGCCGCTTTGACCTGCGGCCCAATGAGAACCATACGGCCTGTGAAGCCATCCCCATCGTCAAGCTGGAGTGGAGTTCCCCCTGGGCTGTCATCCCTGTACTCATCGCTGTGCTGGGCATCATGGCCACCATGTTTGTGGTGGGCACCTTCATCCGCTACAACGACACGCCCATCGTTAAGGCGTCAGGGCGCGAACTCAGCTATGTGCTGCTGACGGGCATCTTCCTGTGCTACGCCACCACCTTCCTCATGATCGCTGCCCCTGACGTTGGCATCTGCTCCCTGCGACGGATCTTCCTGGGTCTGGGGATGAGTATTAGCTATGCAGCGCTGCTCACTAAGACCAACCGTATCTATCGCATCTTTGAGCAGGGGAAGATGTCAGTGAGCACCCCCAGGTTCATCTCCCCGGCCTCCCAGCTGGTCATCACCTTCAGCCTGATCTCAGTTCAGCTCCTGGGGGTGTGTATCTGGTTTGGTGTGGACCCGTCTCAGGCTGTCATCGACTATGAGGACCAGCGCACGTCCAACCCGGACATGGCCCGTGGCGTGCTCAAATGTGACATCTCAGACCTTTCTCTGATCTGCCTGCTTGGCTTCAGCATGCTGCTCATGGTCACCTGTACGGTGTATGCCATCAAGACCCGGGGGGTGCCAGAGACCTTCAACGAGGCCAAGCCCATCGGCTTCACCATGTACACCACCTGTATCGTGTGGCTAGCCTTCATACCCATCTTCTTCGGGACCTCACAGTCAACAGAAAAGGTAAATGTTTACTTTGACAATTTAACTCTTTAAATCATGCTATAAATTCTCTTATTCTTTCAAAATAATGTAATTTTAAATATGTTTTGCTGTTGAATTTTTTTATGTTATGATAGGAACATTTCAATTTATATCTTCAAAATGGTTTTAAAACAATGATGTATGGAAGAATTTAGTCATCCTTGACAGCTATTACTTATACTATTTTCTGTTTTCATGAATTTTCCAACGTTGTCTGAATGAACTCACAAAGATTCCTCAAAACTAGCGTGTAAGTAGTAAGCACCACGAGGACATGACAATTAAATTCACGTGTGAGCCAAGGATATCACATTCACGTGTGAGCCAAGGATTGTCTGACAGTTTTTCCATTTGGAAGTACGCTTTGCTCCTGCAGTTTAATGTGAGAAAAATGACTCACTCAAATTGCTCTTGTTGTATAACGTCAGTCTCTTATGTGCGTGGATGCCTCAGCTATTCATCATGTGATAAGATGTGTTGCTTTCTGTTCCACTCAGGGGATTACCGGGCATTGAGTGCTGACTTGTGCGGATAATTCATTTCACCCAAGTTTGTTTGGATTTGCTTTCTTTAATTGTGTTTCCTCGAATGTGTTTGATTTTGCTTCATACTTTAGTGATAGGGGAATGCCAAGTAGTCAGTCAATCAGTACACTCTGATGTGCAACGAAATAAATGACAGACGCTCAGCACAACACATGCAATGAAAATCACAGCTTTTGATAACAAGTGCCTTATTGGGTAGAAATGCACTGTCTGTGGCATTGTCTTTCTACTGTAATCTTCGGACAGTGGCTTGTCATTTGATTTGGAACGTTGTATTTTCTGATGTGGATGGATCAGCCATCAAAAACAAGTTATCAAATAAAATGACGTGCATTTGTTTCTGAAATGGGCAGCTTTGAAATATCGTCTACGTTGGACAACTGTTAGATATGGTTTGTCATGTTTTCTTACAGAAACACTTTAAGTGACTGAATCACCAAGCTATACAGGGGTAAAAACTATTTCTCCCAAACTTTCAGCACACATCTTCCAACATATGTCAGGTAGACATAAGTGTACAGTATATACTACACACACTTTGTTTGTATTGCATATTTGAAATATAAATAATGTTTTACTATTTTGACAATTTGAACTGCAAAAAAATAAATCTAAAATAACCTGTAATAAAAGGCTAATCAAAATGAACACTACTGTACATGGTTCTCCCTTTATTGCAACTTTCTCACTATGTTGCAGTAGTGACAAATTTAGTGCGGTGGTAAGGAATTCCTTACCACAGCACTAAATGTGTCATTACTAGTGCACAGTAGTGATCATTTTGATTAACCTTCTATTACAGATTCATTTGAAAACATTTTTGCAGTTCAAATTGACAAAATAGTAAAACATGATTTAACTTGATTTTCAAAACCTTTATTTAGAGAAATATCATCTCTATGGTTCTCTGTAAAATGTTCAATGTTGATTGTACTGTATGAATATTAAACTTGATCGATTGAATTACTTATGCATCTAATTATTTATGTTAGATGTTTAAATGATCACTTTAGCCCCCTCAGTTTTAGTTTCATGTCCCTATATAAAAATAGCTAAAAAGTTAAAACGATTGAGTGACAGGTTGGCGCCCAAAAAAATCTGTATCTCCACTGCACTGTGTTGCTGTGTGTAGGCAGCCTGATCTAAGACTAGACATAACATAGTAAACGTAAATCCAGAACATTAAAATGATGATATTTTGCAATTGGTACATAAGATATAAAGTAACTTAACGATGCAATATGCAGAAATCTTTCCGGAATTTCATGGTTGCTAATATTCTAGTTGTTCACCTAATTTCAGTTGATGTCACAAAACAATCAGTCATTGTGTACGTAATTCTTTGTACCATCTAAACCACTGTGAAATATATTTTCCATAACCAAAAATATTGTATTTTCAGCTGTTGAGGCTGGTGTACAAAACGTAAGGTAATAGATGCAAAAACTAAACTTAATAAGAATGGGAAGCATAGAAATAGTGCACATAGAACAGATCTACCGCTTCTTAGGCTTGCTTTCGGTGAGAATGACCTACAGTATAACTCAATATTTCTATGTGAACTTGGTTGAGTCGTCTAAAAAGTTACATAATGCAGTTAAGGCAAAAACATATTGTACATTTTGCAAATTCATAACATATTGTATGAATATGGACATTTTCCAATTAATACATACCATATGAAATGCAACATATCATACTAAATGCAGCACCTGTCACGCCCTGACCATAGTAAGCTGTTTTTCTCTGTGTTGGTTTGGGTGTGATAGTGACTAGGGTGGGTCATCTAGGTGTATTGCATTTCTATGGTGTCCTGGTATGGTTCCCAATTAGAGGCAGCTGTTTATCGTTGTCTCTGATTGGGGATCATATTTAGGTAGCCATTTCCCCATTGTTAGTTGTGGGATCTTGTCTACAGTAAGTTGCCTTTGTGCACTCCAGTAGCGTCACGTTTTGTTTGTCCTTTTGTTGTTTTGTTTAGTGAGTTTCTCTTTATTAAAATTATGTGGAACTCTATGCACGCTGCACCTTGGTCTCACTCATACGACGATCATGACAGCACCTTGGATTTACATACAGAATAATACGAAATGCTCTGAGACCAGGTTGCAGCAGGGGGGCAATGGAAAGCCACTGGGCGGTCAGAAATGAATCCTTTGGATTTCCATGAAAAGCGCGAATAAACGCTTTCTCATCTCACAATACGCCTACACCTGTAATATTAGATTTTGGTTTAGACTTAACGTGTAATATGCTTCACTCTTAGCTACATTTACATTACATTTAAGTCATTTAGCAGACGCTCTTATCCAGAGCGACTTACAAATTGGTGCATTCACCTTATGATATCCAGTGGAACAACCACTTTACAATAGTGCATCTAACTCTTTTAAGGGGGAGGGGGGGGTTAGAAGGATTACTTTATCCTATCCTAGGTATTCCTTAAAGAGGTGGGGTTTCAGGTGTCTCCGGAAGGTGGTGATTGGTGGTGATTGACTCATCTCACAATACGCCTACACCTGTAATATTAGATTTTGGTTTAGACTTACCGTGTAATATGCTTCACTCTTAGCTAGAGCTGTAAAAAGTGTTAGTGTTATTAGCCTTAGCTTATTTAGCTAGCTCTAACCAGCTAATCTGCCACGAAGGATATCAGAAACAAAGGAGAAGGAGTGATGAGCAGTAGCAGCAGTATCAGCATCAAACCACTGTGGCTACCACCAAGCCCAACAGCGGTAGTGCTCCCGAGCTCCAGCTAGCTCCGTGTGCAGAGCCTAACCACCCTTCCACAAGCGCCACCATAATGGCTTCACAGCCGCCTCCACCTTTGACTGTTCCTGATGAGCTTGGAATAGAGGAGCCAGCCCAGGTTAGCCTAGAATCTTACCCTAGCCACAGGTTTTCTGTCCAAAAACGTTAATTGAATAGCAACTGGTTCATAGGAAGAGAGTAGCTGGAATACTTGGTTGCTGCAGATGCAACATTTTGTTTCGCATGTCGAAAGTTCTGTGTTGGGTCCAATACCAATGCAGACAAGGCCTTCACCCAAGCTGGGTATTCTAACTGGAAGCATGCTATTGATAGTACTAAAGGATTTGCTAGGCACGCATCAAGCGAAGAGCATTTGAAATGCACTGCACTGTGGTAAGAAAAACTAGTTCTAAGTGCTATGGGAACATTGGTGTCAACACTTGTTAATGATGGGCAGCTGGCAAGAAATTGTATGTATTTGTTGGAGATTGTGGACATTATTGGGTTCCTTGTTTCAAACCAGCAACCACTGAGGGGGGCAGTGGACTTTGTCTATGATGGAATATACTCTACGAAAAGACAAGGGAGGTGTTTAGCACCATACCCCACAATGCTATATACACGTCACATTATATTCTAAATGAAATCATAGCGCTCATGAGTGATATTGTCACTGAGGAAATAGTTAAAGAAATCTGAGAATCTTGGTACACACTGAAGGTAGATGTGACCAAGAATCCTACTTGATCTTAAAATATATCCATTGTCACTCGTTACCTGGATGAAAACAATAACGTGCGTGAGCGGTTGCTGCCAATGGCAACTCCAAATATGGTGATTCTTTATTACTTTCAAAACTCGTTCTTAACAAGCTAACAAAGGTTGGCCTAAGCACAAAAAATATACTTAGTCAATGTTATGACTTTGCTAGTGCCGTGTCAGGTAAAAAGGGGGACATGCAGAAAATATTGCATGACAAAGTAAACAGAAGTGCAATATGTTCACTGTTTCAACCACCAGCTTCACTTAGTGGTCGCTCACGCAATGTCATTTGAGAATGCGCTGGAGGACATTAATATCTGTGACTCACTCTACAAGTTCTTAAAGAAACCAACAGTGGATGCCCTGTACACTGGATAAACCTTGAAAAGGCTACTGGATCAAAGGTGAACCGGACACCTGGCTACTGTGTCAGTGATTGTTAAAAGTTGTTACAGAATTTTTAAGTTCCTCTCTGACATCGAATGCAGCCACCATGGTACAAAGAATCCTCAGTCTTCTCGATCCTCCAAACAACTTACTCCAGGCAAAAGCAACAGATCTTTACACTGTAGTCAAAGTGTTCCTCAGTGCATTGGAGTGTGTCAAGAAGCTGAGGTGTGACAGCTAGTTCGAAGCCATTTGGGCACAGTGCGGTGCCAGTGGCACTGACGCACCACCAGCTCCAAGCAAACGATGACGTTATGTAAGTAAAAATCTCCAGCCATACGTGGTGGACAGTAGGCCAGCAGGACAGAGGAGAAGATACTGAGTAAAAGTCTGTTCTTCAGCACGTTGGATGAGGTCATTGGTGAAATGTCAGAATGATTCAGAGAACGTAACAGCCAACTGGCAGAGGCTCTGTGTGGCCCTTGACCCAGCTGGATCTAAGCAAAACAGATTTGGTGGAAGCAGAGCTTAGATTCACTTAACAGTTTTTGCAGACTGAAATCACCTGCTCTGGCTCCAATGAGGACCCCACTTGATATCATGCAGAGATTGCTGACCGTGCTTACTGGATTGACTTTTGCGGCTTCCACAGCTACATGCGAGAACTCATTTTCCACTTGTGTTCAGTCAGCACAGAAGAAGCATGCTACACCTGAGGAATGCTCAACTAATCCAACAAGCCTTTGAGGGGGATCTTCAAGAATATTTCGGAGAGAATGTAATGATAGATTTCTCAGGAAGTTTCACAGTGCATGTTTCACAGCTTTTGAAAAGGTAAGATTGTTTCAATCTAGTGGGTTGTTTATCAAAATCTTGCTTTAGTGTGTAGGGCTCTGTAGCATGGTGCTGATAGAGCGCAGCAAGATTTTGTGCCATTGAACCTGTCACTTCTTGGTCAATAGATTTTTTTTGTGTTTATTATGGTATAGCGTAATATAAGCAGAATTCTATGTAATTCGAGTGCAAGAATCCAAATTACTCCCCTGGATATAGCTACATATTGATATGTTTTATCATAGAAATAGATAAACCATAACAGAAGGTAGCCTTTCTTGGTAGCCTATTGATTTTAATTAGTGTAAATGAACTGTATGTATTGGAAACTAATTTATGGTAGGCTGGCACACATATCACAATGTGTTGCTGAACTCATGAGCGGGTAAAATAATTTTCCATGTTTGAAGCGGGCCTGTATAGGCCTATTTATTTGTCAAGACAGCACGACGAAGGAAGACCTTCAACACGTAAATACATGCATTACTTCTTACCCAAATGGGCGGAAGTTCGGGAAAAGGTATTAGGATTACTGTGAGCGTAGTGTCCCAAATGTATCCAGGTGTTGTCTCTCTTTCTCTCCATCTTTTGTAAGTGTCATATTGTGTTAGTCCGCTAGGGACCTGTTTCCATGGCATTACGTTTTTAATCAATAACCTATATCGTGTGTGTGTGTATCCTGTGTTATCATTTAGTTCGTTAGTAAATAAATAATCAAATCAATTTGTGTGGTATGGGATGATGAGTAAGACTCGGGTTTGTGCAGATTCAAGAAGTATACGACGTTCAGAATGAGACTGATATGAGATAATGATTAATAAATGACTGTTATCGATATATAACATATCTTTAGCGTTTAATTTGGGAGATCGTAACTCTGCAAACAACTTCTTCTGTGGTGCCCCAAATTCCTAATGAGTTACATTATTCATTTAATCGGGTAACAATTAAACATAGTTAGTTGATTCGATAAATAACAGTCATCACATTAATGAGAGTCACGTTACGACAGTGAAATACACATATTTAGCAGATGCTATTGCGTGTGTAGCGAAATGCTTGTGTTCCTAGCTCCAACAGTGCAGTAGCATCTAACAATTCACAACAATACACACAAATCTAAAGGAATGGAATTGAGAAATATATAAATATTAGTATGAGAAATGTCAGAATGACATTGACAAAAATACAGTAGAATATAAATCAAATCAAATCAAAGTTTGTCACGTGCGCCGAATACAACAGGTGTAAATCGTACAGTGAAATGCTTACTTACAGGCTTTAACCAATAGTGCAAAAAAAGTATTAGGTGCACAACAGGTATGAAAATAAATAAAACAACAGTAAAAAGACAGGCTATATACAGTAGCTAGGCTATGAAAGTGGCGAGGCTACATACAGACACCGGTTAGTCAGGCTGATGCAAAAAGTCCGGGTAGCCATTTGAATACCTGTTCAGGAGTCTCATGGCTTGGGGGTAAAAACTGTTTAGAAGCCTTTTTGTCCTAGACTTGGCTGGGGTGGCTGGGGTCTTTGACAATTTTTAGGGCCTTCCTCTGACACCGCCTGGTGTAGAGGTCCTGGATGGCAGGCAGCTTAGCCCCAGTGATGTACTGGGCCGGACGCACTACCCTCTGTAGTGCCTTGCGGTCAGAGGCCGAGCAATTGCCGTACCAGGCAGTGATGCAACCAGTCAGGATGCTCTCGATGTTGCAGCTGTAGAACCTTTTGAGGATCTCAGGACCCATGCCAAATCTTTTTAGTTTCCTGAGGGGGAATAGGCTTTGTCGTGCCCTTTTCCCGACTGTCTTGGTGTGTTTGGACCATTCTAGTTTGTTGCTGATGTGGACGCCAAGGAACTTGAAGCTCTCAACCTGCTCCACTACAGCCCCGTTGATGAGAATGGTGGCAAGCTCGGTCCTCCTTTTCCTGTAGTCCACAATCATCTCCTTAGTTTTGGTTACATTGAGGGTTAGGTTGTTATTCTGGCACCACCCGGCCAGGTCTCTGTCCTCCTCCCTATAGGCTGTCTCGTCGTTGTCGGTGATCAGGCCTACCACTGTTGTGTCGTCTGCAAACTTAATGATAGGGGTGGAACTCGTGCCTGGCAATGCAGTCGTGGGTGAACAGGGAGTACAGGAGGGGACTGAGCACGCACCCCTGGGGAGCTCCAGTGTTGAGGATCAGCGTGGCAGATGTGTTGCTACCTACCCTCGCCACCTGGGGGCAGCCCGTCAGGAAGTCCAGGATCCAGTTGCAGAGGGAGGTGTTTAGTCCCAGGATCCTTAGCTTAGTGATGAGCTTTGAGGGTACTATGGTGTTGAACGCTGAGCTGTAGTCAATGAATAGCATTCTCACATAGGTGTTCCTTTTGTCCAGGTGGGAAAGGGCAGTGTGGAGTGCAATAGAGATTGCATCATCTGTGGATCTGTTTGGGCGGTATGCAAATTGGAGTGGGTCTAGGGTTTCTGGGATAATGGTGTTGATGTGAGCCATTACCAACCTTTTAAAGCACTTCATGGCTACGGACGTGAGTGCTACGGGTCTGTAGTCATTTTGGCAGGTTGCTTTTGTGTTCTTGGGCACAGGGACTATGGTGGTCTGCTTGAAACATGTTGGTATTACAGACTCAATCAGGGACATGTTGAACATATGAAACATATACATATGAAATGAGTAAAGCTGTATGTAAACATTATTAAAGTGACTAGTGTTCCATTATTAAAGTGACCAGTGATTCCATGTCTATGTACATAGTGCAGCAGCCTCTACAGTGCAGGGTTGAGTAACCGGGTGGTAGCCGGTTAGTGATGGCTATTTAACAGTCTGATTGCCTTGAGATAGAAGCTGTTTTTCAGTCTCTCGGTCCCAGCTTTAATTCACCTGTACTGACCTCGCCTTCTGGATGATAGCGGGGTGAACAGGCTGTGGCTCGGGTGGTTGATGTCCTTGATGATCTTTTTGGCCTTCATGTGACATCGGGTGCTGTAGATGTCCTGGAGGGCAGGCAGTGTGCCCCCGGTGATGCATTGGGCAGTCCGCACCACCCTCTTGAGAGCCCTCCGGTTACGGACGTTGCAGTTACCGTACCGGGCGGTGATACAGCCCGACAGGATGCTTTCAATTGTGCATCTTTAGATAGTACCCGCAAAACACCAGTCTCAACGTCAACAGTGAAGAGGCGACTCCGTGATGCTGGCCATCTAAGCAGAGTTGCAAAGAAAAAGCCATATCTCAGACTGGCCAATAAAAATAAAAGATTAATTAAGATGGGCAAAAGAACACAGACAGGCCAGCGTCGTGGAATCGCCTCTTCACTGTTGACGTTGACACTGGTGTTTTGCGGGTACTATTTAATGAAGCTGACAGTTGAGGACATGTGAGGCGTCTGTTTCTCAAACTAGACACTCTAATGTACTTGTCCTCTTGCTCAGTTGTGCACCGGGGCCTCCCACTCCTCTTTCTATTCTAGTTAGAGCCAGTTTGCACTGTTCTGTGATGGGAGTAGTAAACCGCGTTGTACGAGATCTTCAGTTTCCATTTTGAGCCTGTAATCGAACCCACAAATGCTGACGCTCCAGATACTCAACTAGTCTAAAGAAAGCCAGTTGTATTGCTTATTTAAGTAGAGTTTTCAAAAGTTTTCAGCTCTGCTAACAATTGCAAAAGGGTTTTCTAATGATCAATTAGCCTTTTAAAATTATAAACTTGTATTAGTTTTTAACACAACGTGCCATTGGAACACAGGAGTGATGGTTGCTGATAATGGGCCTCTGTACGCCTATGTAGATATTCCATAAAAAATCTGCTCTTTCCAGCTACAATAGTCATTTACAACATTAACAATGTCTACACTGTATTTCTGATCAATTTGAGGTTATTTTAATGGACAAAAAATGTACTTTTCAAGGCCCATCTTCAAACTCAGTGGCTCTTTGCTTGACATCATGGGAAAATCAAAAGAAATCAGCCAAGACCTCAGAAAAAATTGTAGACCTCCACATCCTTGGGAGCAATTTCCAAATGTCTGAAGGTACCACGTTCATCTGTACAAACAACATCTGTGTTTAGAATTATTTTTGTTGTATTAATGCTATTTAATCTCTCCTCAGACTAATATTATTCTGTTTGTTCGGTGGGTACCTTTGCCACTGTTCCACCCATTGTGTATTGAGCTGTCATGGTGTATTTGTTAGTACGCAAGTATAAACACCATGGGACCACGCAGCCGTCACACCGCTCAAGAAGGAGACGCGTTCTGTCTCTTAGAGATGGACGTACTTTGGTGTGAAAAGTGCAAATTAATCCCAGAACAACAGCAAAGGACCTTGTGAAGATGCTGGAGAAAACAGATACAAAAGTATCTATATCCACAGTAAAACAAGTCCTATATCAGCATAACCTGAAAGGCCGCTCAGAAAGGAAGCCACTGCTCCAAAAACGCCATAAAAAAAGCCAGACTACGGTTTGCAACTGCACATGGGGACAAAGAGAGTACTTTTTGGAGAAATGTCCTCTGGTCTGATTAAACAAAAATAGAACTGTTTGGCCATAATGACCATCGTTATGTTTGGAGGAAAAAGGGGGAGGTTTGCAAACCGAAGAACACCATCACCGTGAAGCATGAGGGTGGCAACATCATGTTGTGGGGTTGCTTTGCTGAGGGACTGGTGCACTTCACAAAATAGATGGCATCATGAGGTAGGACAATTATGTGGATATATTGAAGCAACATCTCAAGACATCAGTCAGGAAGTTGAAGCTTGGTCGCAAATGGGTCTTCCAAATGGACAATGACCCCAAGCATACTTCCAAAGTTGTGGCAAAATGGCTTAAGGACAAAGTCAAGGTATTGGAGTGGCCATCACAAAGCCCTGACCTCAACCCTACAGAAAATTTGTGGGCAGAACTGAAAAGCATGTACGATCAAGGAGGCCTACAAACCTGACTCAGTTACACCAGCTCTGTCAGGAGGAATTGGCCAAAATTCACCCAACTTAATGTGGGAAGCTTGTGGAAGGCTACGCGAAACATTTGACCCAAGTTAAACAATTTAAAGGCAATGCTTCCAAATGCTAATTGAGTGTATGTAAACTTCTGACACACTGGGAATGTGATGAAAGAAGTAAAATCTGAAATAAATCATTCTCTCTACTATTTTTCTGACATTTCACATTCTTAAAAAAAAATGGTGATCCTAACTGACCTAAGAGGGAATTTTTACTAGGATTAAATGTCAGGAATTGTGAAAAACTGCATTTAAATGTATTTGGCTAAGGTATATGTAAACTTCTGACTTCAACTGTATATTTCTTCTAAATATAGTATAATCCATTTCTAAAATGACTAACTATAAGATTTTACCTTCCTTATAAGTCTGAAATACATATTTGTATATTTAGTGTTAGAGAAAATGTGCATATTTTCTAAAGGTCTCTTGATTAAAACGTCTGCCCCCATTGCTCTAGTTTGGCTTCCTGAACTTGTTAGGAAATCACCTTTCATCTCATATGACTTTTGTCCTTCTATGACAAATATAAATGTTTTTTTCTTTAAAATCTATGAATTATTTTAGATTACTGGCTATAAATCGATCTCTGAATGTGCCACAGCAACGAAACCTCTCTCCCCTGCTGTGTTACGATGTATGTAGTCCAGGCATATGTTAGTGGCTGTGAGGTAGGGTTCAGCCAAGAGTTAAAGGAAAGTCAGAAGAGCGAATTAAATGGTAGGAGGGAGTCCAAGCTGGGACATGCTAGCTTCAAGTGTTGTTCGATTTCACATCCTGCTTCATACAGACAGAAGAGACATAATCCTGTGTCTGTGAGAATCTATTCCACCGCTCAATACAAGCCATTTCGATCTACAGTGTCCACAGATTGATTTATAATCAAAAATTTCAGTCAGAACCAGTACCAGAACCACGCATCAAAGATGTTTTAATTATAATCCACATGATAATTCACATTTCCTGTTGCTGCAGGGTTATTTGCCTGCTGTAACAAGCTGGCTCAAATTAAGATCCTACATTTGTATCCTTCACTTTGTTGTTCAGTTTCAATCTTTCTTCACTGCCCCCATAATGTGGACATATACTGTAATGTTAATGGTATAATGCCAAGTATATCCTAGAGCAGACACACTCAAAGCTTATCACAGAAAGGGATAACATGCATGTGATTCTCCTAGACAAGAGCAAAGCTGGGACACAACCTTCATAGGTTTTGATATTATCCTTAATGTGTACAATTGAATTTCAGTTTCTGTTGGCTAACATAAATGTACTGTCTGTATTGAGGAATATTGTTGTAGGAAACAAAGTCCCATACAGTTATTGTCCAATTACAGAGGTAAGCCATTTAGGAAGGTAATGGGCAATACAAAGAAAACCGTGGCCATCTTTACGATGTTGTGAGCTGCATGGTAATTGCTGTTATTTTCAAAGAAAAACATAGAATTATGTTAACATTTACACCCTGGCGACAGCACTGTCTGAGCACGAGAGATGTGATGCACCTGAGTGAGACCTGGAATCTTGTACAAAGAGGTTAGCAGTGGCAGCATTTCTGTATTTTATTGTATGTGATTAGTGTACAGTGTACATTAGGGATACATTACTTTGCCTTAAGCCCAAAGCTTTTAGATTTTTAACAACCTCTAACTCTCAATGAACTAACTGAACAAATGTGCTTATGTCTTTTGGATCTCCTGCTGTCAATGTTTTGTTTTAGTTATAGAGATTCATTCTGAATCATTTGAACACCTTGCATCCACCTACATGGGGTCTTGTTACATAACGAGACCATGGTTATGATGGTGCCAGAGTTTCCCCAGATTATTTTCCTGGCATAGGGGGTGCCTCACCTATACAATGAGAGGGGAAAACTGCATGGTAGGGGTCTGCGTGGGTACAATCTTAGAAACATATGATAACCGTTTTTGGTTCCAGGTAGAACCCTCTGTGGAAAGGGTTATACATGGATCCCAAAACGGTTCTCTCTGGAACCAAGGGTTCTTTTATTTTTTTATTTTGTTTCTAAAGTGTAGAGAGGGGATGGCTGGGGCTTTAGGCAGTTGATAGGATGAGGATGACACTCCTATTTGACTGGCAGCAGGAGTTCAGTCAGTCAATGAGGTGATGAGTGGCAGCATGAGTACAGTTAGCCCTGGAGGTGGTGGGTGGCATCCATAGTACAGTCAGCCCTGGAGGTGGTGGGTGGCATCCGTAGTACAGTCAGCCCTGGAGGTGGTGGGTGGCATCCGTAGTACAGTCAGCCCTGGAGGTGGTGGGTGACATCCGTAGTACAGTCAGCCCTGGAGGTGGTGGGTGGCATCCATAGTACAGTCAGCCCTGGAGGTGGTGGGTGACATCCGTAGTACAGTCAGCCCTGGAGGTGGTGGGTGGCATCCGTAGTACAGTCAGCCCTGGAGGTGGTGGGTGGCATCCGTAGTACAGTCAGCCCTGGAGGTGGTGGGTGACATCCGTAGTACAGTCAGCCCTGGAGGTGGTGGGTGACATCCGTAGTACAGTCAGCCCTGCAGGTGGTGGGTGGCATCCGTAGTACAGTCAGCCCTGCAGGTGGTGGGTGGCATCCGTAGTACAGTCAGCCCTGGAGGTGGTGGGTGACATCCGTAGTACAGTCAGCCCTGCAGGTGGTGGGTGGCATCCGTAGTACAGTCAGCCCTGCAGGTGGTGGGTGGCATCCGTAGTACAGTCAGCCCTGGAGGTGGTGGGTGGCATCCGTAGTACAGTCAGCCCTGGAGGTGGTGGGTGGCATCCGTAGTACAGTCAGACCTGGAGGTGGTGGGTGACAATAGTAGTACAGTCAGCCCTGGAGGTGGTGGGTGACATCCGTAGTACAGTCAGCCCTGGAGGTGGTGGGTGGCATCCGTAGTACAGTCAGCCCTGGAGGTGGTGGGTGGCATCCGTAGTACAGTCAGACCTGGAGGTGGTGGGTGACAATAGTAGTACAGTCAGCCCTGGAGGTGGTGGGTGACATCCGTAGTACAGTCAGCCCTGGAGGTGGTGGGTGGCATCCGTAGTACAGTCAGCCCTGGAGGTGGTGGGTGGCATCCGTAGTACAGTCAGCCCTGGAGGTGGTGGGTGACAATAGTAGTACAGTCAGCCCTGGAGGTGGTGGGTGACAATAGTAGTACAGTCAGCCCTGGAGGTGGTGGGTGACAATAGTAGTACAGTCAGCACTGGAGGTGGTGGGTGGCATCCGTAGTACAGTCAGCCCTGCAGGTGGTGGGTGACATCCGTAGTACAGTCAGCCCTGGAGGTGGTGGGTGACATCCGTAGTACAGTCAGCCCTGGAGGTGGTGGGTGACAATAGTAGTACAGTCAGCCCTGCAGGTGGTGGGTGACATCCGTAGTACAGTCAGCCCTGGAGGTGGTGGGTGGCATCCGTAGTACAGTCAGCCCTGGAGGTGGTGGGTGACAATAGTAGTACCGTCAGCCCTGGAGGTGGTGGGTGACATCCGTAGTACAGTCAGCCCTGCAGGTGGTGGGTGGCATCCGTAGTACAGTCAGCCCTGGAGGTGGTGGGTGACAATAGTAGTACAGTCAGCCCTGCAGGTGGTGGGTGGCATCCGTAGTACAGTCAGCCCTGGAGGTGGTGGGTGACAATAGTAGTACAGTCAGCCCTGGAGGTGGTGGGTGACATCCGTAGTACAGTCAGCCCTGCAGGTGGTGGGTGGCATCCGTAGTACAGTCAGCCCTGGAGGTGGTGGGTGACAATAGTAGTACAGTCAGCCCTGGAGGTGGTGGGTGACAATAGTAGTACAGTCAGCCCTGCAGGTGGTGGGTGGCATCCGTAGTACAGTCAGCCCTGGAGGTGGTGGGTGACAATAGTAGTACAGTCAGTCCTGCAGGTGGTGGGTGGCATCCGTAGTACAGTCAGCCCTGGAGGTGGTGGGTGACAATAGTAGACTGGCAGGTAGCTCTGTTAATTGTGCCATTGTCTTCTGGTTGAAAGGAGGGTGGCACAGCACCAAGCTCTCTTTTGTGCTTGATAAGGAGGACAAGGCAGCTGATTGGCAGGGTTGTCAGAACAGGGTTAATCATGCATGACGATATGCATGCTTTGCCAATCTGGGATGTTTGAGAAGATGGAGAGCATTGGCTTTACATTGCTCTGACGTTGCACATGAAATTAAGCTTAAAGAGCAACTATAAGAGTTTGATAATGTTCTTTCAAGGCTGTACAATGGCTTCTGCACATGTTTTCTAAGTAATTAAAAGGGAGGCACTGCAGCAATGAGGTGTGAATTCAGTACGTTCTGTACTGTACTGTACGGTAGAAACAGATGATAAACGCTCATTCAAGCACAAAACAGCCTTAAAATATATTCCTTACTTCAAAGGAAGCTTATGCTGGCATCCAACCACTGAAAACGACAATAAGTAATGACTAACATCTTGAGCATTTTTGCTGCAAACAAAACCCAGCCAATGGCAAATACAGAAATCAGAAATCCGGTCATGACTCCAGCTGCTTTGATGTTGCAAAGGACAAAGCGGATACATGGGGATGGCTGGAATGGAAAACACTATCTATCTATAAACGCAGAAATAACCATTCCTGGTTTAAGTTAATCTTATGAATGGATTAATGTTTCCACATTGTTATCTGTTTGGAGGCGCTGTGTGAGGCTTTTCACTGTGATATTATGGGCCCAGTTACATTCCTGACACGTGGGAAAATGCAGAGGCAGTATCCTGTCAGAGGAAGGGCTGTAGATTGACAGGTGTGTAATCGTGGTGGCTCGAAAGGAGGGCCTGTTTCATGAGGCAATGACTGGCCCTATCTCACTAAATGATCCCTGGCACTGTTTATCCTCAGTGATAAAGACACTTGCATGCAGAGGGCCAGGGATGGAGGGCTTTGGATGGCACTGTAGCTGCAGTCAGGTGCAGGTAGTCTACAGGAGGCACAGCTGGAGACAGTCTTATGTTTGATTGATCCAATCTAAGCCAGGTCTGACAATTCCATACAAATATGCAAAATTTGATCATCAGAAATGATAAGGGTTTTGTTTGGAAGATGTTACTTTCTGATAATAGGGTGATTATATTCTGGCCACTTACACCTATACACAAGGTAAATGTAGTTACCTTTTGCACGTCTGACTGTGTAATGAAACAGAATGCAGGGGGTGAAATAGCAGCACAGATTTGATAACTTATTACTTTAGAGAGAAAGGTTTCTCTGCTCCTTTAGGAGAGACAGGATGGCTTCGCCTGGTGGAGTCAGTCTCTTGAGCACCATTTTCCTGCTGTGGCAATGAGGCACATTGGCGATCATATCAGTTTGTCAAGGCGGTTTTATCTGGCCCGGGACAGGGGTCCTAGCCCCCTCACAGAGTTACTCCACTCTGTACTCCGGAGGGGCAGCAATATTGTGCCGGGATCACCCAAGGCCATGTGAAATCTTCTCAGAATATTACATACTCCCCCTCAGTACCCCTTTATTTCCCACTTCAAGGAAAGCCCATTGATGCTTGCAACGTGATCAAATAATTCAATGACACTCATTTTACTCAGGTATCCTTCTCCACTGACGTTTATTTAGAGGCTTCTATATACACAACACTTAAAGAAAAAAATGATGTTATAGCAGATTTAATCATAAGTCATAGGTACCATATGGCAGGCTGCACTAACTCTTTAGATGTAAGAATTTCAGCATCCAGACTGAAGATAGAGCTGCAAAAAACGTTAAGTGCCAAAGCAGCACTATAACTAATGCATGTCATCTGTTGACATTCTCATGACAGACGACCTGTCGGGTTATTCCCTGTTGCCATAACACTAAGTTACTCATGATGTCTGGAAACACAATATCAGTCTACACCTCGGGCAAATCTATTAGGGATGTGGCTGGGAGCTGTGTTTGCAGTTTACACCCTTCTCCCTTTGTTCATCAGGCCCAGAATAGCTCAGCAACCCTGTCCCAAAGGGAGACAGAATGATGTTCCAAATAAGACATTGTAAAAGAAAAGCTTTTTGCGGTTTTGCAGGAGAATAATGCTGATGTTCACAACAGAGAGTGTCATATACATTTAATCTTCCAATCTTCTACATATTATCTTCTATGTTTTTGCAGTTACAGTTTTTTTTTATTAATGCATTTGTTTTCTACTGCTGTAGTAAATCAGTCCGTACTGTCTAACAACTCATTCAGATGACCTATATGATCAGACACGAAGACACATTTAATCCCATTGAGAATATGATATAATTTATATGGGAAAAGCACTCCGAGGCACACACTCAGGCATTGTGTTGATGTTCTCAAGATGCCTCTCCCTGATCCTTGCATGTAGCCATGCTTTCTGTGCACAGCTGTGAGTCCCAGCTGCCTTTACACTCAGTTGACTCCAACCACTCTACCACAGCCCCGGGCCCCGAGGGCAAGACATCTGTAGTACAGTCACTCACTGGGAGGCCTCCTCCATTAGTCACATGTCATAAACAAACAAATAGACACACCAATAAAAACATAAACAGGAGTTGATGAATAATTCATAAAGCACTTGAAAACAGAGCAGTGTCCACTCCATGTGTCTTATCACATCTGATGTTGGGGGTTTGATATTGTTGGATGATCTACTAGGAGACAACTGCACTCATATGTTGTCTTGTTTAAACAATGTATAATTAGGTAATGTACTTTCAAAAAATCAAAGGTCAATGCTGTCACAAGGATCTTGAGAACCCTCTCCTTAGCCACTTGAACAGCACCATCTCTTTCTTGTTGTGTAACAATGTTTCCTTTGCTTGTTTCCTTCACAGATGTACATCCAGACCACGACTTTGACCATCTCTGTGAGCCTGAGTGCCTCTGTGTCTCTGGGGATGCTCTACATGCCAAAGGTCTACGTGGTCCTCTTCCACCCGGAGCAGAACGTGCCCAATCGCAAGCGCAGCCTCAAGGCTGTAGTCACCGCAGCCACCATGTCCAACAAGTTCCCCACCAAGGGTGGCCTGCGTCCCAACGGAGAGGCCAAGTCTGAGCTGTGTGAAAGCCTGGAGACACAAGGTTAGCAGCGAAGGCCTCCGGGTTAGGGATGGAGCGAGGGGGGAATGGAGATCAGGGGGAACAGAGGACAAAGGGACACAAGTTTAGTTTTTATAGCACTCGGTCCTTGAGTTTATGCCTTAAAGTCAGTCGGATGTAATTTTGAGGGGAAAGTATCAGGCTTGAAAAATGAAAAGCAATGCACTTGCCTTTATATAAACTTAATTGATGGCATTGTTATTTTACACCTCAACAGCTTTGTGAAATTATCTATTGTTATTTTCAGGATGTAGGGAATTGGTAGTGCATTTTGTTTCATGCCAACCCTAGTAGCATCAAGCATTGGCTGGTGCTCTGAAACGTGGCACTGTCGGCAAACAGGACATAAAGAACAGCACAGGGTGAGATGGATCGATAGGAAAGGCTTCACATTCAAGTATCATACTTTAGAGATGGCCATTCGTATTAACTTTCCAGTCTCCATTGGTGCAATAGGAGGCAAGATTATTGCTCCAGCACTTCAGCCCCATCTTACAGTAACACAGCTGCCGTGGTCGAAATTACCAAAATCCCTAAATGTAAAAGCGTATTCCAAATCATGAGAAAATACGTTGATTTATGGATAGTCACGCTCATTCATCCATACAGAATGACGTTTTCCTGTATCTAATGCATCATCAGTCAATATTCCCATTACCTTTGGAGAACCAAAGCCAATGTTGAGAACATGTTCTGAATCTTCTATCATAGTGCTATTTGAAATATGCAGTAGCACTTCCTCTGAATGTGTAGGAAACAGGAGATGAAACTCTCAATATGGGGTATGTCAAAGAGACTGCTACAAGGAGATGAACAGAGTTAGAAAAAATGGCATGCCATTTGGGAATGGAAAAATGATTATAGCACCCATGGGAAATGCTCCCCCAATTTCACAGTTTGACATCTATACCATGACCCATCTGGCCCAAGTCGGAGGACTAACAGCTGCTCTTTGTGCTTGTGTGTCAGACTGTGACGAAGGAGGAGAGCCCTGTGAGGGACTTTAGACGCTCAGGTAACGGATGGAGAGCCTGACAATCAGCTTGCCTCTCACTCTGTATGACTGACCACTTCTCCCCATTGACATTGTGCCAATGTTCAGTTGGATCCTATGCCTGCCTAAGATATGTACTGTATGCACAAAAACTTACCCACGGCTATAGCACCTTGGATGGTGTCAGACATTTATCACATTAACCTACACACCCTTGACCCACAGACGTCGGTAGACAATGTTGGCGTGTTGTACTGCAAATGGCCTGAGAATGTGGTAACCTGATGGCAACGGATGTAGGGAGATAATGCCGGGGATAGCCGCGCATCCCCAGTCATTTGTTTCCCACGTTGACAAACGGAGGAATTTGCTGTAATGGGACGTAGAACAACAAAAAGATGTGGGAAAAGGGGAAAGACAGATGTGTCCACAAGCTCCAATTCTTTCTGGACCATCTATTTTTTTTATCTGGGCATCGCAGAGCATGAATATTTAAATGAGGTTAATTTATCAATGCTGCTCTGGGAGAGGTTCTGGGTGGAATGGAGAGTGCCCCCCCCCACCTACCACTCCCCCACTACACATCCAACCCTCCAGTACTGTTGTCCCACACACCCTCCCTCGCCACCCACTACACATCCCACCCTCAAAAACTGTTGCCTCCCACACCCTCCCTCTCCACCACAACACATCTCACCCTCCAGTACTGTAACGCCACACCCTCCCTCTCCCCCCACTATACATCCATCCGTCCAGTACTGTTTCCCACCACACCCTCCCTCTCCCACACTACACATCCCACCCTCAAAAACTGTTGCCCCCCACACAATCAATGTCCCCGCACTACACATGCCACCCTCCAGTACAGTTGCCTCCCACACCCTCCCTCTCCTCCCACTACACTTCCCACCCTCCAGTGTAGTGGCCCCCAACACCCTACCTCTCCTCTCAGTACACATCCATCCCTCCAGTACTGTTGCCTCCCACACCCTTCCTCCCCCCACTACACATCCCACCTTCCAGTACTGTTGCCCCCGAACCCTACCTCTTCCTCCACTACACATCCCACCCTCCAGTACTGTTGCACCCCACACTCTCCCGCTCCCCACACTACACATCCCACCCTCCAGTGTAGTGGCCCCCACACCCACCCTCTCCCCCCACTACACATCCCACCCTCCAGGAATGTGGACCCCACACCCTGCCTCTCCCCCCACTACACATCCCACCCTCCAGGAATGTGGACCCCACACCCTGCCTCTCCCCCCACTACACATCCCACCCTCCAGGAATGTGGACCCCACACCCTGCCTCTCCCCCCACTACACATGCCAGCCTGCAGTCTAGAGGCCCCCCACACCTTACCTCTCCAACCACTACACATCGAACCTCCCAGTACTGTTGTCCCCCACACCATCCAACTCTCCCCACTAAACATCCCACCCTCCAGTATAGTGGGCTCCCTCACCCACCCTCTCCCCCCACTACACATTCCACCCTCCAGTACTGTTGCCCCGCACACCATCCCTATCCCCCCACCACACATCAAGCTCTCCAGAACTTTGCCCCCCACACCCTACCTCTCCCCCCACTTCACATCCCACCCTCCAGTGTAGAGGCCCCCCACACCCTACCTCTCCAAACACTACACATCCCACACTCCAGTACTGTTATCCCCAACACAATCCCACTCCCCCCACCACACATCCCACCCTACAGTCCCTCTCCCCCGCTAAACATCCCACCCTCCAGTATAGTGGCCCCCCACACCCCCTCTGCCCCCACTACACATCCTACCTTCCAGTACTGTTTCCTCCCACACCCTCCCTCTCCCCCACTACACATCCCTACCCTCCATTGCTGTTAGCCACAAAAACTCCCTCTCCCCCGCTACACATCCACCCTCCAGTAATGTTGCCTCCCACACCCTCCCTCTCCACCACTACACATCCCACCCTCCAGTGTTGTTACGTCACACCCTCCCATGTCCCCAATGCACATCCAATCCGGCTAGTGCAGTATCCCCTCACATCCTCCCTCTCCTCCCACTACACACCCCACCCTCCAGTATTGTTGCCCCTCACAGCCTCCCTCTCCCCCCACTACACGTCCCATCCTCCAGTACTGTTGCCCCCCACACCCTACCTCTCCCCCACTTCACATCCCACCCTCCAGAGTAGGGGTCCCACACACCCCCTCTCCCCCCACTACACATCCCAACTTCCAGTACTGTTTACCCCCAAACCCTCCCTCTCCCCCACCACACATCCCTGTCCTCCAGTACTGATGCCACCCACCCACACCCTTACCTCTCCCCCCACTACATATCCCACCCTCCAGTATTGTTGCCCTCCACACCCTCCCTCTCCCCCACCACACATCCAGCCCCCCAGTTTTGTTTCTGTACAGCACTTTCAGATATCAGCTGATGTAAGAAGGGCTATATACATTTGATTTAATTTGATTTGTTACCCCCCACACCCTCCCCTTCCCCCACTATACAGCCCACCCTCCAGTGTAGTTGCCCCCCACATCCTAATTCTCCAACAACTACACATCACACCCTCCAGTACTGTTGCCCCACACACCATCCCTATCCCCCCACCACACATCAAGCTCTCCAGAGAGCCCACACACACTCACTGAGTCCACACACTCAATCCAGTTTGATTGAGTGTGTGGACAGGTGTCTTTTATACAGGTAATCAGTTCAAACAGGTGCAGTTAATACAGGTAATGAGTGGAGAACAGGAGGGCTTCTTAAAGAAAAACTAACAGGTCTGTGAGAGCCGGAATTCTTACTGGTTGGTAGGTGATCAAATACTTATGTTAATAAATACGTATGTTAATTAATTAAATTAATTACTTAAAAATCATACAATGTGATTTTCTGGATTTTTGTTTTAGATTCCGTCTCTCACAGTTGAAGTGTACATATGATAAAAATTACAGACCTCTACATGCTTTGTAAGTAGGAAAACCTGCAAAATCAGCAGTGTATCAAATACTTGTTCTCCCCACTGTATGTGTGATGATTACACTGTAGAACAAGTGAACTGGTGACAGATTTATTTAGAGAGGACATACCATATCGGTCGGTTCAGTCCACAACTTGATAAAATAAGTAAACATTTTGTACAGTGTCTCTCACATCTGGTAATTGTGTGAGATCCACGTTCACCATGTACTGCATAGTTACATATTGTCATCTTATGCTCAATGTTATCACAATTCTCCAAGCTGTCTCTATGCTTTTCCGAGATGTTTTCATTTCTATCGACATGGTGCCACTGTTGCATGCTTTGCTTGGTGCACAGAGAAAGATCTGAATGTATCTACTGAGCCTTGCATTTGAATGAGTGCTATTGCATCACATACTACCCTATACTGTACTTAAAACAGGGCCGGCTACAGGCAAGAGTGTCTTTTTTCTTGGAACTCAGTCGGGGTCTCAACTTACCGTTAAGTTCGAAAAAGGAGCAAGTTCAAAATGTGGTTGTGCACCAGCAATGTGTCTCTTGTCATCTCAGTCACTGACAGTCACTCAATTAGCCATGTCAGCTAACCATTTTCATATTGGTAAGTTAGTCTACCCAGCTTTCTAAACTTGTAGCAATTACGCCCAAATACCGACCGGTCATGCAGGGCACGTGCGCAGGGTCCCTGTCCTCCAGAAGAGCCCATTGGTTTTGTTAGTCACTCTCACTCAGATAAAATGTACATGGCATAAATCATGCCAAAATCTCGCTAAGGGCTCCCAAAAGGCCCAAAAGGCCCTGACGTAAAATTAACTGCAAGGGATTCTTTACCATGAAATAATCTGTACTTATAGGTCAAGCTGCAATTACTGGTTAAATAAGTAATTCTTAAGTCACTTTCAAAACAGTATATATCCATGTGGAGACATCTCACTGGGCACAGACGTCAATTCAATGTCTATTCCACGTTGGATCAACGCGATTTCATTGAACTGAGGTTGTTTCAACCAGTGTGTGCCCAGTGGGTTGTTACAACAGCATCCTGATAAGCAATTCAACATTAGTGTTGAGAGTCAATTACTAGCTATAGCCACATCTGTACCCTGCTCTGCCCTACTTTCCAGCAGATCAAGGAAATCTGCATTTAGATGCAATTTACAGTTGGCAACACATTTCCTAGGAAGTTAAATCATTCTGGTAATACTAACCACACAACATGACAAATGCTACCACTGCTTGCTATGCATATTAATTACTCTCTTACCCCACTGTTGGTTCCACCTGTACTCCCTGGTGACACTTGTGGTCTAAGGAAGTCATGCATAAATAGAAACTGTGTCGGCAATCACCTTAATGGACTGGAAGATAAGCCCCTGACAGATGGTTAAATGAGCCTTAATTGAATTGCCCAAATCTTCACCCACATCTTTTCCTTTCGCTCTTCTTTCCCTCTTCCTCTTTCACGGCTCTATTCACAGCATTGGCCTCCAAGCAGACATACATCAGCTACAGTAACCATGCCATCTAAGAGACAGACAGTGGAACTCCGGCTTGGAAGCATAGCAAGGATCTGCCCGTGGGGTGAACGAACACCAAAAACTGGAGAACCAAGATGAAAGAGCAGTGGCAAAGGTGGAGAAATGAGAATGAGAATAATCACTCAACATACAGAACTGATGTCACTATTTTCAAGAGGACAAGGCAAGGCAAATATATTGAATACCAAACAAAAGCAGTGGGGGGTGGGGAAGTGGGGATGTCAGGCAGACAGTGATGTCTCCCCTCCCCATCCTCCTTGTGACATGTCAAATACACCAGGCAGTCACGTTTCCAAATTCAGTCAGAGCCAATGACTTCAATTCAGTGTTTTCCTTCTGGAGTTTACAGAACAGCATTTCTCTTCTGGTGTTTTGTCTGAAGCTGACTAACACCCTCTTCGGTAAGAGTGAATTCAGTTTTCTCTTTGTGTGCAGCAGTGTTGTGTCTCTCTCTACCAGTAGTAATGTGCAATTATTTGCTTCCCTTTCTCCTCTGTCCTTTCCAATGCGGATGTAATGCTGAACATAATATCAAATTAGTCAATAAGTCAAAGCTGTCAAAAGTAGATGAAAAAGTGTGTTGTTGGTGTGGGGTAAGTCTTCATTCAAGGCCAAAATAAACAAATATTAATCCTCAGGCTCTGTAACATTAACATTATGTTGTCATCATTTTAATGAAGGTCATAGTTGTGAAACAGAGCCAACAAGTATGCACCTTTCCAACATTTAACATGTCTGAATATTCAGTTCTACTGCACGTGTCCAATAAGTGTTTCCTTAACATTTTATACATCAAATAAAGCGATGGATTTTCACAGATGATAGCGATATCATAGCTGACACCATCTTTACGGCCTTGTATACAGTCATAGAGCATGCCTGTGGGAGCATAATGTTTACTGTGCTGTGTTTTCAAAATCTATTAAATGCAACATGTGTGAGGATTGTGGTTCAACAGACAGTGGCATTATCATGTTTTGACTATTACACACATGGTACCTTATGCAGATTAATGGAGATTAGAATACATGAAAAGGCATAAGAACTGGCTAAAAAGTAAAAGCCTTGTATGTTCAACACCGCCTACTTTTCAGTGAAATACAGCTTCAAGACTACAGCCCATAGACAGCCATGCACTGCCTCAGTGTATTCATGCTGGCATTCTCACATGTGAGAATATCATTTCATGGTCGTGTTCCATTAGAAATTCAGCAGTTCCATCTCAACGTGACGAATTTGGAATCTGTACCAGAAATGTCTAACATATAGCTAGCTATTGGCGATACGTTATGTAATGGTACAAAACACTATTTGGAGCCTCAGCAGTGTAATCTGTCTAGTGTGCACCATCCTTGGTTACGTTATTGACTTCAGTAATAGTGCTTGTTCCCTTAATGTTGTTCAGAGAAAGGAAGTCCCTCCACATCCACATGAGGGAATTGGGTTTAAAATCCCCTAAGGGCGATATACATGCCCGTGCGGAAATCTAATTAGCATAATAAAAACATCCCCATAAGAATCTGTCAGTTTAAGCTAGAGATATCTGTTTGTTTGCATTGGATGCATCTCAATCCACCGCATCCAGCTATGTAACACTTCTGCATCTGCGTTGAAAGGTGACAGAGCTACAGAGGTGTTTGACAGACCATTAGACATCCCGAAATAACAATTTGGACACTACAATTATTGGTCTTTTCACAAAATCGTTTGTAGCATTTGAACGGTTTGGCCTAAAAACTATTATGACACCTCTATGCAAAGATGACACTCTCACGAACAGGATGTTGTTTCCTGTTTTGAAATAACATAAACATGTCAGTGGTTTTGCTCTATGACCCCTACAAGCGACCCCCTGTATCGTCTGAAGTCCGTACAACCGATCTGCCAACATCTGTCTGTAGAGTTCGAGCAGTTTGGGCTATGTACTAATAATCTGTGTAAAGGTGAGACTCTGACAAACACGTAAATGTTGGTTGTGTTGCTCTTGGATGCGCACAGACCTCTCAAGACTCGTCTGAAGGTCCTCCGGTACCAGATGAAAAATTGAATGGAAGTATATACAGTGCATTCGGAAAGTATTCAGAACCCTTGACTTTTTTCCTGATCAACCCACACACAATACCCAATAATGACAAAGTGAAAACAGGTTTTTAGAAATGTTTGCAAATGTATAAAGAAATTAAAAACAGAAATACATTATTTACATAAGAATTGAGACCCTTTGCTATTAGACACATTCAGTTTCCATTGATCATCCTTGAGATGTTTCTACAACTTGATTGGAGTCCACCTGTGGTAAATTCAATTGATTGAACATGATTTGGAAAGGTACACACCTGTCTATATAAGACCCCACAGTTGACAGTGCATGTCAAAGCAAAAACCAAGCCATGAGGTCGAAGGAATTGTCCGTAGAGCTCCGAGACAGGATTGTGTTGAGGCACAAATCTGGGGAAGGGTACCTAAACATTTCAGCAGCATTGAAGCTCCCCAAGAACACAATGGCCTCCATCATTGTTAAATAGAAGAAATTAAGAACCCTCAAGTCTCTTCCTAGAGCTGGCCAACCGGCCAAACTGAGCAATCGGGGGAGAAGGACCTTGGTCAGGGAGGTGACCAAGAACCAGATGGTCACTCTGAAAGAGCTCCAGAGTTCCTCTGTGGAGATGGGATAACCTTCCAGGACAACCATCTCTGCAGCACTCCACCAATCAGGTCTTTATGGTAGAGGGGCCAGACAAAAGCCACTCCTCAGTAAAAGGCACATGACAGCCCACTTGGAGATTGCCAAAGGCACCTAAAGACTATCAGACCATGAGAAACAAGATTATCTGGTCTGATGAAACCAAGATTGGACTCCAAGCGTTACGTCTGAAGGAAACCTGGCTTCATCCCTATGGTGAATCCATGGTGGTGGCAGCATCATGCTGTGGGGATGTTTTTCAGCGGCAGGGACTGGGAAACAAGTCAGGATCGAGGGAAAGATGAAAGGAGGAAAGTACAGAGAGATTCTTAATGAAATCCTGCTCCAGAGCGCTCAGGACCTCAGACTGGGGCGAAGGTTCACCTTCCAACAGGACAACGACCCTAAGCACACAGCCAAGACAATGCAGGAATGGCTTTTGGGACAAGTCTCTGAATGTCCTTGAGTGACCCAGCCAGAGCCCGGACTTGAACCCGATCAAACATCTCTGGAGAGACTCAAATATAGCTTTGCAGCAACGCTCCCCATCCAACCTGACAGAGCTTGAGATGATCTGTAGAGAAAATTGGAAGAAACTCCCTAAATACTGGTGTTCCAAGATTGTAGCGTCATACTCAAGAAGACTTGAGGCTGTAATCGCTGCCAATGGTACTTCAACAAAATACTGAGTAAATGGTCTGAATTCTTATGTAAATTTGATATTTCAGTTATTTATTTTTAATACATTTGCAAACATTTCTGAAAACCTGTTTTTGCTTTGCCATTAAACAATTGAATACATTTTAAAATGAGGCTGTAATGTAACTAAATGTGGATAAAGTCAAGGGGTCTAAATACTTTATGAATGCACTGTAGGGAGACTGTTTAGTGACAAAAATAAGGGCTTAAGAGTAAGCCTGTAAAAATCTCTCCTCTCATCTGTACTGTGGCCAGGCTTCAATGTTGTTAGTCATACAGTATTGTTAGTCTAATTGCATCATTCCGGAAAAAATATCAGCATTAGTGTTACCACATCAAAGACAGTCAGTAAATATAGTAAGAAAAAGATTGGCAAGATTCTGTACCACAGAAATTCATATGATATGGTAAGCAATTGGAAAAATGATTCTATAAACTCCATAAGGAAAACAACTGTAGAAGACGTTTATAAATAATATTGGATAGAAAGAACAACCCTGTCTGTTTAATTTATGATTCTCAACTCTCTGCTTCAACAAAGATCCCAGATGTTGCAGCAAATTAAATGTTTTCATTTTTCATTGTTTAAGATAAAGTATTGTGGGATTGTTTGTGTTTGTGAATATGATGATTTACTGTTTGTGCCTCCCCTTCATCTTTTTTCCAACACTTGCAAAATAGAGTATGTAAGTGCTGATCGAACTAAATGGCAAGTTAATGTACGTTATTACAAATTAATTGATCATGTCTGCTTTATGTACTGACCTATTAAAAATGAAGAAAAATAAAAAATAAAAATGACAGTGCCTGGATATTTATGAATTATCTATAGAAAACATGAAAATGTGTTGAGCATGTTAATTTTTATACAAGATATTTCTAATAAAATACTGTTTTGCAAAACAACATGCTGCTTCTTATTGTTGAGGTCAGAATATGACATGTTAATGATGACATTATCTCCGGGGAAACCACAGTGCTGTTCGAACACTAGCCTAAGAATTGCAGGGACAGGGAGAGATTTGTACTGGAGACACACAGGCCAGTTGGAACAATTCATCATTAGTATTCTTTATCTGCAGGACATACTGTAGGAAATACACAGGCAGAGGGACCAACAACGTTGCACCAGCACCACCCCTGCAGCCTTCAGGAATAATAATGTTCTTCTGCAACCCAACACAGCCAGACTCTGAGCTAAGGCCATTAAAACCCCAGCCTTCATGCCTTATTTTTGTTTTCTGTTTAAAGGGATTTCACTTCTATTACAGACAATGTGGTAACATGTAACATACACTGAGTGTACAAAACAATAAGAACACCTTCCTAATACTGAGTTGCCCCCCTCGTTTTGCCCTCAGAACAGCCTCAATTAATCAAATAAAATGCTATTTGTCACATGCGCCGAATACAACAGGTGTAGACCTTACATTGAAATGCTTACTTACAAGCCCTTAACCAACAATGCAGTTGTAAGAAAATACCCCCCCAAAAAGTAAGAGATATGAAAAATAAATAATTAAAGAGCAGCATTAAATAACAATAGCGGGGCAATATACAGGGGGTACCGGTACAAAGCCAATGTGTCAATGTGCGGGGGCACCGGTGTCGAGGTAATTGAGGTAATTATGTACATGCAGGTAGGGTTACTAGAGTTACTATGCATAGATAATAACAAAGTAGCAGCAGTGTGTGTGGGGGGGGGGGGGGGTGGTGCAAATAGTATGGGTAGCCATTTGATTAGGTGTTTAGGAGTCTTCTGGCTTGGGGGTAGAAGCCTCTTGGACCTAGACTTGGCGTTCCGGTACCGCTTGCCATGTGGTAGCAGAGAGAACAGTCTATGACTAGGGTGGCTGGAGTCTTTGACAATTTTTAGGGCCTTCCTCTGACACCACCTGGTGTAGAGGTCCTGGATGGCAGGCAGCTTAGCCCCAGTGATGTACTGGTCCGGATGCACTACCCTCTGTAGTGCCTTGCAGTCAGAGGCTGAGCAATTGCCATACCAGGCAGTGACGCAACCAGTCAGGATGCTCTCGATGTTGCAGCTGTAGAACCTTTTGAGGATCTCAGGACCCATGCCAAAACCTTTTAGTTTCCTGAGGGGGAATAGGCTTTGTCGTGCCCTCTTCGCGACTGTCTTGGTGTGTTTGGACCATTCTAGTTTGTTGTTGATGTGGACACCAAGGAACCTGAAGCTCTCAACCTGGTCCACTACAGCCCGTCGATGAGAATGGTGGCGTGCTCGGTCCTCCTTTTCCTGTAGTCCACAATCATCTCATTTACATTTACATTTAAGTCATTTAGCAGACGCTCTTATCCAGAGCGACTTACAAATTGGTGCATTCACCTTATGATATCCAGTGGAACAACCACTTTACAATGGTGCATCTAACTCTTTTAAGGGGGGGGGGGGGGGTTAGAAGGATTAATTTATCCTATCCTAGGTATTCCTTAAAGAGGTGGGGTTTCAGGTGTCTCCGGAAGGTGGTGATTGACTCCGCTGACCTGGCGTCGTGAGGGAGTTTGTTCCACCATTGGGGTGCCAGAGCAGCGAACAGTTTTGACTGGGCTGAGCGGGAACTGTACTTCCTCAGAGGTAGGGAGGCGAGCAGGCCAGAGGTGGATGAACGCAGTGCCCTTGTTTGGGTGTAGGGCCTGATCAGAGCCTGAAGGTACGGAGGTGCCGTTCCCCTCACAGCTCCGTAGGCAAGCACCATGGTCTTGTAGCGGATGCGAGCTTCAACTGGAAGCCAGTGGAGAGAGCGGAGGAGCGGGGTGACGTGAGAGAACTTGGGAAAGTTGAACACCAGACGGGCTGCGGCGTTCTGGATGAGTTGTAGGGGTTTAATGGCACAGGCAGGGAGCCCAGCCAACAGCGAGTTGCAGTAATCCAGACGGGAGATGACAAGTGCCTGGATTAGGACCTGCGCCGCTTCCTGCGTGAGGCAGGGTCGTACTCTGCAAATGTTGTAGAGCATGAACCTACAGGAACGGGTCACCGCCTTGATGTTAGTTGAGAACGACAGGGTGTTGTCCAGGATCACGCCAAGGTTCTTAGCACTCTGGGAGGAGGACACAATGGAGTTGTCAACCGTGATGGCGAGATCATGGAACGGGCAGTCCTTCCCCGGGAGGAAGAGCAGCTCCGTCTTGCCGAGGTTCAGCTTGAGGTGGTGATCCGTCATCCACACTGATATGTCTGCCAGACATGCAGAGATGCGATTCACCACCTGGTTATCAGAGGGGGGAAAGGAGAAGATTAATTGTGTGTCGTCTGCATAGCAATGATAGGAGAGACCATGTGAGGATATGACAGAGCCAAGTGACTTGGTGTATAGCGAGAATAGGAGAGGGCCTAGAACAGAGCCCTGGGGGACACCAGTGGTGAGAGCACGTGGTGCGGAGACAGATTCTCGCCACGCCACCTGGTAGGAGCGACCTGTCAGGTAGGACGCAATCCAAGCGTGGGCCGCGCCGGAGATGCCCAGCTCGGAGAGGGTGGAGAGGAGGATCTGATGGTTCACAGTATCAAAGGCAGCCGATAGGTCTAGAAGGATGAGAGCAGAGGAGAGAGAGTTAGCTTTAGCAGTGCGGAGCGCCTCCGTGACACAGAGAAGAGCAGTCTCAGTTGAATGACTAGTCTTGAAACCTGACTGATTTGGATCAAGAAGGTCATTCTGAGAGAGATAGCAGGAGAGCTGGCCAAGGACGGCACGTTCAAGAGTTTTGGAGAGAAAAGAAAGAAGGGATACTGGTCTGTAGTTGTTGACATCGGAGGGATCGAGTGTAGGTTTTTTCAGAAGGGGTGCAACTCTCGCTCTCTTGAAGACGGAAGGGACGTAGCCAGCGGTCAAGGATGAGTTGATGAGCGAGGTGAGGTAAGGGAGAAGGTCTCCGGAAATGGTCTGGAGAAGAGAGGAGGGGATAGGGTCAAGCGGGCAGGTTGTTGGGCGGCCGGCCGTCACAAGACGCGAGATTTCATCTGGAGAGAGAGGGGAGAAAGAGGTCAAAGCACAGGGTAGGGCAGTGTGAGCAGAACCAGCGGTGTCGTTTGACTTAGCAAACGAGGATCGGATGTCGTCGACCTTCTTTTCAAAATGGTTGACGAAGTCATCAGCAGAGAGGGAGGAGGGGGGAGGAGGGGGAGGAGGATTCAGGAGGGAGGAGAAGGTGGCAAAGAGCTTCCTAGGGTTAGAGGCAGATGCTTGGAATTTAGAGTGGTAGAAATTGGCTTTAGCAGCAGAGACAGAATAGGAGAATGTAGAGAGGAGGGAGTGAAAGGATGCCAGGTCCGCAGGGAGGCGAGTTTTCCTCCATTTCCGCTCGGTTGCCCGGAGCCCTGTTCTGTGAGCTCGCAATGAGTCGTCGAGCCACGGAGCAGGAGGGGAGGACCGAGCCGGCCTGGAGGATAGGGGACATAGAGAGTCAAAGGATGCAGAAAGGGAGGAGAGGAGGGTTGAGGAGGCAGAATCAGGAGATAGGTTGGAGAAGGTTTGAGCAGAGGGAAGAGATGATAGGATGGAAGAGGAGAGAGTAGCGGGGGAGAGAGAGCGAAGGTTGGGACGGCGCGATACCATCCGAGTAGGGGCAGTGTGGGAAGTGTTGGATGAGAGCGAGAGGGAAAAGGATACAAGGTAGTGGTCGGAGACTTGGAGGGGAGTTGCAATGAGATTAGTGGAAGAACAGCATCTAGTAAAGATGAGGTCAAGCGTATTGCCTGCCTTGTGAGTAGGGGGGGAGGGTGAGAGGGTGAGGTCAAAAGAGGAGAGGAGTGGAAAGAAGGAGGCAGAGAGGAATGAGTCAAAGGTAGACGTGGGGAGGTTAAAGTCACCCAGAACTGTGAGAGGTGAGCCATCCTCAGGAAAGGAACTTATCAGGGCGTCAAGCTCATTGATGAACTCTCCAAGGGAACCTGGAGGGCGATAAATGATAAGGATGTTACGCTTGAAAGGGCTGGTAACTGTGACAGCATGGAATTCAAAGGAGGCGATAGACAGATGGGTCAGGGGAGAAAGAGAGAATGTCCACTTGGGAGAGATGAGGATCCCAGTGCCACCACCCCGCTGACCAGAAGCTCTCGGGGTGTGCGAGAACACGTGGGCAGACGAGGAGAGAGCAGTAGGAGTAGCAGTGTTATCAGTGGTAATCCATGTTTCCGTCAGTGCCAAGAAGTCGAGGGACTGGAGGGAAGCATAGGCTGAGATGAACTCTGCCTTGTTGGCCGCAGATCGGCAGTTCCAGAGGCTGCCTGAGACCTGGAACTCCACGTGGGTCGTGCGCGCTGGGACCACCAGGTTAGAGTAGCAGCGGCCACGCGGTGTGAAGCGTTTGTATGGTCTGTGCAGAGAGGAGAGAACAGGGATAGACAGACACATAGTTGACAGGCTACAGAAGAGGCTACGCTAATGCAAAGGAGATTGGAATGACAAGTGGACTACACGTCTCGAATTAACTTTCAGAAAGTTAAGCTTACGTTGCAAAAAATCTTATTGACTAAAATGATATAGTACTGCTGGCTGGTGAAATAGGCTAGCTAGCAGTGGCTGCGTTGTTGACTTTGTTTGAAAGTGTAGCTGGCTAGGTAACCTCTAACTGGCTAGGTAACCTCGACAATTACTCTAGACTACACAATTATCTTGGATACAAAGACGGCTATGTAGCCAGCTAAGATCAAACAAATCAAACTGTTGTACTGTAATGAAATGAAATGTAATACTACCTGTAATACTACCTGTGGAGCAAAGCGGAATGCAACTACTCGCTCCAAACCAAACCGGAAGTGCGTATCGTAGAGGGAGAGGCAATAGAAGTGTTGTTTCTTGTATTATTGTCTTTTGTGTCTTTAGAGGACTGCTTCACCTTAATGTCCCCTTTCCCTTTTCTTCTGTCCTTATTTTGTCCCACTTTGTCCCTTCTTTGTCCCTTCTTCTCTTCTGCCAACTAGACACTCCTTGTTAGCTAGCTAGCTTCTTTCAGGAATGTCCCTAGCAACTGCCTAGCAACAGGTAAACAACTTAGCTAGCTAAGAAAACGGTATAATTTTATGAAAAATTGTTACTTTTTCAAAAGCCTTTCTTCTTTGTTTGCTGCTTGTTTGGTCTCCTATTCAGTTTGCAGTTTTCTTTTGATTTTTTTTCGATGTACTTTACTCTAAAAAAAACATTTAAATTTCAATATTTGTAGGAGCTCATCTTTTCAGCTGCTGCTGCTTAATTTGGAACTCCGGAACAAAAATCTCCTTAGTCTTGGTTACATTGAGGGTTAGGTTGTTATTCTGGCACCACCAGGCCAGGTCTCTGACCTCCTCCCTATAGTCTTATCGTTGTCGGTGATCAGTCCTACCACTGTTGTGTCATCAGCAAACATATTGATGGTGTTGGAGTCGTGCCTGGCCATGCAGTCATGAGTGAACATGGAGTACAGGAGGGGACTGAGCACGCACCCCTGAGGGGCGCCCTTGTTGAGGATCAGCGTGGTGGATGTGTTGTCACCTACCCTTACCACCTGGGGGAGGCCCGTCAGGAAGTCCAGGATCCAGTTTCAGAGGGAGGTGTTTAGTCCCAGGGTCCTTAGCTTAGTGATGAGCTTTGAGGGCACTATGGTGTTGAACGCTTAGCTGTAGTCAATTAATAGCATTCTCACATAGGTGTTCCTTTTGTCCAGGTGGGAAAGGGCAGTGTGGAGTGCAATAGAGGTTGTGTATTCTGTGGATCTGTTGGTGCGGTATACAAATTGGTGTGAGTCTAGGGTTTCTGGGATAATGATGTTGATGTGAGCCATGACCAGCCTTTCAAAGCATTTCATGGCTACAGACGTGAGTGCTACAGGTCGGTTGTCATTTATGCAGTTTTCCTTAGTGTTCTTGGTCACAGGCACTATGGTGGTCTGCTTAAAACATGTTGGTATTACAGACTTGATAATGTCAGTGAAGACACTTGCCAGTTGGTCAGAGCATGCTCGCAGTACACATCCTGGTAATCCGTCTGGCCCTGCGGCCTTGTGAATGTTGACCTGTTTAAAGGTCTTACTCACATCGGCTGCGGAGAGCGTGATTACACAGTCGTCCAGAACAGCTGGTGCTTTCATGCATGTTTCAGTGTTTCTTGCCTCGAAGCAAGCATAGAAGTTATTTAGCTCGTCTGGTAGGCGTGTCTCACTGAGCAGCTTTCGGCTGTGCTTCCCTTTGTAGTCTGTAATAGTTTGCAAGCCCTGTCACATCCGATGAGCATTGGAGCCGGTGTAGTAGGATTCAATCTTAGTCCTGTATTGAAGCTTTACACAAGTCAGTTACACAAGTCAGAAATAGCGTTAAAATTAATCACTTACCTTTGATGATCTTGCACTCAAAAGACTCCCATTTACTCAATACATTTTTGTTTTGTTCGATAAAGTCCCTCTTTATATCGAAAAACCTCAGTTTTGTTCGCGGGTTTTCTTCAGTAATCCACAGGCTCAAACGCAGTCATAACAGGCAGACGAAAAATCCAAATAGTATCCGTAAGGTTCGTAGAAACATGTCAAACTATTTTTATAATCAGTCCTCAGGTTGTTTTTAGCCTAAATAATCTATAATATTTCAACCGGACAATAACGTCGTCAATATAAAAGGTAAACAAGAAAGGGGCGCTCTCGGTCGCGCGAATGAAAAACCTCTGGGACACTGTAGGGTCCACTCATTCAGAGTGGTCTAACTCTCTAATTTTTCAGAATACAAGCCTGAAACTATTTCTAAAGACTGTTGGCATCTAGTGGAAGCCATAGGAACTGCAATTTGAGTCCTAAGTCAATGGATACTGTAATGGCATTCAATAGAAAACTACAAACATTTAAAAAATCCCACTTCCTGGATGGATTTTTGTCAGGTTTTTGCCTGCCAAATCAGTTCTGTTATACTCACAGACCTTATTTGAACAGTTTTGGAAACTTTAGAGTGTTTTCTATCCAAATCTACAAATTATATGCATATCCTAGCTTCTGGGTCTGAGTAGCAGGCAGTTTACTTTGGGTTTCCCTGCATTCCCTGCAAGTTTCCCTGCATTAAAGTCACCGGCCACTAGGAGCGCCGCCTCTTGATGAACGTTTTCCTGGTTGCTTATTGGTGTATACAGCTCATGTAGTGTGGTTTTAGTGCCAACCTCGCTCTATGGTGGAATGTAGACTGGTACGAAAAATACAGATGAAAACTCTCTTGGTACAGTAGTGTGGTCTACAGCTCTTCATGAGATACTCTACCTCAGGCGAGAAAAACCTTGAGAATTCCTTAGATATCGTGCACCAGCTGTTGTTTACATAAATGCATAGGCCCCTGCCCCGTGTCTTACCAGAGGCTGCTGTTCTGTCTTGCTGATAGTGTTTAACCTGCCAACAACACGAAAAAACAAACAAAATAGCATGATTGGTTGAGAGCCAATAAGACGGCAGCCCTACCCTCCGACGCCATCATCTTATGGGGCATGAACTCTACAAGCGTTGCCCAGAGATGCTGGCCCATGTTGACTCTAATGCTTCCCACAGTTGTGTCAAGTTGGCTGGATGTCCATTGGGTGGTGGACTATTCTTGATACATACAGGAAACTGCTGAGTGTGAAAAACCCAGCTGCGTTACAGGTCTTGACACAAACCGGTGAGCCTGGCACTTACTACCGTACCCCGTTCAAAGGCACTTAAATATTTTGTCTTTCCCATTCTCCCTCTGAATGGTACACATACACAATCCATGTCTCAATTGTCTCAAGGCTTAAAAATACTTATTTAACTGGTGTCCTCCCCTTCATCTACACTGATGAATGTGGATTTAACAAGTGACATCAATAAGGGATCATAGCTTTCACCTGGATTCCCCTGGTCAGTCTATGTCATGAAATGTTTTGTATGTCATAATGTTTTGTGCACTCAATGTAGATCAGTGCAAATGTATTCAAATTCCAAAAGTGTCCTTTGAATGGAGAGAAGGATTGCTACTTCCCAACAACACCAACCCCCACAAGCACAGCGAGACAAAGAAATGGTTGTAGAAAACAATTCGAAGTGGAAAACACATTATAGCACAGAACAATTTTTTTACAAGGATTTTGCAAGTGATTAATCACGTTAGTGATGACAGCAGAATAAAGAGATCCGTTGCACCAGCTCTGCTATTTTATACCATTGTTCTTAGTGCATAATTATTCATGATAATTGCTTGCGAGGCAGAGACAAATGAGCACAATGTAGATCATCTTAAATGAGTGCAATAAGAATCTGATCCCTTACCTACCCAGTCTTGTTCCCAATGAACTGTATGCTGTTCCAACCCTAAATGGTCCTTTACATCTGCAGATCACAATATGTATGGTGATAACTATTAATTTTCAGCATAAAATTACCAGATGTGACAAAGAGATCAATGGAACACAGACAATGGGGCACCATTCAAAATATCTGATCGAACAAAGTGGATATTTGTTATTTTCATCATGATGTATGTGTTCTAACAAGCACACTAAAATACAATTTAGATATATTTGGCTGTTTTCGCTGAATATTATGTAGAAGTTGTCCTTTTCGGGTTTAGAAAATAATTATGCTAAATGATTTCTCCCGATCGTGTACGCTGGTAACATAGCTAACCATATAGAAATGGGCGGGAGTCTTTTTTAAATGTAATGCAGTTGATTGGTAACGATGACATGAACATGTATTGGGGTTGACATACATACCAGCATAGTGTGATATACACATACTGTATAAATCTTCTTAGGGATAGCCCCCTTTTTAAAAATGTTGACCTAAAATGACATACCCAAATCTAACTGCCTGTAGCTCAGGCCCTGAAGCAAGGATATGCATATTCTTGGTACCATTTGAAAGGAAACACTTTGAAGTTTGTGGAGATGTGAATTGAATGTAGGAGAATATAACACAATAGATCTGGTAGAAGGAAATACAAAGGGAAAAAAAGCATTTTTTTTTTCTACCACCATCTTTGAAATGCAACAGAAAGGTCCCACTTCCAGCCATCACTCTGGTAATTCCGATGGTGTCCAAAAGATGGCAGCAGTGTATGTGCAAAATTTCAGACAGATAACTTGAAGTATGAGCTAACTACATGACATTTAGTGTGAAGTCACCCAGGTACATTTGGGCAAATCGTGAAGGAGACATTTGCATTCATATTACATTTTTCTACAAGAATATCGTCAAATCTGTATACTTGGACTTTGATTTAGCTTTTCCAGTATTAGTAGCCATATTATAAGTTCAACATTTGTAAAACAACCAGTTCTCATAACTTCATAACTCTGAATATTCTTAGAATTTTTGTCCAAAAGGAAAAGGCATGCTGTCGCAAAAAGTTAGCATCTACATTTTACGAAAGATACAAGGAGATAGATTTAAGCCGATTTAAGTCAAAACTGTGACTAGGCTCTCGGGAACATTCAATGTTGTCTTGGTAAGCAACTCTAGTGTATATTTGGCCTTGTGTTTTAGGCTATTGTCCTGCTGAAAGGTGAATTTGTCTCCCAGTGTCTAGGATTTTGCCTATGCTTAGCTCTATTCTGTTTATTTTTATCCAAAAAACTCCCTAGTCCTTGCCGATGACAAGCATACCCATAGGATGATGCAGCCACCACCAAAATATGAATAGTGGTACTCTATGATGTGTTGGATTTGCCCCGACATAAAGCTTTGTATTCAGGACACAAAGTTAATTTCTTTACCACATTTTTGGCAGTTTTCCTTTCTTGCCAAACAGGATGCATGTTTTGGAATATGTTTTATTCCGTATAGACTTCCTGCTTTTCACTCCATCATTTAGATTAATATTGTGGAGTAACTACAATGTTGTTGATCCATTCTCAGTTGTATTGTAATGTAGACGCTGGGAGTCGAGAAGCAGGTGCAGGTGGTAACTTCACTATAACAAACATGGAATGATACAACGTAGGAGTAGAGTCTAGACATGAACAACAGAAACAACACTGCCAGGGGAAAATACCTAATGGAGTGCCAGATAAAGGGGAGGTAATGAGTGAGGTAATGGAGTCCAGGTGTGCCTAATGATGAAGCGTAGTGAAAGAAAATCTCAATTTAATCAATTTTATATTCAGGCTGTAACACAAAATGTGGAAAAAGGGCTGTGAATACTTTCTGAAGGCACTGTAACTGTCAGAGAGCAACACACAGTGTCTGTTATGTTGTGTTATGTCAGATGTAAACACATCTAACATTGACTCAAAACTAATCTGAATTTATATTGTGTACATTTTCATATGACATATGAATTAGTCAAACATTTATCTGTCATTTTATATCTGGTGTATCCTTGTTGATATTAAAGAAACAGATAGGGAATGTTACTAGTGCATGTGTAAGATGCCGCCAGACAGCATATCTCATCCAGGCAATCGTATGGCCTAGGGCCAAACCTGAGATTCTGCAACAAACCTGAGATTCAGGCAACGCTCATAATAATCTACATCATCATCTACACTGATGAATCATAAAACCAATGTGGTGTGCTAGAGGAAACGTTGTCAGGGGATTGCAAGGAAGATGAATGGAAGTTAGCATCTGCCAGAGATAGAAAACTGAAAAGTACAAGAGATTGAGGTGGATTTATTGAAAGACTGTAGAGCTCCTCAAGGCCAAACCAGTGCTGGGGCTTTGCTACAGTACATGGTGAATGCTAAGTGATCTTTTGACCTCTGTCCAGAAACAACTGTATAGCGCAACATTCATACTTTTTCAAATGTTTTATTACCATGACTACAAGTATAATTGAAAGTTAATGATGGTCTAATTTAATGTACACTGAAATAATGGTCCCGTAAAATGCATGTTAACACATATTGTGACATATAAGAGACATATGTAATAAACATTCAAATACTATGTGTCACACATATACTGTACGAGCATATAAGGTAACATATATTATGACATATAAAGGGCATTGTAACATATATGCAGGGAGTCAGGAAGCAAGTGCAGATGGTGAGTTTAATAATAATAAACATGAAGTTAATACAAAACAGGAGAAGTGTACTGAATGTAACCAAAACCAATACTGCCTGATTACGGAGGCTACAGAGGGCTATATGAAGGGAGAGTAATCAGGGTGGTGATGAAGTCCAGGTGTGAGTAACGATGGGGAGCAGGTGTGCACAATGATGGTTACCATGTGTGCGCAATGTGGGTTGCCCGTGGTTAGTAGACCAGCGACGTCGAGCGCCAGAGGGAGGGAGCAGGAGTAAGGGCAACAGGCATATTATATATATGTAATACACATTTCAATACTACATGGGTCACATATACAGTATATGATCATAAAAGTATTATACATATATGCACATGTGTGTACATAAGGCAGAAATACATGTCCGATATATGAAAATGGCCAATTCTTGTATATTTCAACATACAGTGCATCAAAAAGTATTCAGCCCCATTTACTTTTTCCACATTTTGTTAGGTTAAAGCCTTTTCTAAAATGTATTAAATTGTTTTTTCCCTCATCAATCTGAAAACAATACCCCATAATGACAAAGCAAAAACAGGTTTTTAGAAAAGTTTGCTAATTTATTTAAAAAAAAGAATGAAATCACATTTACATAAGTATTCAGACCCTTTACTCAGTACTTTGTTCAAGCACCTTTGGCAGCGATTACAGCCTCATGTCTTCTTGGGTATGACGCTACAAGCTTAGCACACCTGTATTTGGAGAGTTTCTCCCATTCTTCTCTGCAGCACCTTTCAAGCTCTGTCAGGTTGGATGGGGAGCGTTGCTGCAGTTATTTTCAGGTCTTTCCATAGATGTCTGATCGGGTTCAAGTCCAGGCTCTGGCTGGGCCACTCAAGGACATTCAGAAACTTGTCCTGAAAGCCACTCCTGCATTGTTCTGGCTGTGTGCTTAGGGTCGTTGTCCTGTTGGAAAGTGAACCTTCACCCCAGTCTGAGGTCCTGAGCGCTCTGGAGCAGGTTTTCATCAAGGATCTCTCTGTACTTTGCTCCGTTCATCTTTGCCTCATTACTGACTAGTTTCCAAGTCCCTGCCGCTGAAAAACATCCCCAGAGCATGATGCTGCCACCACCATGCTTCAACATAGGGATGGTGCCAGGTTTCCTCCAGATGTGATACTTGGCATTCAGGCCAAAGAGTTCAATCTTGGTTTCATCAGATCAGAGAATCTTGTTTCTCATGGTCTGAGAGTCTTTAGGTGCCTTTTGGCAATCTCCAAGCGGGCTGTCATGTTCCTTTTACTGAGGAGTGGCTTCCGTCTGGCTACTCTACCATAAGCGCCTGATTGGTGGAGTGCTGCAGAGATGGTTGACATTCTGGAAGGTTCTTCCATCTCCACAGAGTAACTCTAGAGCACTGTCAGAGTGACCAGCGGGTTCTTGGTCACCTCGCTGACCAAGGCCCTTCTCCCCAGATTGCTCAGTTTGGCCGGGCGGCCAGCTCTAGAAAGAGTCTTGGTGGTTCCAAACTTCTTCCATTTAAGAATGATGAAGGCCACTGTGTTTTTGGGGAGCTTCAATGCTGCAGAAATGTTTTGATACCCTTCCCCAGATCTGTGCCTTGACACAATCCTGTCTGGGAGCTATACAGACAATTATTTCACCCTCATGGCTTGTTTTTTGCTCTGACATGCACTGTCTACTGTGGAACCTTATATAGACAGGTGTGTGCCTTTCCAAATCATGTCCAATCAATTGTGAATCGAGCCAACGTGTCAGTTTTCAAAAATGTGAAAGCAAACAAACACAGACCATCATATTTTAACCCTTCAGGCACGACACAAAATGCAGAAATAAAGATATAATTCATGCCTTACCTTTGACGAGCTTCTTCTGTTGGCACTCCAATATGTCCCATATACATCACAAATGGTCCTTTTGTTTGATTAATTCCGTCGATATATACCCAAAATGTCCATTTATTTGGCGCGTTTGATCCAGAAAAACACTGGTTCCAACTCGCGCAACATGACTAGAAAAGTTACCTGTAAGCTTTGTCCAAACATTTCAAACTACTTTTGTAATACAACTTTAGGTATTTTTTTACGTAAATAATTGATAAAATGATCTGCGTTCAATACCGGAGGAAAACAAAGTGTAGCTAGCTTTCAGGTCACGCGCCTCTAACAAAGAGTACACTTCCCTCGAGGAAGGAAAAACTCGAGGAAGGAAAAACCTCAACCAATTTCTAAAGACTGTTGACATCCAGTGGAAGCGATAGGAACTGCAAGAAGGTCCCTTAGAAATCTGGATTCCCAATGAAACCTCATTGAAAAGAGAGTGACCTCAAAAAAAAGAGATCTGATTGGTTTGTCCTTGGGGTTTCGCCTGCCAAATAAGTTCTGTTATAGTCACAGACATGATTCAAACAGTTTTAGAAGAGTGTTTTCTATCCAAATCTACGAATAATATGCATATCTTAGCTTCTGGGCATGAGTAGCAGGCAGTTTAATTTGGGCACACTTTTCATCCAAAATTCCGAATGCTGCCCCCTATCCTAGAGAAGTTAAAATAAAGTGGTAATCCTAACTGACCTAAAACAGGGATTTTTTACTAGGATTAAATGTCAGGAATTGTGAAAACTGAGTTGAAATGTATTTGGCTAAGGTGTATGTAAACTTCCAACTTCAACTGTAAATAAGGTATTTCTATTTTTTATTTTATATACATTTGCAAACAATTCTACAAACCTGTTTTTGCTTTGTCGTTATGGGGTATTGTGTGAGGACATTGTTTAAAATGTAATTCATGTTAGAATAAGGCTGTAACGTAACATTTTGAAAAGTCAAGGGGTCTGAATGCTTTCCGAAGGCACTGTATACAGTCTGTGAGATATAAGTACTTATACAGTATGTAGTTACAGTACCTTCCCACCTCTTGACTGTTTCTACATTTTGTTGTGTTACAGCCTGAATTTAAAATTGATTAAATTGACATGTTTCCCCCTGTCCTACACACAATAGCCCATAATGTTAAACTGGAATTATGTATTTAGAAAGGACAATAACCTAAAACACAAGGCCAAATCTACACTGGAGTTGCTTACTAAGAGGACAGTGAATGTTCCTGAGTGGCCGAGTTGCAGTTTTGATTGAAATCTACTTGAAAATCTATAGCAAGACCGGAAAATAGTTGTCTAGCAATGGTCAACATCCAACTTGACAGAGCTTGAAGAATTTTGAAAACAATAATGGGCAAATGTTGCACAATCCAGGTGTGGAAAACTAGTATTGACTTACCGAGAAAGATTCACTGCTGTAATTGCTCCCAAAGATGCTTCTAAAAAGTATTGACTAAGGGGTGTGAATACTTGGTAAATAAAATATTTCTGTATTTCATTTGAATTAAATTTGCAATCAATTCTAAAGACATGTTTTCACTTTGTTATGATTGTGTATTGTGTGTAGATGGGCGATTTTTTCTAATCATTTTTAATTCAGGCTGTAACACAACAAAATGTGGAATAAGTCAAGCGCTATTAATACTTTCTGAAGGCACTGTACATGTGTGGTTACATATATAAGAATATCTGTTTACACTATATATGTCAATATAAAGCATATAAGTAACATAAATATGTTGCCATATATTACTTTTCTGTATACTGTAGGTAAGTCTAGCAATTTAATTTAGAAAATAAAGACAAATGGCATGAGCAAAATAATTGGCACCCTGGAGCTAATACTTGGTTGCACAGCTTTTGACCAGGATAACTGCCAACAAATGCTTCTTGTAGCCATCAATGAGCTTGCTGCACCCCACTGGGTACAGATGTCAGTTCAAAGTTTGATTTACATTTGGTCTAGTTGTCAAGTAACGTGAATTGAACACAAACATTGTTTTCGCCATGTCATTGAATTTGTTAAAAGTTGGCTGAAAAAAATATGAAATTCCCTTATGTTTACTTTTTTCGAATACAATCAGTTTTCCACGTTGATTCAAAGTCATCAAATTGAATTGTTTTGTTGAAATGACGTGGCAACAACATTGATTCAACCCGTTTTTTCTCAGTGGGACCTTTCTACTGGCAATGTAAAAAGGTGTTTGATTGTAGGGAGGGAAGTTATTTTACTTTGAATGCTTCATTTCGTCATTGGTAAACAAAGGAAGACACCACTGCTTAACAGCACAACAGAATGCCTGATGGAACTTCACAAAAACCAACCTAAACCAACCTAAATCTTGGGGAAATGTTCTGTGGACCAATGAAACAACGTTAGAGCTCTTTGGCAATACAGATCAGCGCTGTGTTTACCGATGACCAAATTAAGCACTCAATTAAAATAACACGCTCCCTACAATCAAACATTGGTGAGGTTTGATAATGCTGTGGGGTTTGAACGTGCATAAGCCATCATGAAATCCGGAGATGATCAGGTGTTTGGAGTCCAATGTTCAACCCAGTGTCCAAAACAGAGTCTCCGGTGAAGGTTGTGTGTCTTCCAGCAGGACAATGACCCCAAATATAAATCGAAAAGCACCCAAGATTGGTTCAAGAAAAATGCTGAACTGTTCTGGAGTGGCCAGCAAAGAGTCCAGATATGAATCACATTCAAAACCTATGGCAAGATCTGAAAACCGTGCCAATAATTTTGTAAATGCCATTTGTGTTAATTTTCTACAGAGAGATTTAACAGTGGCTAACACGAGGCTACAGAGAAGATGGTGAGAAGCACAAATTAAATCAAATTTGCTTTTGCATTGATAGACAATTACACAAAACGATACTGTACATTGACTGTCTCCAATTCACCGACCGTATTTTATTTATTTAACTAGGCAAGTCAGTTAAGAACAAATTCTTAACAGTGCCTTGATCAGGTGCAGAACGACAGATTTTTACTTTGTCAGCTCGGGGATTTGATCTAGCAAACTTTCGGGTAATGGCCCAACGATCTAATCACTAAACCTGCCGCCCATAATAATATAATAGCATAATAGTAGTATAATAGTATAATACTCATCACAATTCATATATTCTGTTTACATCAGTTTCCTGCAAGCTTTCGGTTTACTTCTCTCAGACTTATCTGATCAACAAAACCTCACATATTCTGTCTGTCCTAGAGTGAAGTGAGGAAATATCTTTTAATATCTATAATTTTTCTGCTTGAAGGGAGACACTCTAGAGCACCTGATTATTTGTTTAGCTTGGCGAGTGCATATGAGAAGGATACTCCGTCCAGATATGTCTCCCTCTGTGCTGTGCAATTTATGTCGCCCTTGCTACCAAGCAACTAGCATGGGCAGTAGGTGGGCCTTTAATCTGGGAGACAAGTAGCCAGGAGAGGGGACAAGCTGTTCACAGCGAACCAATAAGACATTTCGCTATGTAATGTATGTTTTTTACAGTACACTCTTAGAAAAAAAAGTTCCAAAATGGTTTTTCGGCTGTCCCCATAGGAAAACCCTTTTTAGGTTCCAGGTAGAACCCACTGAGGAAAGGGTTTTAAATGGAACACAAAGGGGTTATACCTAGAAGCAAAAAGGGTTCTTCAAATGATTATCCTGTGGGGAGAGCTGAAAATCCCTTTCAGGTTCTAGTTAGCACCTTTTTTTCTAAGAGTGTATGAACACAATGGTGGAAATTCTGGATGTCTATTCTCCAATTATTCATGATATTCATGTTGATACTGTATCTATGGTACCATATATTTTTCCAATAGGATTATAAACTAAATGAATCAAACCTTTCCCCCTTTTTCCACCTGTCTATCCTTGAGACAGACAGCCCAGTAGGCTGCACAAGTGACTTAATATGCACTTCATGGTTGACAATTCAAAAGAGATTGACGTATTTGGTCTGCATGAAACGATGAGTCATACAGCAAAACACATTCACAAATAGCAGGTGTTTCACAGTATGGTGCTTTCTGAGAAATGTGTAATATGCAAATGTTATCAAACGTTTACAATATAAACTATGCCTATTTCATATAAAGTGCTCACAATTACATATTATTTGATAACATTGAAAGGATATCTATTTGTTTTAATCCATGTCAGTTCAAAGGAATACAAGCGTGACCAGTAACCTTGAGAGGCTAATGATGTTCCTGTAACAGGATAGGTGTTAGTTCACTCCTCTATAGTCACTGATGACCTGTAATCCCCAGGTGCATATGTCTTTACACTCGTAGAAAAAAGGGTTATTTGACTACCCCCACAAGAGAACCCTTTTGGGTTCCATGTAGAACCCTCTGTGGAAAGGGTCCTTCGTGGAACCCAAAAGGGTTCTTCAAAGAGTTTTCTTATGGGGAGAGTCGAATAAACCTTTTAGGTTCTAGAGGGCACCTTTTTCGAAGAGTATACATGACTCAGTTCATACGGGAGGACAGCCTGCATGCACAAAGAAGAAGAATAATAAAGTGTAGAGATATTCTGCTACTGGCTTTACTGTGTCTGGAAAATGTCAAGATATAGGACACAGTATAGGACACAGGGGATGGTGCATGATATATAGAGTCAATAAAAACATGAAAGGTACTGCATTTGGAAATGAAAGGACAGACAGTATTCATATTCATATTATGAATTCAATCAACCTGGACTCAAAGGTAGACATAAAATAGTAAACATAAATCTGTCTCCCTCCATTTTGTATGATATGTTACGTTTTGTATGGTACGTATTAATTTGTAGTCCATCTTCCATTTCATATGATATTTTACGAATTGCAAAAAGGTTTTAACCCTCTTGAGTCAATTTCTGCGGCCCCGAAGAAATCTAATTAGCTTAATAAAAAAATCACCATCAAAATCTGTCTGTTTAAGCATGGCTTCTGTTTCTGCAGTGGAAGGTGACACAGCGGTGTTTGTCAGACCATGAGACATCCCGAAAACTGGTCTGCTCATGTTTATAGCGTCCAAATGATTTGGTCTACATTCTAATATGACCACTCTAAGGAAATAACACGTAAAGTGCATTCGGAAAGTATTCAGACCCCTTGACTTTTTCCACATTTTGTTACGTTACAGCCTTTAAAAAAAAATTGATTAAATACAAAATGTCCCTCATCAATCTACACACAATACCCCATAATGACAAAGTGAAAACAGGTTTTTATAACTGTTTGCAAATGTATAAAAATAAAAAACAGAAATACCTCATTTACGTAAGTATTCAGACCCTTTGCTATGAGACTTGAAATTGAGCTCAGGTGCATCCTGTTTTCACTGATCATCCTTGAAATGTTTCTACAACTTGATTATAGAGTCCACCTGTGGTAAATTCAATTGATTGGACATGATTTGGCAAGGCAAACACCTGTCTATATAAGGTCCCAGAGTTGACAATGCATGTCAGAGCAAAAACAAAGCCATGAGGTTGAAGCAATTGTCTGTAGAGCTCTGAGACAGGATTGTGTTAAGGCACAGATTTGGGGAAGAGTACCAAAAGAATGCAGCATTGAAGGTCCCCAAGAACACAGTGGCCTCCATCATTCTTATGGCTGCAGGGGCAGTATTGAGTAGCTTAGATGAAAGGTGCACAGAGGTGCCCATAGTAAACTGCCTGCTCCTCAGTCCCAGTTGCTAATATATGCATATTATTATTCGTATTGGATAGAAAACACTCTGATGTTTCTAAAACTGCTTGAATGATGTATGTGAGTATAACAGAACTCATATGGCAGGCAAAAACCTGAAAAAAATCCAAACAGGAAGTGGGAATTCTGAGGTTGGTCGATTTTCAACCAAGACCCTATTGAATACACAGTAGGATATGGATGAGTTTGTACTTCCTACGGCTTCCACTAGATGTCAACAGTCTGTAGAACCTTGTTGGATGCCTCTACTGTGAAGGGGGGCCGAATGAGAGGGGATTGAGTAAGGTCTATCATGACCTGACCATGCTCTGACCATGCGCGTTCACATGAGAGGGAGCTCTGTTCCATCGCACATCTGAAGTCAATGTAATTCTCCGGTTGGAACGTTACTGAAGATTTTTGTTAAAAACATTCTAAAGATTGATTCAATACATCGTTTGACATGTTTCTACTGCCTGTTATGGAACTTTTTGACATTGTCTGCTTTTAGTGAACGCCCTTCCTGACTTTGGATTTGTTTACCAAACACGCTAACAAAAATAGCTATTTGGACATAAATGATGGACATTACCGAACAAAACTAACATTTCTTGTGGAAGTGGGAGTCCTGGGAGTGCATTCCGACGAAGATCAGCAAAGGTAAGTGAAGATTTAAAATGCTTTTATGAGTTTTGTTGACTGCACAAGTTGGCGGGTAACTGTATGGCTTCCTTTTGTGGCTGAACCCTGTTCTCAGATTATTGAATATTGTGCTTTTGCCGTAAAGCTTTTTGAAATATGACACAGTGGTTGCATTAAGAAGAAGTTTATCTTTAATTCTATGTAAAACATGTATCTTTCATCAAAGTTTATGATGAGTATTTATGTTATTTGACGTGGCTCTCTGCAATTTCTCCGGATATTTTGGAGGCATTTCTGAACATGGCGCCAATGTAAACTGAGGTTTTTGGATATAAATATGAACTTAATCGAACAAAACATATATGTATTGTGTAACATGAAGTCCTATGAGTGTCATCTGATGAAGATCATCAAAGGTTAGTGATTCATTTTATCTCTATTTCTGCTTTTTGTGACTCCTGTCTTTGGCTGGGAAAATGACTGTTTTTGTCTGTGATTTTGCGGTGACCTAACATAATCATTTGTGGTGCTTTCGCTGTAAAGCCGATTTGAAATCTGACACTTTGGTGGGATTAACAACAAGATTACCTTTAAAATGGTATAAGATACATGTATGTTTGAGGAATTTTAATTATGAGATTTCTGTTGTTTGAATTTGGCGCCCTGCACTTTCACTGGCTGTTGTCATATCATCCCATTAACGGGATTGCAGCCATAAGAAGTTTTAAATGGAAAAAGTTTGGAACTACCAAGACTCTTCCTAGAGCTGGTCGCCCGGCAAAACTGTGCAATCAGGCCTTGGTCAGGGAGGTGACCAAGAATCCACTGGTAACTCTGACAGAGCTCCATAGTTCCTCTGTGGAGATGGGAGAACCTTCCAGAATGACAACCATCTCTGCAGCACTCCACCAATCAGGCCTTTATGTTAGAGTGGCCAGACGGAAGCTACTCCTCAGTAAAAGGAACATGACAGGCCACTTGGAGTTTTCCAAAAGGCACCTAAAGGACTCTCAGACCATGAGAAACAAGATTCCCTGGTCTGATGAAACCAAGATTGAACTCTTTGACCTGAATGCCAAGCGTCACACCTGGAGGAAACCTGGCACCATCCCTACGGTGAAGCATGGTGGTGGCAGCGTTATGCTGTGGGGTTGTTTTTCAGTGACAGGGACTTGGAGACTAGTCAGAATCAAGGGAAAGATGAACGGAGCAAAGTACAGAGACATCCTTGATGAAAACCTTCTCCAGAGCATTCAGAACCTCAGACTGGGGCGAATGTTTACCTTTCAACAGGACAACGACCCTAAGCATACAGCCAAAACAACGCAGGAGTGGCTTCGGGACAAGTCTCCGAATATCCTTGAGTGGCCCAGCCTGAGCCCGGACTTGAACCCGATCGAATATCTCTGGAGAGACCTGGAAAAAGCTGTGAAGTTATGTTCCCCATCCAACCTGACAGAACTTGAGAGGCTCTGCAGAGAAGAATGGGAAATATTCCCCAAATACAGGTGTGCCAAGCTTGTAGCGTCATACCCAAGAAGAGTCGAGACTGTCAAGAAGAGTCGAGACAGTAATCGCTGTCAAAGGTGCTTCAACAAAGTACTGATTAAAGGGTCTGAATACTTATGTAAATGTGATATCTCAGTATTTATATCTTTGATTTATTTGCAAAAATTTCTAAAAACCTGTTTTTACTTTGTCATTATGTGGAATTATGTGCAGACTGATGAGGGAAACAAACAATGTAATCAATTTTAGAGTAAGGCTGTAAAGTAACAAAATGATGAAAAAGTCGAGGAGTCTGAATACTTTCCGAATGCACTGTAGATGTCATTGGTTTTGCTCTATGACCCCCACAAGCATCACGGGACTTGTTTGAATTCGGTACTGCCAACTTCTGTCTGTAGCGTCCAAACAGTTTGGACTACATATTAATATGACCTCTCTGTGGAAAGGTGAGTCTTTCAGAAACACATACTGTTGTTTTGCTCTAAGATGCCCACAAGCTTCACAAGAATTGCCTGAAGTCAGCCTTTGTACCAGGTAAAAAAATATGGAGGTACATATGGAAGTAGTTTAGTGCATGAAAAAAGGGGTGAAAAATGTGTAAAAAAATAAAATAATAAGTTATATATATATATAGTTTCCTGATCTTTCTCTCAGATATAGGACAAACACTTAAAAATAAACTTTTTATTATTTTTTTTTAACTTTCCATGTATGAATCTGTTATTCAAGGGCTAATAGTAGTAAGGCCAAGATCAATGTTTCATCAAATATATATATATATATTTTTTCTACCATTCAAAAGTTTGGGGTCACTTTGAAATGTCCTTGTTTTTTAAAGAAAAGCACAATTTTTGTCCATTAAAATAATATCATTTGATCAGAAATAAAGTGTAGACACTGTTAATGTTGTAAATGACTATTGTAGCTGGAAACAGCAGATTTTTTATGGAATATCTACATAGGCGTACAGAGGCCCATTATCAGCAACCATCACTCCTGTGTTCCAATGGCACATTGTGTTAGCTAATCCAAGTTTATCATTTGAAAAGGCTAATCATTAGATCATTAGAAAACCCTTTTGCAATTATGTTAGCACAGCTGAAAACTGTTGTGCTAATTAAAGAAGCAATAAAACGGGCCTTCTATAGACTAGTTGATTATCTGGAGCATCAGCATTTGTGGGTTCGATTACAGGCTCAAAATGGCCAGAACAAGTAACTTTATTCTCAAACTCGCCTATGTAGATATTCCATAAAACAATCAGCCGTTTCCATCTACAATAGTCATTTACAACATTAACAATGTCTACACTGTATTTCTGATCAATTGTATGTTATTTTAAATGAACAAAAAAATTGCTTTTCTTTCAAAAACAAGGACATTTCTAAGTGACCCCAACATTTTTAACTGTAGTATATATAAAGGCGCCCTAAAATTTAAAATGAAATAGCTAAATGATCCTTGGTACTGTTTGACCATCTTAAAATAATTCCATATGATAGCTTAGTAGAACCTATAATCACAGGTTGAATCATTCCAAGATGCCTCTTTTTTATTACCCAGAGATGAAAAGAGTTAGCCATTAACAGAATATCTCTATCTCCTCTCAAGTGTGTTTCTCTCGAGGAATGAGTCGTACTCTTTATTACTTCTTGTTTTTGCTTTACCTTACAGAAAGGCAACAGAAATACATTCTGATGATGGGGCCTGAGACGTTATGAAACTCAAAGTGGGAATACATGTCTGATGCTGTCAGTTGTAGAGTTATTTAGTCTTTGTTCTCTGCAGGCACAACTTGAATAGTTTTAATTTCAAGTGTCAATCCACCAGGCAAAGGCTTGACAAAGTCAAATGAACATTCAATTTGGTTTGATATTGGATTGAGTTGTCAAAAATGTTATCTCAATTTGAGAAAAAACTAACTTTAAAATGAGTCCTCAAAAATATTCCATTGATGACTTTTCGCTAATTCAACCAAATAACAACGTTGATGAAACATGATTACGTGAATGAATAAAGGAATTTGAAATAAATTGCAAACCAATGAACAATACATCCCATTTTTGCCCTGAAGGTTGACTTCAATAATGTTCAATTTCAGCACTAATTTGATTGCAAATTGAAATAAACATGATTAAGTATGATTGTTACGAGAAGGTTTTCACAAGGATCATACAAATACACAGTTTACAGCAGGTATAAAAGTGAAATGCTTGTGTGCTAGCTCCCTCTACAATGCAGTACATTAGTCAATATCAATAATAACAATAAAAAGAGTCAAGTCAAAAATACCAAGTAATAGGAGAGGTAGTATGCATAGTAGTAATGGACTGTATTTACAAATATAAACTGGGTAGTGACTTGGTCATGCAGTGGAATAAACAGTATATAATAGAACAGCAGTGTTGACTGTGTGTGTATGTGTGTGTGTGAATTCTGAGTGTGTGTGTGTGTGTGTGTGTGTGTGTGTGTGTGTGTGTGTGTGTGTGTGTGTGTGTGTGTGTGTGTGTGTGTGTGTGTGTGTGTGTGTGTGTGTGTGTGTGTGTGTGTGTGTGTGTGTGTGTGTGTGTGTGTGTGTGTGTGTGTTTATGAGGTGCAAATAGTCTCTAAGGTGCAGGGAGACAGCTAGGGTTAGCTGTTCCACAGTTTGGAGCTTGTTCCAGTGATGTATTGGGCCATCCAGACCACCCTCTGTAGAGCCTACTGGTTGAGGGTGTGGGAGTAAATGGTACATATAGGGACAGATATAAATTTGTACATCAGACCACAGGAGGAGAAGGCGACACATAGGCGCATAGGACAGCTGGACACACTAATGTTAGAGGGACACATAGTCTGCTGATCCTAATAAGGGCAAACATACCAAAGAGCACACCAAGCTAAACATAAGTACGAAGGCCAAAGACATAGGCCCATAGGATAGATGGACATATATTATTTTTAGGACAAGAAGGGGTCCTGCCACCATTATAACCTAACTGAAAGCAGATATGGGCGTTATTGGGCGTGAACAAGCAGGAAGCTTAAACTGAAAGATAATGGTGGCAGATGGACTAAGGGAAGGAACTTCATTTGCATGTGGGATGGACTCATTTGATGTATGTGTATAAGAACAGAGTCAGTGCTTATGGAAGTTGGTCTTTTCCGCGGACTGACACGGCTTCTGATATTTTGTATTAAAAGCCTTTATTGAATTCACAAGTTCTTGTAAGTGTTATATTTGTAATACGATTTTCCACGACAAGGGCAGTGAAGTTGCCATACCAGGCGGTGATAAAGCCCCCCCCCCCCGACCACCCTTTGGATCTGTTGGAGCTGTATGCAAATTGGAGTGGGTCCAGGGTGTCACTTCATTATGATAGAAGTGAGTGCTACAGGGCAAGTCATTTCGGCAGGTTACCTTCATTTGTTTGGGTACAGGTGCAATGGTGGACATCTTGAATCATGTGGGGATCCCAGACTGGGACAGGGATACCGTCTGGGTCGGCTGCTTTGTGAGTATTCACATGTTTGAGGGTCTTACGTCGGCCACAGAGATTGAACGCTCACAGTCCTCTACAGCAGCGTGGGCCCTCGTAGGAGGATGGTGTTGATTACCTCGAAGCGAATATAGAAAGTATTTAGCTCATCTGGGAGAGAGGTATCCGTGTTAGATGGACAGCTAAGCTAGAATCCACTTATCACGTCAATGTCTCAACATATCATGCATGTGTATATAACACGTATAATATTAGATCTTTTGCTCAGTGTTGATTATGTCTTACACACCGTGCAGTACATGAACGCAGCCCATCAAATATTCATAGACATTAACATTTTCACTGAACCGGAATTCAATGATTGAAATTCAAGCGGCACATCCCTACCACAAGCAATCTAAATCACCCAGGCAGAAATGTATTATGGATAATAACAGCATTTTCTGGACCTCAAATAAACTTAACAAACCACAAGGCAGCTGATACAGTAGCTATATGAGAGATGAATATTCCCTGGCCATAGCTCCAGGACCCCTCTTTAGGAATCACTATGAGCTGTTCAGGAAGGCAATCAAGAGCCCCTTACCTGTCTTTCAAGGTTGAAATGACATCAAACATTAGAAAGATTGTCTGAAATGAAAAAAAAGGTACTTTTACTAACTCATTCTCAGAGTGTGGATAGTCTCAAAATGTGTTATGTATGAGCTTGTATACACAACTCCCAGTTGACATTATCATTGTAAACATATTGTAACATCATTTTGTACAACAAAACCCCATTCAGAAAATTATTTAGAGTTTAGGTACAGTACCAGTCAAAAGTTTGGGCACACCTACTCATTCAAGGGTTTTTCTTTATTTGTACTATTTTCTACATTGTAGAATAATAGTGAAGACATCAAAACAACGAAATAACACACATAGAATCATGTAGTAACCAAAAAATTGTTAGACAAATCAAAATATATTTTATTTTTGAGATTCTGCAAAGTAGCCACCCTTTGCCTTGATGACAGCTTTGCACACTCTTGGCATTCTCCCAACCAGCTTCATGAGGTAGTCACCTGGAATGCATTTCAATTAACAGGTGTGCCTTGTTAAAAGTTAATTTGTGGTATTTATTTGAACCAATCAGTTGTGTTGCGACAAGGTAGGGGTCGTATAGAGAACATAGCCCTATTTGATAAAAGACCAAGTCCATATTTTGACAAGAACAGCCCAAATAAGCAAAGAGAAATGACAGATAATCATTACTTTAAGACATGAAGGTCGGTCAATGTGCAGTCGCAAAATCCATCAAGCGCTATGATGAAATTGGCTCTCAAGAGGACCGCCACAGGAAAGGAAGACCAAGAGTTACCTCTGCTGCAGAGGATAGGTTAATTAAAGTTAACTATGAAATCATGGTTACTTCATGATTCCATATGTGTTATTTCATAGTTTTGATGTCTTCACTATTATTCTACAATGTAGAAAATAGTTAAAATAAAGAAACATCCTTGAATGAGTAGGTGTGTCCAAACTTTTGACTGGTACTGTATATCTGAGAATATAGGAATGTAAGGAGTATGAGTAAAACATTTGTGCGTGCATGTCTATGCGTGTTTCAGTCAGGAGGGAGGCGGCTCTTTCAGCTTCTCTGCTCCCTCTCCCTCTGTCTCCGCTCCAGCCACCCCAGTGTAGTATTTACATGTTCACTTGGCTGTGCTACCGGAGGGGACGGCCCACATGTCTCTCTGAACCGTCTGAATAATTTATCCCAACAGCCATTCTTATAAAAAAAACATCTATATTAATAAGTCGCCTCCGAGAACTCAGATCACTGCATGAAGGTGCTTGTCGCTCGATCATCGTGGAGGTGTCTAAGCAGGTGTAGGCACAGTAGGGAAACCTCGTGGTTTCAGCCCGTGGTTAATACCGTAGGTCAGAAGTCGAGAGGTGGCCTGTGAAAATTTAAAATCAACCATTCTTCCATCTGATGTTTTTTGATCTGTTTGCAAAACCATGCAATTCTAGTAATGGATATATGGTGATTTGATTGGCTGTATCTGGCATTTGTGATAACAGAGAGAGTTGGTGTTTGTCAGACCGAGAGGTAATCAAAGGAGTTTATACAAGTATTTTGCTGTATACAAATAAAATAAAAAATACACTACCGAGCACTGAAACAATGCTACTGACAAACAGGCCAGAGAAAAAGTTGGTTTGGCAGATTGTATGCCTGGTACATTGTGCAGTGCATCCTGTAGACCATGAATACCATTACACCATAAACCAATAGTTCCTCATTCACAGACACATTCATCCTTTATAGTTGGACGAACAAACATATTCAGCATGTGAGAAAATAACAGCAAACGTATGCTCCTGCTGTGGAGTCATCCCAGACACAAACAAGGTTTCCATCCAACCATTTCATGCGGATGAATTACATGACACATAAGAAGAACTCACAACAGACCTGATGGAAACAGGAATTTTGTCAAAACAAAATATGCTAGACAAGGCTGGATCAACGTTTGGTCTGTGAAATTGATTATGAGATAATTGCAGTGGAAACGCCTACATGCTCAAATATTGATATAACAACCATCACATCGAATTAAACTTGGAGTCAAGCGATGATATGTTACGTTGTAGGCCTACCACCATGAGGTGGAAAAGCATGAAGAGATTATCAGCAAATTCATTAAGTTATGATGAACTTAACAAGGTGCTAATTAAGTGCACAGTGATCATGCATATTTGCAATAACAATTGAGGGTAGGCTATTATTTTAATGCTGGTGACATGATGATAGGTGCTCGGCTGCCAATCATTAAAATAAAATTAGTTTTTTGTTATTTATATCTCCTCATTTAACCTACCCCGTCCACTATCAGCAAACTCTTGTCTAGAGAAAGCCTGTGCCAAAACCTGAGTGGGCAAGTTTGTTATTTAAGGCAAAGTTTTTGTGACAAAACCATCGGAAGAATAAAAAATACAACGGAAACATATTGAACAAAAAAAAATGTATTCTGTACATGGGAATTAGGTGCAGACATGCGCACTACGTCATCATGCAGAACCTTTTATCTGCAACAAGTCAGTTTGATGGAAAGACACCTTTGGTGGGAATATGAGTATATTATTTTTATGCAGATTTTAGAATAGTTGCAAGAAAATCTGTTGCTAATTGGATGGAAACCTAGCTACAGACATGGATCACCACCACCCACCTTATCTCCTATCAGTTTAAACCCCATGTTAAAATGCCACCTACAGCATGTCTACTGCTCCCGTCAGACAGATACAGCCAGTCAAGCTTAACTCCTGGCATGCTGTATTCATGTAGCTGCCCTCCACATCATCATCATCAGAACACAGAACACAGGGTAAAGTCAGTAACCTTTCAATCACCTCAGAAGCAGAGGAAATATTTGGTCTTCATGAGCCTGTAGGGGCCATGGTCCAATTATACAGCAGGTCAACCCTATTCAGAGATCGGTTTAATTCCAGGACAGGAATTCCTGTTACGGAGGTCTTTGAATCATACCTCTCTCTCTACTGTAGGGCCCTGTCTCGAGAGCTGCTGTGTGTTTAACTGTTTCTATTTAATCTAAGCTATTGAGATGGGCTTAATTTCAATCGTACGACAACAGTGGATGTCCAAAAAATGGATGAGTAAAACAAACGTTGGAATCTGTAAGTAAGATAAGAAGTAAATAAGATTGCTTTTTCGTTGAAGTCAGATGGCAGCAGAGGAGAGAGCTGGATGCATACCGACACTAAAATGAGCCTGTATGCAGACGAATTCATTCCCCCCTTATCTATGTGAAGAAATAACCTTGGCGCCTCCATGTGTCATTGTTGCTCAGCATTCTGATGTCTCGATCTCTAAGGTAAGAGCTGTTATAACGTGGCGATTGCTATTCAATAAGCACAGTGGGTATTCAACAAGCACAAGCATTAGGAAAAGGGTTTTGTACCATCCACCCACTAGGCAACCACACACTTGGTAGACTGATAGACTGGCTAGCAGGGAATACAGTTTGTTTGTTGATCACTTCACCAATTATTTCAATCAAGTTACTGTACCTTGGCAGCCATTAAATTCTTTCCATATATTTTGTTTACGACAACATCACTCTGCACTCCTTCTAATGCATGACCATCAGCATTTCTCACTCTTCTGGGGTTGTAACTCTTTTATCTTAATGCGTAGCATTCAATGCTATTTATTATTTGGCGTGAAGTGCTGCTCCAGGATTGATGGACTCCCCCATTGATGGCTTTATGGTGCGGCAGTCTTAAACAGGGTTTTGGTATGAAACTGTTTGAGGGGGAAAATCTGCTATTGATCAACTACTGCCTCCAAATTAAGATTAAATGAGAGGCCTGCCATAAATCTCACCTTCCACTCTCTCTCTCACTTTCATTCTCATTCTCTATTTCACTTTCATTCTTTCTCTCCATCTCTCTCTCTCTCTCATTGCAATAAACAGTCAATGAACCTGTTCCTCAGCTCAACATCTGCTGTAATGGCTCGCCATTTGTCTTCATGGGCAGTAATTTACTTACAACCGGGACCCAGGTAGACCCTTAAATTTCAGGATCAGTGTGGGACAAAACAAATCTGCAATCCATTTGGTTTGGCCTGTTTTGGTTATGTAGTGTTTGTGTTTGGAAACAGTTATTCAATGCCAATCTGTGACAGCTTGCAAATGTGTATAGCTTGGGTCCTGGAAGGCTTTTCCTCCCTGTCTACCTTCTGCCCTGTGTGAGCCTGGCTGACATATTCATTAGAAGAATATGAGTTCACCCAGGAAATTATTCCCCAGTTGCTGTTTGGCATCTGACTGCAGCCAAACCAGAGCTGCTGCAATCAGCAGTCTGTGTGTGTCTATACTGAATGCACAGGCACTGGTCTTTCCCAAATCTGACATTTTTACACTGATGTGAATCTCCTGTGCTAAAGAGCATCTATTGTTGTCAGCTTTAGGGATCTGTCTTCACTTGCTTCTGTTGGATCTCAAAGCTTCCCCTATATACTAAAGGTGCAGTGTACAACATAAAGGTTTGAGTCAGGTGTGAGTAGACACATTTAGATACATTCTTGAATCACAGTAATTATGATTCAGTCGGACTGCTTTGGTGAATTCCAGGGGTCCTGAAGACAGCTTTGTCAGATCATATATCTGCCAATGGTGTGTAAGACCACCTGTTGCCATTTCTAGTTCTACCTTTGCACTCTGCCTACCTTATTGTGCAAATGACAGCATGGATTCTGAGTGGCAGCCAGGGGAGGGCAGAACAGGTGGGAAATGTCTGCAGGGCCAGAGGACACAGCAGGGTTTAGACACATGTACAGTTGAAGTCGGAAGTTTACATACACTTAGGTTGGAGTCATTAAAACTCGTTTTTCAACCACTCCACAAATTTCTTGTTAACAAACTATAGTTTTGGCAAGTCAGTTAGGACATCTACTTTGTGCATGACACAAGTAATTTTTCCAACAATTGTTTACAGACAGATTATTTCACTTATAATTCACTGTATCACCATTCCAGTGGATCAGAAGTTTACATACACTAAGTTGACTGTGCCTTTAAACAGCTTGGAATATTCCAGAAAATGATGTCATGGCTTTAGAAGCTTCTGATAGGCTAATTGAAATCATTTGAGTCAATTGGAGGTGTACCTGTGGATGTATTTCAAGGCCTACCTTCAAACTCAGTGCCTCTTTGCTTGACATCATGGAAAAATCCAGTCATTAGCCAAGACCTCAGAAAAAAAATTGTAGACCTCCACAAGTCTGGTTCATCCTTGGGAGCAATTGCCAAACACCTGAAGGTACCACGCTCAGCTGTACAAACAATAGTACGCAAGTATAAACACCATGGTACCATGCAGCCGTCATACCTGTCAGGCATGTGCGTACGTGTGGTGAAGTCAGGTGCAGGAGAGCAGAGAATTGTGAACAGGCGCACACTTTATTACAGCAGGAGAGATATACAGATGGACGCAGCTGCGTCAAAAACCTCCTCCAGCCAACAAGGCAAAGTGTATGTACTAATGTCACACAACATAAATGTATAGCAACACAAATAAGCTCCGTGAAAACACACGGAAAATAACAAACGCTTAGCCTAGTGCGTACAACACGTAACACACAAAATAATTACACACAAAGACATGAGGGGGAACAGAGGAATAAATACATGTAGTGTGATTGGGGAATGCAAACCAGGTGTGAATGGAACAAGACAAAACCAATGGATAATTGAAGAAAGGAGCGGCGATGGCTAGAAAGCCGGTGACGTCGACCGCCGAACGCCGCCCGAACAAGGAGAGGGGCCGACTTCGGCGAAAGTCGTGACAATACCGCTCAGGAAGGAGACACGTTCTCCTAGAGATGAACGTACATTGGTGCGAAAGTGCAAATCAATCCCAGAACAACAGCAAAGGACCTTGTGAAGATGCTGGAGGAAACAAGTACAAAAGTATCTATAGCCACAGTAAAATGAGTCCTATATCAACATAACCTGAAAGGTCGCTCAGCAAGGAAGAAGCTCCAAAACCGCTATAAAAAAAGCCAGACTACGGTTTGCAACTGCACATGGGGACGAAGATCTTACTTTTTGGAGAAATGTCCTCTGGTCTGATGAAACAAAAATATAACTGTTTGGCCATAATGACCATCGATATGTTTGGAGGAAAAAGGGGGAGGCTTGCAAGCCGTAGAACACCATCCCAACCGTGAAGCACGGGGGTGGCAGCATCATGTTGTGGGGGTGCTTTGCTGCAGGAGGGACTGGTGCACTTCGCAAAATAGATGGCGTCATGAGGATGGACAATTATGTGGATATATTGAAGCAACATCTCAAGACATCAGTCAGGAAAACAAAGCTTGGTCACAAATGGGTCTTCCAAATGGACAATGACTCCAAGCATAGCCCTGACCTCATTCCTATAGAAATCTTGTGGGCAGAACTAGAAAAGCGTGTGAAATGAAGGAGGCCTACAAACCTGACTCAGTTACACCAGCTCTGTCAGGAGGAATGGGCCAAAATTCACCCAACTTATTGTGGGAAGCTTGTGGAAGGCTACCCAAAACATTTGACCCAAGTTAAACCATCAAATACTAATTGAGCGTTTGTAAACTTCTGACCCACTGGCAATGTGATGAAAGAAATAAAAGCTGAAATAAATAATTTTCTCCACTATTATTCTAACATTTAACATTCTTAAAATAAAGTGGTGAACCTAACTGACCTAAGATAGTGAATTTCTACTAGGATTAAATGTCAGGAATTGTGAAAAACTGAGTTTAAATGTATTTGGCTAAGGTGTATGTAAACTTCCGACTTTATTTATTTTTCCATTATTTTACCAGGTAAGTTGACTGAGAACACATTCTCATTTGCAGCAACGACCTGGGGACAGTTACAGGGGAGAGGAGGGGGATGAATGAGCCAATTGTGAACTGGGGATTATTAGGTGACCGTGATGGTTGAGGGCCAGATTGGGAATTTAGCCAGGACACCGGGGTTAACACCCCTACTCTTACGACAAGTGCCATGGGATCTTTAATGACCTCAGAGAGTCAGGACACCCGTTTAACATCCCATCCGAAAGACGGCACCCTACACAGAGCAGTGTCCCCAATCACTGCCCTGGGGCATTGGGATCTTTGTTCAGACCAGAGGAAAGAGTGCCTCCTACTGGCCCTCCAACACCACTTCCAGCAGCATCTGGTCTCCCATCCAGGGACTGACCAGGACCAACCCTGCTTAGCTTCAGAAGCAAGCCAGCAGTGGTATGCAGGGTGGTATGCTGCTGGCGTATAACTGTATGTTATCGTATGTTCCTCTACCATATGTACAAGGCCTCTGACCTATGTTTTGTGTAATGGGTATTACTGATTAGAGAGAACCTTGCGGGTGCTTGATCATTTTACTGTACCCTACTGAAGAGCCAAGGTAATCATTCTTTGGCTACTTTTCCAGGGTTAGCATCTGTATGTTTATGTTTGTGAGCCAGTGAGTGAGTGAGTGAGTGACCATTAGTGGCTGACCATAAAACCTTTAACTGCAGTGAACTAAATCAGGGTCACAGAGTATTTCTTGGTAGTTTTTAACAAATCTACTTTGAAACAAAAAGTATACACATCACACACATGGTTATGGGCTTAAAAAAAAGAAGACACCTGTACCATTTCAGATATAGAGTCGAAATGTATTCAATTTTGAGTTTGCGTCCCAATATTACTCTATTTATATCACAGAAGACTGAAATATTGCAAAACCGCTTGAAATAGAAACACTGGATTTTCAGTGGGTTTTTAGAATTATGAAATTATGAAAAATATTCATAACATTCCACCCAGGAGGCCACTAGAGGGCAATTTGTTCATTTTACCGCAGGAAAGGGTACATACAGTATAAAGCCAAGTGGATTCTCTTGAGCTTCAGAAGCACAACTTCTGTATAGATGGAATTTGAACACAGGGAGAAAAAGCTCCATGCCAGCATTTTCATTACTGGCCAGGCTCCTCGGTAGGTCACCATTTTTCAACACTTATATGAGCTTGGTGGTGGCATAGGGGGATGGGGTGTTCCAGTGAGCGAGCTAATTTGGAGTGCAATGAAAGAATGAGAACTTTAAATCAAATCAAATCGTATTGGTCACATACACATGCTTATCAGATGTTAATGCGAATGTAGCGAAATGCTTGTGCTTCTAGTTCTGACAGTGCAGTAATATCTAACAAGTAATCTAATCTAATTCCCCAACAACTACCTAATACACACAATCTAAAGGGGTGAATGAGAATATGTACATATAAATAAATGGATGAGCGATGGCCGAGCGACATAGGCAAGGTGAACTAGATGGTATAAAATAAAGTATATACATATGATATGAGTAACGTAAGATATGTAAACATTATTAAAGTGCCATTATTTAAAGTGGCATTGTTTAAAGTGACTAGTGATCCATTTATTAAAGCAGCCAGTGATTGGGTGTCAATGTAGGCAGCAGCTTATCTGAGTTAGTGATTGCTGTTTAGCAGTCTGATGGCCTTCAGATAAAAGCTGTTTTTCAGTCTCTCGGTCACAGCTTTGATGCACCTGTACTGACCTCGCCTTCTGGGTGGTAGTTGTGTGAACAGGCAGTGGCTTGTGTGGTTGTTGTCCTTGATTATCTTTTTGGACTTCCTGTGACATCGGGTGCTGCCCGTGTCATGGAGGGCAGGTATTTTGACCCCGGTGATGCGTTGTGCAGACCACACCACCATCTGGAGAGCCTTGCGGTTGAGGGCGGTGCAGTTGCCGTACCAGGCTGTGATACAGCCTGTCAGGATGCTCTCAATTGTGCATCTGTACAAGTTTGTCAGGGTTTTGGGTGACAAGCCACATTTCTTCAGCCTCCTGAAGTTGAAGAGGCGCTGTTGCTAAACCAACTAGGCTCATAATTTAGCAATTTTATTCGTATTTACAGATGGCATACAAGTATGATATTAAGGCACAGACAGGTGAGAAATTCAGATGAAGAAAGGAATGAATTTCCTGTCCTTACTGGCGAGCTACAGGCAGTGATGGAAAAAGTACCCAATTGTCATACTTGAGTAAAGGTAAAGATACCTTAATAGAAAATGAGTCATGTAAAAGTGAAAGTCACCCAGTAACATACTACTGCAGTAAAAGTCTAAGATTATTTGGTTTTAAATATACTTTAGTATCAAAGGTAAATGTAATTGCTAAAATATGTGGAAAAACATGTTCGAGAAGGCATTTCTGCCAAAAATATATTTTTCTATGTTCAAACAGCTTTCCTGTGAAGTCGTGACTTGCAACATACGCCTAGTTTCCTGAATTGGGTCACATATAATCATAATCTCAGGTAATAAAGATTGTGTATAGCACTTAAAATGCATTTATATATTTGGATATTCTAATTTGTTTTAGCACTTAATTGATCATAGTGATGTGTGTGGTAATTACATATTAATTTCCTTCCTGTTAATAAAGAAGTCAAATTTAGTTTTTTTTGTGGCGTAAAGAAAAGATAGATGTTTTGCTAATGTAAAAATGAATGCAATTTGAAAGACCTTGAGATAATAGTTTTTATGGCACCTTTGCCATGAATCACTCAGCGTGGAGGGGAGAGTGACATGCAGGACTAAAACACTGGGTCTGATTACCAATGAGGTGACATGACCTGCATGGGATGTTATTAAAGCAATTTTTTTGTATTTGTATTTATTAGGGATCCCCATTAGCTGCTGCCATGGCAGCAGCTACTCTTCCTGGGGTCCAAACACATTAAGGCACTTACATTACACGTAAGACAAAAGATTAAAGCAATTGTACACAAGGGCGTGCTAAACTGCTTTTTTAGCACATCTGTGCTGCGGTCATAGGTACGAGGTGGAGGAGAGTATAATTGCTTTCTACAACGGGTTACCAATTAAATAAAAAACATTATTTAGATATCAATAGGCTACCTTTTCATCTCTCAATGGAAATATAGGCCTAGTCCCGACACATCTATGGTTGCTAGCCAGGCCACCTGGCCGTTCATTCTGGTTATGTTGCCAGAGACGCGACCCAGTCATGAAGTCTTTTTTTCTATATCTATGGACACGACCCAGTCATTCGTTCTAAATGTTCCATTGCCATGCTGGCTGGCAACACATCCTATCCCTTGCTTGCTAGCTAGCCAACTATGGCTAACACAATCAGGTCAAACAGTGCAGCTAGAATAACAGCAAAGTATTTGCATTTGCGTTTGCTGTTTTTGATACATCCATAACAATGAGTTAATGATGAGCGATTTCTCCTGGCATAGAAAATGTGCTCTCTCGTCAGGACACTGTTAAGAGGAGCTAGCCAACAACACAGCTAACACAATCACTTCAAGCTGAAGCCAGCAAGCTAGCTGCTTTTCATGTTGTTTGGAAAGTTTTTCTATTGACATTTCTTTCTACATATCCATAAAAATTATGCTGATTCATGATTTCGACTGGCTGAGAAAAGATTTCCAAATTGTCCTGAAACGTTAATTAATTCTCAATAGGATTGAATTTCAATATTGAAACAATGTTGCAGAAGACAGCAACGTTTGTACAAATCCTGTTGTTGCAAACCAAATGTTAAGCTAGTAGCAAGGGGAAATAATGTCTAGATGCTTTGTACAATGGAGACAAAGTTAATTAATTGTCTGGCTAGGCTGATGGGGCAGTGGATGTGCAGGAATTTCTCAGATGGAACAGAAAAAGGATGCCCATTTTTGCATCATAGGCTTGCATCATTGTTTTAACCAACCCAATGTTGAATATGGAATAACCTCTTGAGAATACAGGGGGTGCTGTTTCAACTTCGACATTTTGCGTTCCCAAATTAAACTGCCTCGTACTCAATTCTTGCTCGTACAATATGCATATTATTATTACTATTGGATAGAAAACAATCTCTAGTTTCTAAAATCGTTTTAATTATGTCTGTGGGTGAACCAGAACTCTTTCTGCAGCAAAAATCATGACAGGAACTGCGAAGGTCTGAAAACTAGGCTCTGATCTCGGGTCAGTTTAAAGCTCTGTATGTGTCCTATGGGTCGAAATGAACTGCACCCGCCTTCCCCTGGATGTCAGTAACCAATGAGAAGTGGAATGGAGTCTCTACGTATTTCTCAGACTTTATAAAAGGCCATGGAGTGAAAGCTCCGTTCTTTTGGACGCTCGTCAAGACGCAAGAGAGGACATCAGAATGGCATGCTCAAAAGCTCTCGTTATCGGCCTAAGATATATCCGTCTGTGATTTAATTCGATATAGGTGTTAGAAACATCATAACGAAGTTATTTTAAACCGATTTATATCAGTTTATGCGAGTATATTGCTATTTTCGGAATTTTCGTAGTATTGCGTTTTGAGGATTTGGACATGTGTGTGCCACGTAGCTATTGTTAGCTGCTAATTCCGAAGTTGAAGAGGACGTTTTACAACAAAGCAACGATTCTTTTGGACAAAGGACACCTTGCCCAAGATTCTGATGGAAGCTCAACTAATAGTAAGAACTATTTATGATGTTAATTCGTTGTTCTGTGGAAAAATGTAAAAGTATTTTTCGGCCATTATTGCGGCACTGGTCTGGCTGTAACGCACACTGTATGTCTAGTAACGTTAATTTTAAAAATCTAACACAGCGGTTGCATTAATAACTAATGCATCTTTCAATTGCTGTCCAACCTGTATTTTTTAGGCAAGTTTTCGATTATTTATTGATTAGATTAGGTGCCTTTCCAAGATGGCGCCGGCCAGAATGCATGCCATGTTTTTACTGATTACATTGCATAACCACGATTTGTGCTGCTAAATATGCACATTTTCGAACAAAAGCTATATGCATTGTGTAATATGATGTTACAGGACCGTCATCTGATGAAGTATATCAAGGTTAGTAAAATTATATATCTTTTGCTGGGTTGTTACGATCGCTAACCTGTGCTGCTGGTAAATTGCTTGTGATTCTGGCTATTGTGGTAAGCTCATATAATGCTATATTGTGTTTTCGCTGTAAAACACTTAAAAAATCAGACATATTGGCTGGATTCACAAGATGTTGGGCTTTCATTTGCTGTACGCTGTGTATTTTTCAGAAATGTTTTAAGATGAGTAATTAGTTATTTGACGTTGGTCTCTGTAATTATTCTGGCAGCTTCGGCACTATTTCAGATTGCAGCTGCAATGTAGAACTGTGATTTATACCTGAAAAATGCACATTTTTCTAAAAAAACATATGCTATACCATAAATATGTTATCAGACTGTCATCTTATGAAGTTGTTTCTTGGTTAGTGGCTATATATATCTTTATTTAGTCGAATTAGTGATAGCTACCCATGCAGGAAGAAAATGGTGGGGGAAAAAAGTTGTGTCTTTTGCTATCGTGGTTAGCTAATAGATTTACATATTGTGTCTTCCCTGTAAAACATTTTAAAAATCAGAAATGATGGCTGGATTCACAAGATCTGTATCTTTCATCTGGTGTCTTGGACTTGTGATTTAATGATATTTAGATGCTAGTATTTACTTGTGACGCTATGCTAGGCTATGCTAGTCAGCTTTTTTTACTGTGGGGGGTGCTCCCGGAACCGGGATGAGTAGCAAGTAGAAGATAACAGGACAAATCTGCTCTTATGCAGTTTGTCAGTGGGAGAGGGTTGTTATCTAGTCTCATGGTGGTATACTGTAGCCTTTGGTTACTGCAGTGTGTCTGAGGATTCCGTGATTATGGGTGATCAGGGTTGATATTTATCTAAATGTAAGCCCAGTCACTTGATGTGCTCTGAAGGGCATACCCTCAGCTTCTCCGTAGGGACAAGCCTGTGGAAATCCCAACAGGAGGAAATGGCTTGATTTTGACTGTGTTTTATACAGACCACTAAAAATACTGCCACTCCATCTTACTGCACCACTGTGAGCTGCCAAGTAGGTTGATGTGCAAGGCCCATAATTAAATGGGTTGTTTGGATCCTGGATGCTGATTGGTTGATATGCAAAATACCATAACATGTTAATGTCATAATTCCAATGTCCCACAGCCCAGGCAGGAAATCCCTCTGGAAAAAAGTGTCTACACATTATTTTCTCATGTTACTATTTGGTTTGCAACAGTTGGGGGTTGAAAAAACCTACCTGTCTGCCTCTACGACCTGTGAAACAATGTATCATTTTACAAATGCGATCTCTGCGGTGCCGGTAAACTAGCTAGCTCAAAAATGGATGTGAAACTAAGAATTCCCCTTGGAAACCGTAAACATGCAGAATTCCATAAATGTATTAACCAGCGCATTGCAGCTTCCAGCCTACAAACAAAACCAAAATATGGACGAGTTCAACCTTAATTGCTTTGCCTCGGGCCTCAGAACAGCCTTTGTCGGGAGTTGTCACACAAAGGTTCTAAGGCATTATTGCTTAATTAGACTGTTCTGTATACATGGAGGAGTTCTTTATGTGTAGTGTCTGCCTGATGTGTACTCATAGACTATTACCTCTCAGGTTTGCTCTGATCCCTGCACAGACAGGTGAGAAATTCAGATGAAGAAAGGAATGAATTTCCTGTCCTTACTGGCGAGCTACAGGCAGTGATGGAAAAAGTACACAATTGTCATACTTGAGTAAAGGTAAAGATACCTTAATAGAAAATGAGTCACCCAGTAACATACTACTGCAGTAAAAGTCTAAGATTATTTGGTTTTAAATATACTTTAGTATCAAAGGTAAATGTAATTGCTAAAATATACTTAAGTATTAAAAGTAAAAGTATGAAAAACATCAACTTCAGGCAGCGCACGAAATTCAATTTTTTTTTTTTTATATTTAACTTTCACACATTAACAAGTCCAATACAGCAAATGAAAGATAAACATCTTGTGAATCCAGCCAACATTTCAGATTTTTTAAATGTTTTACAGCGAAAACACCGCGTATATTTATGTTAGCTCACCACCAAATACAAAAAAGCACAGACATTTCTTTCACAGCACAGGTAGCTTGCACAAAACCCCCAAATAGAGATAGAATTAGTCACTAACCAAGAAACAACCTCATCAGATGACAGTCTTATAACATGTTATACAATAAATCTATGTTTTGTTCGAAAAATGTGCATATTTCAGGTATAAATCATAGTTTTACATTGCAGCTACAATCACAAATAGCACCGAAGCAGCTAGAACAATTACAGAGACCAACGTGAAATACCTAAATACTCATCATAAAACATTTATGAAAAATACATGGTGTACAGCAAATGAAAGACAAACATCTTGTGAATCCAGACAATATTTCAGATTTTTTAAGTGTTTTACAGCGAAAACACAATATAGCATTATATTAGCTTACCACAATAGCCAAACACACAACCGCATTCATTCACCGCAAAGGTAGCGATAGCGAAAAAAACAGCAAAAGATATACATTTATTCACTAACCTTGACAAACTTCATCAGATGACAGTCCTATAACATCATATTACACAATACAGATATGTTTTGTTCGAAAATGTGCATATTTAGCGGTACAAATCGTGGTTTTACAATGTGAATACGTAGCCAAACTGCACAAAATTATCCGGATATATTTCTGACACTCACCTAATCTAATCAAAGAACTCATCATAAACTTTACTAAAAAATACATGTTGTACAGCAAATGAAAGATACACTAGTTCTTAATGCAATCGCCGTGTTAGAATTCTAAAAATAACTTTAGTACGACATACAGCTTACGTTATAGAGAGACAGCGCCTGCAATGAGGGCGGAAAATAGTACTAAACATTTTCCACAGAAATACGAAATAACATCATAAATGGTTCCTACTTTTGCTGAGCTTCCATCAGAATCTTGTACAAGGGGTCCTTTGTCCAGAACAATTGTTGTTTGGTTTTAGAATGTCCTTTTCTCCTTTCGAATTAGCAACCAAAGCTAGCCAAGTGGCACGAAGCTGTCCATCTTCACCATACGCAGAGAACGGAAACCGCCAAAACTCCCGATAAACTTTCAATAATCTGATAAAACTATATTGAAAAAACATACTTTACGATGATATTATCACATGTATCAAATAAAATCAAAGCCGGAGATATTAGCCGTCTATAACGAAAGCTTTTCAGAACGCAATCCAGGGTTCCTTCCCGCGCCTTGCTGAACAAAGGAAATAGTGGTCACGTCATTCCAAGAGCTCTTGTTCGACCTCAGATCAAGCTAGACACCCCATTCCACCTCTCACTGCCTCTTGACATCTAGTGGAAGGCGTATGAAGTGCATGTATATCCATAGATTTCAAGCAAATGAATAGGAAGGCCCTGGAACAGAGCCTCGATTTCAGATTTTTCACTTCCTGACAGGAAGTTTGCTGCAGAATGAGTTCTGTTTTACTCACAGATATAATTCAAACGGTTTTAGAAACTTGAGAGTGTTTTCTATCCAATAGTAATAATAATATGCATATTGTACGAGCAAGAATTGAGTACGAGGCCGTTTAATTTGGGAACGATTTTTTACAAAGTGAAAACAGCGCCCCCCTATCCCAAAGAAGTTTTAAGCAAACCAGATTTAATTTTATTTTTATGTACAGTACAGATAGCCAGAAGCACACTCCCACACTCAGACATAATTTACAGTGCCTTCGGAAAGTATTCAGACCCCTTGACTTTTTCCACATTTTGTTACGTTACAGCCTTATTCTAAAATGTATTAAATAAAACAAAATACTCAGTATTCTACACACAATACCCCATAATGGCAAAGCAAAATTCATTTCAAATTTATTTACACAAGTATTCAGACACTTTGCTATGAGACTCGGAAATGAGATCAGGTGCATCCTGTTTCCATTGATCATCCTTGAGATGTTTCTACAACTTGATTGGAGTCCACCTGTGGTAAATTCAATTGATTGGACATGATTTGGAAAGACACACACCTGTCTATATAAGGTCCCACAGTTGACAGCCCATGTCAGAGCAATATCCAAGCCAGGAGGTCGAACGAATTGTCAGTAGAGCTCAGAGACAGGATTGTGTCGAGGCACAAAAATGCTTTATGCTTTATGTTTTTGCTTTATCATTATGGGGTATTGTGTGTAGATTGATGAGGGGAAAAACAATTTAATCAATTTTAGAATAAGGCTGTAACGTAACAAAATGTGGAAAAAGTCAAAAGGCACTGTACAAAACAAAGCATTGTGTTTAGTGAGTCAGCCAGATCAGAGGCAGTAGGGAAGACCAGGGATGTTCTCTAGATAAGTGTGTTTATTGGACTATTTTCCTTTCCTGACAAGCATTCAATATGTAACGATTACTTCTGGGTGTCAGGGAAACTGTTTGGAGTAAAAAGTGCATTATTTTCTTTAGGAATGTAGTGAAGTAAAAGTAGTCAAAAAATGTTATAAAGTACAGATACCCCCCCAAAATGACTTTAGTAAAAATACTTTCAAGTACTACTGGCATTACATTTACACCACTGGCTACATGACCTGTTTTAAATGTGCACTGTCCATCAAAAGAGTTCTTCATTTTACTGATTGCTTCTTTTCAGTCGAACTGCTCTATTACTGGATGTTCCTGTTTTGAATAGCAATATTTGTTGTAGATTTATTAGTCCAAATTTGCAGTTTCTGACAGACAAGTGTTGAGATATAGCATTTAATCCAAGCCCTTATGCTCAGATATTGCAACTATCAGGTGGCAATTTAAATGATAAATGTTAATTTAACTTGCTTACATGTCTTTTTGTACAGCCATTATGTAATTTTTTTCCCCCTATGTTTTTTGTTTATTTTAATCTTGTCGGTTTAATAGTTTTGCTATTGTCCCACCCTATGGAACCTGTAATGGCAAGTTGCCTTTCATCACGATAGATTGGATTAATTACTCCTTAAAACTCCCTAAGCATTAACAAATATTTCAGCAACCTCCCGGAAGGAATTTGCCATTCAATTATTCTATCACGAGCACTACCAAAAAGATCAGCAAATTGGACAATTATTGCTAGGGGGTGGCAGCATAGCCTCAGTGCTTTCAGAAGGATCCATTCTGTTGTTTGTCGTTTCTGGGAGACACGATTTGACTGACAGGAAGGCCCCTTAAACAATTATATCCCTCTTCATTAAAGGCATCTGTAAATAGTAAGCCTGTCCTCAGGCAAGCTTTAGCAGCAGGAGGTAAAGGAAGGCTCAATAAATGATCATCTTCTGATGCTTCCCAAACTGCAGGAGACAAGCTGTCACTAAGCAATTGATGTTACTGTAAAATGTCTCAAAGACACAGCAGTAATTACATCCAACTCCTGAAAAAAAAGGAACATTTTATAAAAATGTAATGCCATACCAACCTAAAATCCTTTATTCTTGGACATGTGGGTTTAGAGGAACTATGTTTATTCAAGTGAATATAAATATCGATACACAGGCTCCCATTCAATAAAAATCCATAACCAGTTTCTGGAACATGCTGAAAAGCAAACTACAGGGAGGAATTTGGCATTGTTGTACTATAACCAAAAACATTAACAAATTAAATAATTATCACTGGGGGAGTAGGCCTGGTGTTGAGGTACCAATACAATAGTTCTTTGCACAACAACAACAAAAAATCTTACCAAAAAGAAAAAGATCTGATGTCTACATTATCAGAAAAGTCACAACCCTTACTCCGAACATCTTGGGACCAACGCCACTAATTCAGGTGATGATGAGAGTAAATGAATCACGGCTAGCCGACAGGGACAGGATACAATTAAAGTGCCCCTAGCAGAAGCTAAATTAAATGGAACGGATTGTAAAAGCAGTCTCAAAGATGACAGCCTTGAAAAGCTGGACAATTTATGAGACACGGTTACAGAGATGTATGACTTATTTGGACTGCGGGGGGTGGGGGAGGCTACAGATCACCACAGGCTGTAATGACAATTGGCAAAATAGGGCAGTTAGGTATCAATTTGTAGGTGTTATTATATACTATGCATAATATGTTTGTGAATGGTGTCTCTTGGTAGACTAGCATTGTGGGCTCTGATAATACTTCTAAAAGTTGCTGTAATCGACATCCATGGTGTCAGGAACTGGTCAGACTGTTTATTTAATTCATTCAATTACCTGAGGGTGTGGTAAGAATATGACCCTATGACAAACCACCTACTCATTCAGGCAGTGAGGTTATTTATTTATATGAAAACTCTGGAGCATTGTATCAATTGTCCTGTTATATGAACCAACATTACAGCAGATATTTTGTACTTGTAATATCCAGCTTTGGATGGCTAGCAAATGTGGTGCAGGGCGTTTTTAATCTCCTGAACACAGAATGACAAACAATGAGTCATAAAAGCAGTGATATGCAATCAACTACATATTTATAAATGAGAAAGCATTTTTGACAACAAATGTAAACAACAGGAAGACACACAAGAATGGCACTCACGTCTGAATTGGCCTTTGAAATACAGCATCATCTTTGATTCTGTTGAAAGTGGAAAATAATATTTGTTGTGGGTTGTGGGAGGCACACAGCAATGCTGTGGAGCTAGCTGTGATCACCCTGAACCAGAATGGGAGAGACACTAGCTATCTTACCAGTGCAGTATTGCTCCTCAGTCGGGGGCATTGCTTGGTGGACGTTCTGTCCCACAGCCTCCAGGCAAGAACAAGGAGACACTCTCTGACACTCGCTGTCTTTACAACATCAAACACAACCCATGACCGGAGAGAATCACACCACACAAGAGTTCCTCCCGAGAGACGAATATCCAGAGTCAAGGATAAAGACACCGAAGCAAGCTGTTGAGTGGCTACTTTTTAAGTAGTCAATATCTTCAGGAAATGCAAAACAAAGCAAATTAAACCAATTTTCCAACATATTTTGATGGTGTAAAAATGAGGGCATCCTTTCTACTAGATGTCCTCTCTAACATATAGCATACTGTTTTTCATCATCGTTGACAACAGGAGAACCATGTAATTTTAATTTATATTTTAACATAAGATTTCAGATTTTGTCTTTGTTGGTTCCACTTTTCTGGGCTCCTTTATTTACTTAACAAATAAGAAATACTCAAAATGTGCACTTATAAATCATAACAATTTTAATCAAAATACAGTTTTAGACAGAAGTCAAAGATCAAACATCAAACATACAACTGATGTCTCTCCTGAGTTCTGCCCTGAACAAAAGAAAGGATCTTATATACCCGAGATCACACCTTCTGGTGTGATCTTGTATGTCAAAACCTGCATGTGCAGCTAAAAGAACAAGTTATTCTTAACACAAGGTTTCTGAGAACCTGTCTCAGCGGTATGCAAATCTGCCCTTGTTTCAGAGAAAAACAGACGCTGTCTTTCTGTGTCTCGCTATCACCCACAGTCCCTTTTCTCACCTTTTCTCACAGACGCGGTGCTGCGGGTTTTGACAGAATGCTAGACACAGACAGAGGTCTCAATATTCAGCTATACAGTGAGCATAAGTACAATGACACGTAAGCAAATTAATAACAACATAATCAATGGTGGGGTTCTTTGGAAGACCCACAAAATTGACTTTAACCCTTCATCTTCCATTCCTCACTTAAAGTGGAACTGGCAGCATATAGCAACACGAAATCTTTTTAAAGGGGAATTTCACCCTGGCTCTTCCACAGCATATAGTCATTACTATATTAACTACATTAAGTTATCATAAACATCACAATTAGAACTAGCATATTTTAATTTCACTGGTAGAATCAGGAAGTTTCGACACCCTGTGTATTTGTCTGCTCATAGTGAACCTGTCACGCTCGTCTGAATGAATGGACCAAGGCGCAGCGTACTTAGAGTTCCACATGTTTAATAAATATGAAACTCACCAAAACAAAACAGAAGAAAACAAAATGTGACGTTCTGGGCTGCTCACAGGCAGCTACACAAAAACAAGATCCCACAAACACCAGGTGGGAAAAGGCTGCCTAAATATGATCCCAAATCAGAGACAACGATAGACAGCTGCCTCTGATTGGGAACCATACCAGGCCAACAAAGAAATAGAAAACATAGATTGCCCACCCTAGTCACACCCTGACCTAACCAAATAGAGAATTAAAAAGATCTCTAAGGTCAGGGCGTGACAGTACCCCCCCCCCCCCCCCAAAGGTGCGGACTCCACTCCGGCCGCATACCTGAACCTATAGGGGAGGGTACGGGTGGGCATCTACCCTCGGTGGCAGCTCCGGTGCGGGACGCAGACCCCGCTCCACTCATGGCTCCGCCAACTTCGGTGCGGGGATCGTCGCCGGAAGCTCCGGACCGTGCATCGTCGCCGGAGGAATTGGACCGTAGATTGTCGCCGGGGACTCCGGACCGTAGATCGTCGCCGGGGTCTCCGGACCGTAGATCGTTGCAGACAGCTCCGGACCATGGATCGTCGCCAGAGACTCCGGACCATGGATCGTCGCCAGAGACTCCGGACCTTGGATCGTCGCCGGAGGAACCGGGCCGTGGATCGTCGCCGGAGGAACCGGATCGTGGATCGTCGCCGGAAGCTCCGGACCGTGGATCGTTTCCGGGGACTCCGGACCGTAGATCGTCGCCGGGGACTCCGGACCGTGGATCGTCGCCGGAGGAACCGGACCATGGATCTTCTCCGGAAAGCTCCGGACTGGGACCCCCGCTGGAGGCTCCGGACTTTGGATTGTCTCTAGAGGCTCTAGAGAATTAAAAGGATCTCTAAGGTCAGGGCGTGACAGAACCACGAAGTCCGGCATTCATAGCGAATGCTGATACCGCCCGCTAGGTAGAAGGCGCGTGCCCACTAACTTCAATAATGGAGTTGTTTACTTCAAACGAACAACACACAGTAATCTCAACATTGCTATAGGCAAGATTTTTTATGTACTGCCTTTTTCTCCCCAATTTCGTGATTATGATCATCTCATTACTGCAACTCCCCAACGAGCTCGGAAGAGGCGAATGTTGAGTCATGCGTCCTCGAAAACATGACTCGCCAAGCCACACTTCTTAACACCCGCCGCTTAACCCGGAAGTCAGCCACACCAATGTGTCGGAGGTAACACCGTTCAACTGACGACCGAAGTCATCCTGCAGGCGCCCGGCCTATCACAAGGAGTCACTAGAGCACGATGAGCCTAGTAAAGCCACCCCCCTGGCCAAACCCTCCCCTAACCCGGATGACACTGGGCCAATTGTGTGCCGCCATATGGGACTCCCAGTCACGGCCGGTTGTAACACCAGGCTGTAGCGTTGCCGCAACACTGCGATGCAGTACGCAGTACTGCGCCACTCCGGAGGCCAAAAATGTTTGTTTTTCACTCTTTGTCATCATGCTCGTGTGGTGTTCTGTGCCTGGTTGTGCTAATTACAATTAGTTATCTCTCGCCATTCTACCTACCAGAGATTTATACCGATTCTGCCAGTGGCTTGCGGCTATCAAGAATGATGCAGTGACCAAAGATTATCGACGACAGCATTGAAGTGATGCAATACCATCTATTTCTTTCCTAACCAACCAAGCGGAAGATTCTCAATTAGAGGTAACCTAACGTTAGCTAGCTACGTGAAATAATTATATAAATTACATTCTTAATAAGCTGAATGTAGCGAACAAGTTACACCCCTTGTTTTTGCAATTCGCTGGCAAAATGTAGCCAAAACGTTGCTCTCCTCCGCTCAGGGTTAAGGGACCGTCTTAAAACTGCAACGCCTACTTTTGCATTTTAATGAAAAATGTCAACAGCTTCTCAACCACATGACATATAGCTCTCAAATGAATTTGACATTGTTCAGAGACCTCTTCTCCAGTGGTGACCCGTCATTCAGGGCAGGTGCCTGTTTTGCATGTTATTTTGGCATTAATACATGTCACATATCCGTTTAAAATGTCCCCCAAAAAACCCTTGACTTAATAAAGCTGCATACAAACATGGTCTCTTTTTTACTTTCTTGAGTTGGTTTGGTAATGTTCTCCAGTTGTGCCGTGATTGGCTCAGTGTTCTGTCACTACGTCACCGCAAAATCTCTTGGTGTACCTGTGCATCCTGGTACCTTGCATCTACCCTTCTTTTCAGCCATAATCATCCAGTGAGCTGTTGCATCCAGGCGCACATCAGGACTGGAATTGGAGCAGCGGGTCCTTTTCTCCTCTTCTCATACTCCCCAGCAATTGTGGAACTGGGACAACCTTTCTTGCACTCCAGACTCTTTCCACTTTTGCATAGGCCTTAAGCGATGTATGACTTGAAGGTATACAGCTTCATTTGTTCCTTATTTCTCATGGCAGTGCCTTCACAATCTCGTCGGTAGAGCAGCCAGGTGGTCACAATGATCATATCGTGACGTGGAACATCAGACGGTGGTACCACTTCTTTGATCTGATTTTGTTCTAGTACAGTGCAATCAGTGAGTCAAGCAGATCCACCACACCCATATTCTGGTAGTATTCTTTCACCACAGCAGTGCAGGGGACTTTGGTGATCATCTTTCCCTTGCGATCCCACCTGTCAACCTTGGTGACTGTGTGGGGTCCAGTGTAATCACTCAGAAGGGTCACTGAGCGGTTATCGTACCACTTCACAACGTGCAAGGTGGTTTCTCCAACCATGGCCATCTTCTGTTCAAAAGATCCACGTCCTGTTCTCGTCAGCTTAGCATCGCACATCAAGTTGATGCCTGGTAGCCTGTTGCCACAAACAGTACCAGTGCAGTGAATTCCCTGCTGAGCCAGTGTGAGCACAAGAGGGACACTCGTAAACCAGTTGTCGAAGAAGGTCTTGTAGTTCTCTTGCTTGGGTATAGGCTGGGCCAGGTGGAGGACAACGTTGCCACTTGCTCCCACATCTACTAGCTCAGGGGGTTGTACAGCTCTCCCTGTGTAGATTTCTAAGTTGTGCGGGACACCATCAGAGCCAGCCAAGACGAGTATGTTGTAGCCCCGTTTCTTTGGTTTTGATGGCAGTTATTGCTTCAATCTATTTCTTCCCTTGAATGGGACCATCTGCTCATCAACAGCCAGCTTCTCACCCATTGGGATTGACATCAGTTTTGAGGTTAGATGAGTGACCAGTGGTCAGATCTTGTGGAGTGGATCATCATTTTCCTTCTGTCTCTCTTCATTGTTACTGAAGTGCTGGGATGTTTTGATGGTCTCCCATCTATTCAGCATCATAGTGTCAGCAACTTGGGACACTTGGCAGGCTTTGTTCCAAAACATGCGGGTGCCTGGTAAACCAAACAATGACATGTACACCACAATACCCAGGAACTGCTTCAATTATTTTGAAGTGAGGTTAAGGGGCTCGTTTGCGTTACATTGTATCGCATATAGACTTGACTGCCCTACAATAACTTCCAGAATGTCTTCAGAGAAAAACTGCTTGAAGTACTGGAGGGAGGACATGATATCATCAGATCTGTCTCTACAAACCTGATTTGGGGATCCACTCTTCCTGACTCTCTTTAAGCTCACTGTCCTCGTTGTCATTCTCCTCAAGCTCACTGTCAGAGGGAATGACCCTAACGGCGCAATCATGTTCCTTCCGCCCATAAAATGTTATTGTGTCCATTCCTGTAAGTATCAGTAGATAGTAAAGTACAAACATTGACTATAGTCATAATTATGCATCCGAGCACATCTCCACACTTTAACATGATATTGCCCGAACAAAATTGGTCTAACTGCACAATGTTGCCCTGAGGCAACGAACCAAAAATCAGTTTTAGTGTATAAATAAAAACAAAATAAATAGTTCAACAATCAAACATACTTCTTTACATACTCATGCACACATTTTTTATATTAAGTTATTTCAATTTAAACATGTTAAACTTCTTATGGCTGAGATCCCGGTAACGGGATCGATATGACAACAGCCAGTGAAAGTGCATGGCACCAAATTCAAACAACAGAAATCTCATAATTAAAATTCCTCATACATACATGTATTTTATACCATTTTAAAGGTAATCTTGTTGTTAATCCCACCAAAGTGTCCGATTTCAAATAGGATTTTCAGCGAAAGCACCACAAACGATTATGTTAGGTCACCGCCAAATCACAGACAAACACAGTCATTTTTCCAGCCAAAGGTAAGTGTCACAAAAAGCACAAATAGAGATAAAATTAACTTCTTTGGGGTAGGGCGCAGTATTTTCACGTCCGGATGAAAAGCGTGCCCATAGTAAACTGCCTGCTACTCAAGCCCAGATGCTAGGATATGCATATTATTAGTAGATCTGAATAGAAAATACTCTGAAGTTTCTAAAACTGTTTGAATGATGTCTGTGAGTATAACAGAGCTCATATGGCGGGCAAAAACCTGAGAAAAAATTCAACCAGGCAGTGGGAAATCTGAGGTTTGTAGTTTTTCAACTCTTTGCTTATCCAAGATCGTGGAAATGGGGTCATATTGCACTTCCCAAGGCTTCCACTAGATGTCAACAGTCTTTAGAACCTTGTTTGAGGCTTCTACTGTGAAGGGGGGCGAATGAGAGGGGAATGAGTCAGAGGTCTGCCAGAGAGCTACGAGCTGACCATGTGCGTTCACGTGATAGTTAGCTTGCGTTCCATTGCATTTCTGAAGACAAAGGATTTCTCCAGTTGGAACATTATTGAAGATTTATGTTAAAAACATCCGAAAGATTGATTCTATACATCGTTTGACATGTTTCACAGGTATCGAAACAGCATCTGTAGCCTGCTGCGCCACTCCGGAGGCCCCATCCACAAGTGGCCCAAATCCACAAGTGGCCCATTATTACCCAGCTGCTGCACAGGACGAAAAACTGGTATTTTCATTCCTCTGGCCCAGCAGAACAATGCAGCCTCTCTGTCCTCCTCAATGTCATTACAACGGCTCAGATAAAAAAGGTTGTATATTTATTTCATACCATTTTTTCTACCAAGCATAAACCATCTGCTGCTTGAAGGTGCAGATTTACCTGCTGAGGCATTGGGAGCAACCTGCTTGAAAAAAAAATCAATGTTCTGCCATGGCCATCTCAGTCACCGGTCCTCAATCTAATCGAAAACCTGTGGGCTGAGTTGAAGAGGGCAGTTGATAAGCGCAAACCCAAGAATGTGAAGGATCTTGAAAGGATCTGCATAGAGGAATGGTCCAAAATCCCTCCAAATGTGTTCCTTAACCTTGTCAAACATTACAGGAAAAGACGATGCTGTTATCCCTGCCAGAGGTGGTGGCACTAAGTACTAAATGAGTGCCAATAATTATGAAACCTTGATTTTGGTGAAATGTATTTTGTATTAAATAATTGTATGATTTGTGGGTTCGATTGAAACATTAATAAAGTACAGTATCTCACATGTTGGTATTTTGAGTTTCTCTATAATTATATTGTTTATATTTTTTCAAGTATTGTTTGTAGATTGCCAGTCAGGGGTGCCAGTAATTTTGGAGCCCACTTGTTACGGATACAGGTATCCTGTGTGTGTATCCTGTGTGTGTATTTATTTTCTCGCCTTCTCCCCTCACAGGTGAAATTCATCAGTCACCAATCAGTCGCTAATTGGAAGACACCTGCTCCTTTTCCCTTACCCTATCACAGTCCCTTTCCCTTGGTTTAAAAACCCTGTCAGTTGTTTTCTCTGGAGCTCAATCTCTCTGTCAATGCCTTCTGTCTGTAGATCTCTTGTGTTTGCAATTACATGTCACTTTGTCCCCACCTGTGAGTATTGGTTTTGTTATGGTGTTTGTTTGATGGTGGGAAAAGGGGGTACCAAGATAAGTCGACCATGGGCATACATTACCCGTAGGAATACTTTGTATAAAAACACTAGTTAGAACTGGACGGACCACCCACTGTATTTTTGGTTAGTTAGTTAGCTGTTGGTGAAGTAGGCTAGTCTAGCTTAGGGGTGTTTTTGGATACTTATTATTTCTTTCCTCGGGTCCAGCTCAGCCCCATTTCCTTCCCCCCCCCCCCCCCCCTCTCCCCATTACCGAGTGTTTTCAAATAAACCATGAGTGTTTGACGGTAATTTAGTTGTCTGTGGTTATTTCGTTCTCACTCTTACTTTTTCACTACTATAATTTGCATGAGTTATGTTACGGGTCTCGTTACCATCCCCCCTAGACTGTCGGGCCAAAGGGATTCGTAACACCACTGTATGTGCCCTTCCAAATCAATTGAATTTCCCAAAGGTGGACTCCAAATCGATCAAGTTGTAGATACATCTCATGGATGATCAATGGAAACAGGATGCACCTGAGCTCAATTTTGAGTCTCATAGCAAAGGGTCTGAATACTTATGTAAATAACTTCTTATGGCTGCAATCCCGTTAACGGGATCGATATGACAACAGCCAGTGAAAGTGCAGGGCGCCAAATTCAAACAAATAGGCTTTTCAGCGAAAGCACCACAAACTATTATGTTAGGTCACCGCAAAATCAAAGACAAACAGTAATTTTTCCAGCCAAAGACAGGAGTCACAAAAAGCAGAAATTGAGATAAAATTAATCACTAACCTTTGATGATCTTCATCAGATGACACTCAGGACTTCATGTTACACAATAAATATATGTTTTGTTCGATAAAGTTAATATTTATATGCAAAAACCTCAGTTTACATTGGCATCATGTTCAGAAATGCCTCCAAAATATCCGGAGAAATTGCAGAGAGCCACGTCAAATAACATAAATACTTATCATAAACTTTGATGGAAGATACATGTTTTTCATAGAATTAAAGATACACTTGTTCTTTATGCAACCGCTGTGTCAGATTTCAAAAATCTTTACGGCAAAAGCACAATATTCAATCTGAGAACAGCGTTCAGCCACTAAAGCAAGCCATACAGTTACCTGCCAAATTGTGCAGTCAACAAAACTCATAAAAAGCATTATAAATCTTCACTTACCTTTGCTGATCTTCGTCGGAATGCACTCCCAGGACTCCCACTTCCATAAGAAATGTTTGTTTTGTTCGGTAATGTCCATCATTTATGTCCAATTAGCTATTTTTGTTAACGTGTTTGGTAAAAAAACGTCACAACGTCAGGAAGCGCGTTCACTAAAAGCTGACGAAATGTCCAAAAGTTCCGTAACAGTCAGTAGAAACATGTCAAACGATGTATTGAATCAATCTTTAGAATGTTTTTAACATAAATCTTGAATGACGTTCCAACCCGGAGAATTACATTGACTTCAGATGAGCGATGGAACAGAGCTCCCTCTCATGTGAACGCGCATGGTTAGAGCATGGTCAGGTCATGGCAGACCTGACTAATTCCCCTCTCATTCGGCCCCCCTTCACAGTAGAGGCATCAGACAAGGTTCTACAGACTGTTGACATCTAGTGGAAGCCGTAGGAAGTGCAAACTCATCCACATCTCGCTGTGAATTCAATAGGATCTTGGTTGAAAATTGACCAGCCTCAGAATTCCCACTTCCTGTTTGAATTTTTTTCAGATTTTTGCCTGCCATATGAGTTCTGTTATACTCACAGATATCATTCAAACAGTTTTAGAAACTTCAGAGTTTTCTATCCAATATGAATAATAATATGCATATATTAGCAACTGGGACTGAGGAGCAGGCAGTTTACCATGGGCACCTCTGCACCTTTCATCCAAGCTACTCAATACTGACCCTGCAGCCATAAGAAGATAAGGTATTTATTTTTGTTATTTTTTAAATACATTTGCATTTCTAAAAACCCGAAATGTCATTATTGTGTAGATTGATGAGGAAAACATTTAATTTAATACATTTTAGAATAAGGCTGTAACGCAACAAAATGTGGAAAAAAGGAAGGGGTCCAAATACTTTCCCGAAAGCACTGTATTACCATTAATATCTTACCAGAAGTGTTTATATATTCCTTGTACCAGTCACTTTTCAGCCCTGTTCACATGTATATCCTACTACCAGTCACTTTTTATGTATAAACCCACCTTAACCACCCCAGTACTTCAGCACATTGAATAAGGTGCTGGCACTATCCTGTATATACTTGCAATCTCGTGTGTCTTTATCTCACACCGCTGTTTATATTTGTATTTTCTATTTAGTTGTATTATTTTCTATATAATCACTGCATTGTTGGGAAAGAGCGTTCAAGGTAAGAATTTAATTGTACTGTTTTACACCTATTGTGTCCTGTGCACGTGGCTACTAAACTTTGAGAACTTTCCTGCAGTTCAGGAAATTTTAAACTAGGTTTAAACAAGGTTTTAAAGGGCATCTGAAGTGTGTAATTTCTACTTTGAAATGTCAGACCTGATCTTCCCTTATGAAAAATGTATCATCCCCTTCCAAAAATGTCCATTAATTATAATCCACATAATTTACTTTTACATTTGCTGCAGGATTATTTTCCTGCTATAGCAAACTGGCTCAAATTAAGATCTTACATCTGTATGAATTATCTGATTGGGTCCTGATGCAAAATTAATTGCTGGTGTTCCTACTCCACACAGTGGACCTTACTGGTAATAACGTCACACTAACCATTACGCCAGAAGAGATTACATTTGTTTGGTCAGAGGAGATAAGATGATATCAGACAACTGTTTTACAAGGTTCAACCATACCATACCAAAGCAGGGTACCTGCCAAACCATTAGAAGTTTTAATAACGCTGGTATATTGATGCTTAGGGAAATGTTTTCAGCTGCCTGTGAAAAACTGTATATTGAATGGCAAAATGTGTAGTGATATGACATTTTTAATTGGAAATATGTATCAAACAAACAAATCTGAACTATGAATTTGTGCACTAACAAAGTCTGTAATGCACACCTATACAATATGCCCACATTTCACATGGTAATTGAGTATGATTCATCGTCTAGAGAAATCAAAATCCATGATGACATTATTCCTTTAGCCACAGAGGTCATTCTACTCCCTAACTTAAAACGTAATTAAGTGAATTTATCAGAGTGCTAATAACACTTCATTCCAGCCTGGCCTGGACCCTGACAGACACGCTACATTAATCTGCATTCAAATCTCTAGGCTCACCCCAATTTACCTGTCTCGTGAATAATACCAGTAATATAAAGCATTTTCCCTTCTTAATTTGCTTTAAGGCTTTCTGATTAGCTCCAGTTGATTAATGAAATGTGCACATGTTGTTTGAAACTTTTATCACGTCCTATTTTAGTGCAGACCCTTTACCTTTCCACATGAATAAAGCTGCATGTGTCGGAGTCCGCTGAAATTGCAAGACTCATTAACTCAGTGCTTGGCATATCATGCTCTGCAAATGCCACCTGAATGGTGATGGTCCCTGGGATTTTGCCACACTGTGTTGTCATCCACTGACTTCCACCACTTTAACCATGTAAGATATCCTACGATTTATAGTTTGTTTTTCACAGGAAAATGCAGTACAACATACAGTGCATTCAGACCACTTGACTTTTTCTACATTTTGTTACAGTACAGCCTTATTCTAAAGTTAAATCGTTTTTTAAATTCATCAATTTACACACAATACCCCATAATGACAAAGCAAAAACAGGTTTTTAGATTTTTTGGGAAAAAGTATTAAAAATAATAACTGAAATATCACATTTCCATAAGTGTTCAGACACTTTACTCAGTACTTTGTTGAAGCACATTTTGACAGTGATTGCAGCCTAGACTCTTCTTGGATATGACGCTTGGCACAAATGTATTTGGGGAGTTTCTCCCAAGCTTGGCACACCTGTATTTGGGGAGTTTCTCCCAAGCTTGGCACACCTGTATTTGGGGAGTTTCTCCCATTCCTCTCTGCAGATCCTCTCAAGTTCTGTCAGGTTGGATGGGGAGCGTTGCTGCACAGCTATTTTCAGGTCTCTCCAGAGATGTTAGATTGGGTTCAAGTCCGCGCTCTGGCTAGACCACTCAAGGACATTCAGAGACTTGTCCCGAAGCCACTCCTGCGTTGTCTTGGCTGTGTGCTTAGGGTCATTGTCCTGTTGGTGGTGAACCTTCGCCCCAGTCTGAGGTTCTGCGCGCTCTGGAGCAGGTTGTCACCAACAATCTCTGGATAGTCTCCCAGTCCCTGCCCACAGTATGATGCTGCCACCACCATGCTTCACAGTAGGGATAGTGCCAGGTTTCCTCCCAACGTGATGCTTGCAATTCAGGCCAAAGAGTTCAATCTTGGTTTCATCAGACCAGAGAATCTTTAGGTGTGTTTTTGCAAACTCCAAGTGGCCTGTCATGTGCATTTTACTGAGGAGTAGCTTCCGTCTGGCTACTCTACCATAAAGGCCTGATTTGTGGAGTGCTGCAGAGATGATTGTCCTTCTGGACATCTCCACAGAGGAACTCTAGAGCTCTGTCAGAGTGACCATCGTGTTTTTGGTCACCTCCCGGAACAATGCACTACTCCCCAGATAGCTCATTTTGGCCCGGCGGCCAGCTCTAGGAAGAGTCTTGGTGGTTCCAAACTTATTCCATTTAAGAATGATGGAGCACCAAATGTTTAGGTACCCTTCCCCAGATCTGTGCCTCGACACAATCCTGTCTCGGAGCTCTACGGACAATTCCTTCGACCTCATGGCTTGGTTTTTGCTCCGACATGCACTGTCAACTGTGGGACCTTATATAGACAGGTGTGTGCCTTTCCAAATCATGTCCAATCAATTGAATTTACCACAGGTGGACACCAATCAAGTTGCCGAAACATCTCAAGGATGATCAATGTAACTAGGATGCACCTGAGCTCAATTGAGTCTCATAGCAAAGGGTCTGAATACTTAATTTTTTATAAATGTGTCATTTTGCATTTGCAACAGTCAGCAGACAGATTATGTAAAAAAGCAAATCTTGTTTTGAAGATGTAATTAATTGATTGATGGTTAGTAGTGCACTGATGATAGCCTAATATATAATTGAATCACCAAGAGGACACCAGCTCCATGACACACACTCCATCAGACAGTGTTTGTTGAGTTGTACCGCATGTCTTAGCTAGCACAGTTACTTGGTGGCATCACTTCGTTCCTGTTGACATGGGGCTATATGAGGGCTCTCCTCTCTTTCCTGTCTTTGCACTAAGGTCTACTCCATTCAGGTAAGTGGGTACTCTCTCATGCCTGGACTAGACTGACTGGATATGGCCTTTCTATGATGTGGTTATCTAGTGAGTGTGGCTTATTGGGCCCTTCTGGCCTCCCCTGTCTTATGGCGGTTAATCATAGGATGCATGACTGAGCAGTCAGCTCTCTGAGCTCCACCATGTTTATTCACTCAGACATGATGGATAGAAACACTTCTGTCCTGTCTGTCTGTCCACTACTCCTGAGAGTGAAGGGAGTTCTTGTTGTTTATGCTCTCAAACACAGGCCATCTCTCCAGCTCTAGCAGTGGATGCAGATAAGCATTGTTATCCTCTGCCTTGGAACAAAAAGGGAAGTGTTCTACAATTGTTTGGTTCACAGCAGCATGCACATGTTCTGCAGCAGCTATCACTAAACCGTACATTGTCATTATTCAACAGTAAAATAGAACACATTTACAATAGGTTTATTTGGTCTATATAACCACATGTTGAAGAACCCCCTCACCGCCTGTTGCAGTGAGTCACCTCTAGTGTCACGTTCCTGACCTGTTTTCTTTTGTCTTGTATTTATTTAGTTGGTCAGGGCGTGAGTTGGGTGGGTTTGTCTATGTGTGATTTTCTATGTTGGGATGTTTGTGTTCGGCCAGGTATGATTCTCAATCAGAGGCAGCTGTCAATCGTTGTCCCTGATTGAGAATCATACTTAGGCAGCCTGGGTTTCACGTGTGTGGTGGGTGTTTGTTTCCGTGTTTGTATTCGTGCCACACGGGACTATTGTCGTTTGTTTCATTTTGTTACTTTGTTTCATGTTAGTGTTCAGTTTCGATTTAATAAATTATCATGAGCATTACCCACTCTGCGTATTGGTCCGATCCGTCTTGCCTCTCCTCGTCCGAGGAGGAGGAAGATTATGACAACCGTTACAGAAACACCCACCAAAAAAGGATCAAGCAGAGTGGGAACAGACAGCAGCAGAGAGCGAGGACACAGGACTCGTGGACTTGGGAGGAGATCCTGGACGGCAAAGGACCCTGCTATGAGGAGGCAGCGCGGCGACGCGGTTGGGAGCCCGAGAGTCAGACCCAAAAATTTATTGGGGGGGGGGGCACACGCGGAGTGTGGCAAAGCCGGGTAGGATACCTGAGCCAACTCCCCGTGCTTACCGTGGAGTGAGAGGGTGTCGTACAGGTCAGACACCGTGTTATGCGGTAAAGCGCACGGTGTCCCCAGTACGCGTGCTTAGTCCAGTGCGGGCTATTCCACCTTGCCGCACTGGCCGGGCTAGGTTGGGCATCGAGCCGGGTGTCATGAAGCCGGCCCAACGCATCTGGCCTCCAGTGCGTCTCCTCGGGCCGGCGTACATGGCACCAGCCTTACAAATGGTGTCCCCGGTTCGCCAGCATAGCCCAGTGCGGGTTTTTCCACCTCGCCGCACTGGCAGGGCTACGGGGATCATTCAACCTGGTAAGGTTGGGCAGGCTCGGTGCTCAAGAGCACGTGTCCTCCTTCACGGTCCGGTTTTTCCGGTGCCACCTCCACGTACCAGTCCTCCGGTGGCAGCCCCCCGCACCAGGCTGTCTCTCCGTCTTCTCTCTCCAGTTGCTCCCACCTGTCCAGCGCTGTCAGAACCTTCCTCCTCTCCAGCGCAGCCAGTGTCTGAGCTGCCTGCCTGCCCAGCGCTGTCTGAACTGTCTGCCTGCCCAGCGCTGTCTGAACTGTCTGCCTGCCCAGCACTGTCTGAACTGTCTGCCTGCCCAGCGCTGTCTGAGCTACCTGCCTGCCCAGCGCTGTCCGTCTGTCCCGAGCCGTCAGAGCTGTCCGTCTGTCCCGAGCTGTCAGAGCTGCCGGTCTGTCCTGAGTATTCAAAGCCGCCCGTCTGTACTGAGCCTTCAAAGCCAGAGCCGTCCAGCCAGGACCAGCCAGAGCCGTCCAGACAAGATCCGCCAGAGCCGTCCAGACAGGATCCGCCAGAGCCGTCCAGCCAGGACCAGCCAGAGCCGTCCAGCCAGGACCAGCCAGAGCCGTCCAGCCAGGACCAGCCATAGCCAGCCAGCCAGGATCCGCCAGGGCCGCCAGCCAGGAGCTGCCAGAGCCAGCCGGCCATGAGCAGCCAGAGCCGCCAGCCAGCCATGAGCAGCCAGAGCCGTCCAGCCAGGACCAGCCAGAGCCGTCCAGCCAGGACCAGCCAGAGCCGTCCAGCCAGGACCAGCCAGAGCCGTCCAGCCAGGACCAGCCAGAGCCAGCCAGCCAGGATCCGCCAGAGCCAGCCAGCCAGGATCCGCCAGAGCCAGCCAGCCAGGATCCGCCAGAGCCAGCCAGCCAGGATCCGCCAGCCAGCCAGGATCCGTCCCTCAGTCCGGTGCTGCCCCTCAGTCCGGAGCTGCCCCTCAGTCCGGAGCTGCCCCTCATTCCGGTGTTGCCCCTCATTCCGGTGTTGCCCCTCATTCCGGTGTGGCCCCTCAGTCCGGTGCTGGCCCTTAGTCCGGTGCTGCCCCTTAATCTAGTGGGGTTAATTTGGAGGAGGCTACGGAAGAGGGGATTGACTATGGTGGGGTGGGGACCACGACCAGCGCCAGAGCCGCCACCGTGGACAGACGACCACCCAGACCCTCCCCTAGAGTTTATGCTGGTGCGCCCGGAGTTCGCACCTTAAGGGGGGGGTTATGTCACGTTCCTGACCTGTTTTCTTTTGTCTTGTATTTATTTAGTTGGTCAGGGCGTGAGTTGGGTGGGTTTGTCTATGTGTGATTTCCTATGTTGGGATGTTTGTGTTCGGCCGGGTATGATTCTCAATCAGAGGCAGCTGTCAATCGTTGTCCCTGATTGAGAATCATACTTAGGCAGCCTGGGTTTCACGTGTGTGTGGTGGGTGTTTGTTTCCGTGTTTGTATTCGTGCCACACGGGACTGTTGTCGGTTGTTTCATTTTGTTACTTTGTTTCATGTTAGTGTTCAGTTTCGATTTAATAAATTATCATGAGCACTACCCACTCTGCGTATTGGTCCGATCCGTCTCGCCTCTCCTCGTCCGAGGAGGAGGAAGATTATGACAACCGTTACATCTAGCCAGCGATGCTTAGACTGAAGGTAATCACATAAGGCTATATCCTTGACCCTACACCTAAACTGTCCATGCACAATAAGTACTGAATACAAACTGTTTTGCAGTAGCTACTGACCGTCTTCTTCTGTGCTGCTCTTTACATGTGAGTCAGTTTGAGGAGGCTAGTGTGAGCACAGTCAAACAAAACTGCATATTTAATCAAATACAGAGACAATGCACTGACAGGATGGCAGGCATGAAGGGTTTTTACTCATCTCTTTTAGCTTGATTTAATTCTGTGAGGTTTATGTTATGAAAAGCTACAGTAGGCTTAGTTACATTAACATGTTTGGTGGCATATCCACTAAATACTGAATCTTCTTTATCACCAGAAGTACTGGACTCAACTCAGTGGTGCTGTAGTAGAGTAAACACATTTTGAGTATCTGGCCCTGACCAAGGTTTCAACAGAAAAACCTCATGACTGACCAAAATCATAATCTCATGCACCCAATTATACCACAATGCATTTTTAACAAGGCACTCTGTTTTTCCAATAAGACGTTTTTTGGACAAACAAAACTACTCAACCTTGTCTAGCTTCTTAGCAATCATGTGCCAATGGGGAAAAAGAGAGAGGTGTTAGGATGGTGCTTACACTTAATCAAACAACTGCAGATGCAACTTCCTCCTGTCATGCTCATTCGAGACTGACTGTTTGTAAGCCCCTTAAATGGAGCAGTGGGATTGGACAGACCATCAGGTCGAGAATGTTGGCTTTGCTTGGACTGAGAAAGCAATGGCTGGGCACTACTCTGATCCTGATTGGTTTTAACACCTGAGCTAAGGCTCCTCATGGGAGCGCTTACTCTGCAAGGTGCTTCCAAGTGCCTGGATGCCCCACCAACATAGAAACTGCAAGTACTTCTGGTTAAGGGCTAACATTATACGCTATACTGTATATATTGAATATAAATATTATGTCTTTACTTTATTGTGAATCACAGCACTAGGAATAGTCTTTTGAAAAAACATTGTATGCTTTTGAAGAGTGGTTCAAAAATATTGAAAATAACCTTTGAAAATATTTGAATGAAATTGAGAACTATGAACAGCCTTGTGTACAGTATGAGACAATTCATTGTACAGTAATTATGAGAATGACTCAATTAAAAAATACATGTTTTTTGTTTTTGTTTTTTTTTAAAAAAAATTTTGATCACAGTTAATAGGAATCATTAGAAATCATATAGTTTTGCAAGAGTCTGGGAAGTTGGCTGACAGAGAATCAAAACTTAAAGTAGGAGATGTGGGAAGGTTATTACTGACACAGAAGTACTGGTATAAATACAATACTACATCCAACCCTGTTCGTTATCAAAGTATCAAGGGAAATTGATATGAATGTAAACATAAAATATTTATGCTACATGGGAGATATTCAAATGGTTAACGGTGTGCTGGGTGTACCTTGTTGACTTTTATAAAAACATATTTCCAGAATACTGTGTATAACAGGTTCCTCTAGTCTAGATGACCTTCAGTTGGTTCTTGTGAAATATTTCTCATTTGAATTAGAGGTATCTATCCTGCTGTGCGACCTTGTGCTAGATCAGGAGTGGGTGTTGCGCCCTGCACAAATAGCTAGCAGTAAAGCATGTTAAGATTCACTTTCAAACAGTAATTACACCATGGTGGAGGGCTGTGTCCTTTTCCTCCCACTCCTCCCACTGCTGTTCTCGCAAGGGCAGAACCTGAGCCAGTTGTTGGATTATGAAAATGTTCTCCATCAATTGTCAACTTTTTATGACAAATGTCTTCTTCTAGCTATTCTTGTAACATCTGTCACAAGCCGGCTCATAGCCTGTGACAAAAATGAGGGGACACGAACAACAGGTATAGGCCAATTTAAAAGTGTTCTTTATTATACAACAAAACTATTAACTTAAAACTAAGAAAAAGGAATGAGGTGTGGAAGTATTATAATGTAAGGTGTATGTAAAGTGCATGGATGCGTGAATATGTGTGTGTGAACATGACTGAGTGAAAACTACGCAAAACTACAAAGGAACAAACAAATCATGAGCATACCTGGAGGAGCAGAGAGAGAGAGAGAAGTGATTAGTGACAGTTTTATACCCTGAGCCCAGGTGGCTCCAATCACTCACGACCCTCCTCTGCCTGCAGGAGGAACCGCCCCCTGCACTGCAGAGGAGGAGCCGTGACACATCTAACAGTAATGGGTTATAGTGCCTAGAAAAATGTGTATATTGTGACAAAATGTCCTCTCTGTGCATCTGTAGGTATGTTACTTTCCCCAATAAGAAACCAAAAATCATCTCTCAACAGAAAAAGGGAACTAACAAAGGAGCCACTGACAACAACCACAACAGGTGGGGTTTTAAAATGGGTTCTGAAAGCCATCCATGGGGGGCCTACTCACTGTGTGTGTCACGGTTGTCGTAAGAACTGGACCAAGGCGCAGCGTATGTTGAGTTCCAGATATTTATTTCAAAAGTGAAACTTAAAGCAAAAACAATAAACGAAACGTGACTAAGTGGTGCACAAACACAAAACAATATCCCACAAACACAGGTGGGAAAAATAGCTATTTAAATATGATCCCCAATTAGAGACAACGATACCAGCTGCCTCTAATTGGGAATCATACAAAACACCAACATAGAAAATATAAACTAGAACACAACATAGAAATTATAAACTAGAATAACCCCTAGTCACACCCTGACCTACTACACCATAGAGAAACAAGGGCTCTCTATGGTCAGGGCGTGACAGTGTGCTGGTCAAGCAAACTCAAGTAGGGTCTTAACACCCACCATGGATGCCCACTAGATTTGCCTGATATCAGACAAACTGAAGGAAAAGATAAACCCCAAAATGCAAATGAGACACTGAACAGTAGAAGAGTCTTTTTAAATTTGAGCAGGTCATTTGGGTTAGATTAATTTGTTACCAGTGCTGCAGGATTACTCTTCTGTGCAGACGTACTAGGAACCTCAGCAGGGTGTCTGACCCGTAAAAGTGGAATCTTTTCAACAGGATTGAAAATGCCTTGAGTGTTTCTCCTGGTGTGTAGCGATGGTGTTGATCTAAGTTTTGAGAGATGGCTTGGTTATACTTTGTGACATGCTACTTTAATTTGTCATAATCCCTCGAGTTTTCAGGCAGTAATAATGAAAGTGCCCATTGGAGATTGTGTGAGTAAACAAATGAGCCATGCAATAGAAAGTGATGGA